>NW_006408536.1:14868896-14878915 GCF_000296735.1 Chrysochloris asiatica
ATGGGTCGGAACCGACTCGACGGCACTTAACAACAACAACAAATGCTACCCGAGCTCCTTATATTCGGCTTTGGTAGTTGACATAAGGGGAATCTTGCCCTTCCCCCAGGCCCTAGCCTGGCTGGGTGGAAGAAAAGGTTGTGTTAAAACTGAGCTATGAGTTACCAACTTGCCTAACTGGGAGACATGGTTTTGGCACAAAGCAGCAGAGGTGTGGTGTCAGCCAGCAGTGGGCGCTCCGTAATACTCCCTTAGTTATGACGTGTTCCCGTGACTCCGCCCATCCTTATAAAATTCGGTCCCCTCCCAGCTCCCAGCCTCGCTGTCCCCGCCCCGCCGCAGTCCTCTGGCCTGCTGTGAACCCAGGGTTTCGCGTCTCCCTAAGTCTTAACAATGGGGGTTTGTCAGCCGTGCATGCGCCGTGAGGTCTGGGGGCGGGTCGAACTTGCGGCGTAGGCGGGGAAAAGTGACGTACGCAACTGCGACGCCATTTGCTGCGCCAAGCGTAGTTGCGAGAGGATCTCTGAAGAACACGGTCCATAGGCTCTCTCACGCGCGCGGTCGGCCTCTCGAGCCTTTTTCGTTCCACGCGCTCCCCCTCCTCACCCTTCGCTCTCCCCTAGAAGGGCCGCCGCCGCCGCCGCCGCCGCCGCCGCCGCCGCCGCCGCCGTCCGAGAAGGAGTCAGACGCCGCGAGGCCGCCGTCAGCGCCATGCCTAAGAATAAAGGTAATGCCGCCGGGTCCCTGAGACCACGGCTCTGCTCGATCAGTACCCCAACCCTATTGAGGCCTTCGGGTTGCTCCCACCCCGCCCGCTCGCGCCTGTGGTCCCCACACACGATTCTGAGCTCTGGAGAAGAGCGGGGAAGTTACTCATGTCTCCCAGTTTGGTCACATTGGGGTGGAGCCGACGCCATTTTTGTAGGGCCTCCTGTGGGAGAATGTGGGCTCTAGCTGGTAATTTCGCGCCAGACTAACCGCGAGCCTCCCGCCGACGATCAGGGCCTGTTGGAAGACCCCGGGGAGAGCATATCAGGCCCGTCAAAGCGTGAAGTCGACTGTAGTCACCATCGGGTACTCCTCCATGGATTTTTTTTATGAAAAGTTCTGTAAACCGTGGGCAAAATCTTGATGCACTTTTTAGGGTCCTCTCTAGAGGTTCATTCTCCGGCGTCCTTTTGTAAAAAGGGTGTAACTTATTTTTTCTAGAAGACTTTCCACATGTTAAGCCAAGTTTTCTACTTTTGCCTCGGAATATATTGTGGGAGTAAAGACCTTTAAATTGTCTATTCTGAGGCTAAATGTTCACAAATTATCAGACTTTAGAATAAGTTGACCGTAAACCTCCAAAACAGAAGGACTAATGTGTGTAAAGGGAGAAAACGTGTTCAGTCCGTCCTGAAGCAAGTCTTCTTTTTGTGGATGTAAGGGGTTTGTGCCATTTTCAATAACTTTATAAACTCATAGAAAAATGAGCACGGATAAACAGGGGAAACTGTGTTTTACAGGAAAATGCTTACAGACACACTTGGGTGCACTTTTGCTTGCCAGCTGGCTTTGGGTTTTCTATCTCATTTCCTCCGGAGTTGGGACCACTCATTTTATCCCTCAGAGTACTTGGGGGCAGTACTTTAGGACACTCCTCCTTGCTGTCTGCAGAACCCAGTTCACAGGTCCTTTTGGTAGCAACGGTGTGTTTACTGTTAATTTTGCTGGGAAAGACTGGAGTGATCAAAGGGTTTTAAAAATCTTTTTCTTCTAATTTCTGATTCCCTCAGCTAGGGGAACTGGGTCATTTCCACATGTATCTTATTCTCACCTTTATTTCCTGGTGGTAAGACTTCTATTTCCCTCATTTGGCTTTAAGCTCCAAAGGATAGGAATGTACTCTGTCTTATTCATATTGGATCACTAGCACTTGGCATTTATTAGTCACTCAAATATATGTTGTATTAAATCACCTCCCCTCTGTTGACTCCACCCTTAGGTGAATAATAGGTTTCTCTTTGGTTCCAAGGGGGCAGGAATTTTGCACTACATGATGTCTCATTCACTAGCCTCCAGGAGTTTCTCCTAAAACACATCTGATTGGGTTTTTTTTTTTTTAAGGCAGGGATTTGAGATTTTGATTTCATTTCGGAACTATTTTTAGAAAGGAAAAAAAAGTAAAAAGTTTGAATAAACTGCTACTTTAAATTGTATGTTCAGTTCTGGTCTCAGTTTTTCACAAAAGAATTTAAAGTACATTCCATTCCATCACAATAAAATAAGAGAAGGGGGGTTTGTTGGGGCATGATTAATTCTGATAAATTGACAAGCACTGAGTCGTGTGTGTGTGTGTGTGTGTGTGTGTGTGTGTGTGTGTATGTATATGGAATCCTAAGGCAATCTGGTAGCGAAGTGGTTACAAGTCAGGCTGCTAACCTCAAGGTCAGCAGTTCGAAACTACCAGCAGTTCCATGGGAGAAAGATGAGGCTTTCTGCTCCCGTAAAGATTTACGATCTCAGAAACCCTGTATTATAGGGTCTGTGGGTCGGCATTGACTCAATGGCACTTAGCAACAACAACAATATGGAATCCTGGTGTGGCACTGTAGGATAAGCACTAGACCACAAGGTCAGTTTGAACTGTAAGGTTGGTGGTTCAAACCCACCAGCCACACCTTGTAAACACTTGTCAGCACTTTAACAACATTATATATGTATATATAGAGATAGTTATATAGATCATCCATTATTGTGAATTTAAGAATTAACAACCTAGAAGTTTAACACTCTGTGTTCCTCCTTTTTTCCCTCTCTTTCTGGAGGTGACCACCATTCTGAATTTAGTATTTATTACTTCTGTAAATGTAAAACCCCTTTGTTATCTTCTAGGTCACTTAGGGGGAGCCCTGGTGTGGCGCTATAGGATAAGCACTCTGCGTCAGGGTCGGGTTAAACTGCAAGGTCAGCATTCAAACTCACCAGCTGCTCCTTGGAAACCCTATACAGGGTCACTATGAGCCGGGATCTACTCAATGACACTTAACAGCAACAGCAGGCCACTTAGAGAGGGATACTTTCCAAGATCCCTGAGTTTTATGAGTTGATGTTAATGATCTCTTCATTGGAAAATTCAAAAGTCCTACGAATATAATCTCATGGTGGTTATGCAAGTAAAGATACAAATTGCTATGAAGTGTGTGTTGAATGGCTTAACCTTTGGGCTGATTCTTGTTTAGTTTATTTCCTGTAGAAATCTTGTTAAGTGCCATCGAGTTGGTTCCAACCCTGTATAGGTTTCTGAGGAGTGACTGGTGAGTTTAAATTGCCCACCTTGAGGTTAGAAATCCAGTGCTTATCCTATGGCACCATACCAGGACTCCTATAAATCTTAGGAATCAGGAAAAGGGGCATCCTATGGCACACTCATGAATAGGAGGCGGGGTTAGGAGCTTCCACACTGGAGGTTTAAATCATTACCCCTTTAGGAATGGATAAAACTACTCCTGGCTTACGGCAAACTTGGGTTGAGTGCTGTCAAGTCAGTTCCGACTCCTAACAACCCTATATAGGGTTTTTAAGGAGCAACTGGTGTGTGAACTGCCAACCTCTTGTGGGTCACAGTACAGTGCTGATACTACAGCACCACACATAAATAAAACATATGAGTCTTGAACTAATGAGCTTTCTGTGTAGTTCGAAGGTCTGGCATGGTTAGTGCTTGAAGTAGCAGATACTTTTCATAGGAAATAAGTTTGATATGCCCCAAGAGTAGCTCAAATACAGAACTAATGAATCTGAGTGGATCTGGAAATGATTTGTTTGGGTTGTGAACCTTGTGTAGCTTCCAAGCTCTATCCATGATTCCCTTGTTGACAATCAACACCACTTTGGAGCCTTTCTCTTACATTTTGAAAATGGCTAATGGTGGTCTAGGTTCTATAATGGGAACAGAATGCTGTGGGGAGGGGTATCCTAATGTGGCAGGAGCCCCTGGCCCCCACCCCCACCCCCAAATCAATCTGGTCATCCTTAGTCTCTGGCAGTTAAGTGAGTTTAATTTCCCTGAGCTTCGGTGAACTCTAATAACTTGGGAATAGATGACTGCTCTTAGGTCATAAGGTGATTGTGACAAGTAAATGGGTAGCATTATTACATAGTCACTGGGGCCATAGTGCCTGTTTCTCATTCCTGAGTTCACTTACTCTTTTTAAAGACCTTTTTCTCTTTTGAAGTAAAGACAAAATAGTACCTGTTTCATAGTCATGCACATGTGGTGCTTAATTATAAATGCTAGCTACTCCAACTTCTGGTGTGGCGCTATAGGATCATCACTACACTGTGAATCACAAGATTGGCGGTTCAAACCCCCCACCAGCTGCTCCTCGGAAACCCTACACAAGGGTCTTTGTGAGTCATATCTCGCTCCATGGCACTTAACAAAAACAACAAATAAGACATTTGGTTTGGTGGGGCCTTGACACATATGGTAGTGTGAGGAAAGTGTCGAGAGGTATTGTATTGAACCTTGCAGTTCAAAGCAACTTTGCAGTCCAGTACATTAACCCACAGTGCCACACCAGGACTCTATAGATACATACAGGGATGTGCTTATTAATGAGTACAACTTTACATGTGGTGAGACTATGAATATTGATAGTTGCTTTGGCTGCTGTACGTTTGGAAAACCCCAATTCTCCGCCTAAGTACTCTCACTTTGTTTTGGAAATTTAGATCAGGTTCTTTATATATTTAAGGCCTGGCTTTAGAAGGCACCTAAGGTTTTAGTTTGAAAGAATATGTTTGGGATTGTATGTATGGGATTCCATTTTTATTTGAAAAGGATGGGTGCTGAAGTAGAATATTTTTCTGTAACTTAATGAATTCAGCTTATTTTTTTGGTATGTGCTTTATGTCAGAAACAAATCCCGAAAGGAATTTCTAAGAAGAGCTGTTGTTGTTAAGTGCCTTCGAGTTGGTTCCTAACCATAGCGACCCTGTATAAGGTGTCTGAGGAGTGACTGGTGAGTTTGAACTGCTGATGTTACGGTTCAAACAACTTTACAGTCCAACACATTAACAACCCAGAGCGTCACATAGGCCCCCCTTATCCATGGAACGATAAGTTTCAGGACCTCAGTGGATGCCTGAAACCACAGATAGTACCAAACCCTATATATACTATGTTTTTTCCTATACATACATAGCAATTATGATTGCATTTTTCAAGCTTTGTAAACCTTAATTTAGTTTCTTAATACTGTTCTGCAAATGATTAATATCTTTCTTTGTTTACTTTTTTTAAACTTAGGTAAAGGAGGTAAAAATAGACGTAGAGGTAAGAATGAGAACGAGTCTGAAAAAAGAGAGCTGGTATTCAAAGAGGATGGACAAGGTAAGCAGTTTCGGAAGGTAGGCTGCTAATATTCTCTTATTAAGTATAGAATTTCCATTGCTCACATAATCGTAAGGCATAATTCTTATGTCCCTGTTTGCACTTCTCCAGAGTTTTTGGCAATCATTTCTTGATATGCTCAGTCTATGTTAAGGGCTGGCAGCATTTTTGCGAGCATAGAGAGTTCATCATTTTGCATAGACTCTCAGGTTCGAAGTAACAATGGATTGTAGAATTCAGAGAGAATTAAATTAAACATCAGAGACATGGTTGACAACTTTGTGACTTAGTTGACCTTTTTTGATAAGTCAAATATCTTTTATTCTTTAAGTTTTCATTATTGTTGCCTTTAATTATCAGTATTTTTATAGATCATACATTGAACATTGAGAATGATAACATCAGCAAATTGCACACTACAGTATTATATGTAGGACATATTAGTGACTGCTTAGATGACATGAAAGTGATGTCAGATCTTCTGGCTATACAAGGAAGCAGAATCAAACTTTACAGCAGCCCAAGGTCAGACATGCTTCTAGTCTCCAACCTTTATACTATTCTGACATCAACCATCCCTTCCACAACACTCGACTTCTCTACTGGGTTCAATATTCTATTGCAGTGGCCACACAAATAATAGTCAAGATTATATGGGGTTCATTCTTTAAGGAAGTTGACAGGGTGCCATTCAGGATACTGCAGTTCTCCAGTCAGGAGTTCCTCTGTTTTGTTTTGGCAAGTGTTACAAGCTCTTTTAGCACTGTGGATTTATGGCCTAAGGGGCCCATTCTACTAGCCAGCCTCTTGTCTAAAGGCACTCTCCCTGGTGCTCCATTTTTCTTTGCTATTGCCTTGCTGCTGCCTTTCCATAAAGGGATCTTGTACTTTCCCCGTGACTCACTCTTGATGATCCTAGGATCCTGTCTTCCTGCTTCTGAGATGGCTTCTTTCAACTGAGTGGTATGGCAAAACTAACTAGTTTCAGCATTAGAGTTCTTTGCAGTTATTTGCATGGTCCCACCCAATCACAGGTGTCCAGAAACTGGGTGCAAGTCTTACTCTGGGATGTACAAAGGAAGGTGGTAAGAACATGGGCTCTGCCTGGGTTAAGTCAACTCTTTGGTACAAACAACTCACTGACTATGGCATTTGTAGATGCTTCTTAACTTCTCTAAGCCTCAGTTTTCTTATCTGTAAAATAGGGATTATTAGTAATAACTGTCATAAGGCAGGAGCCCTGCTGGTGCAGTGGGTTAAGCACTGGGCTATTAACAGAAAGGTCTGCCGGTCAAAACTGCCAGCTACTTCTTGAGAGACAGATGAGGCTTGTTTTGTAAAATTTTATATTCTCAGAAACACTATAGGGTAGTTCTTGACTACAGTGGGTTTGGATTTTTAAATGGCATATGATGAAGCTGGACTCCTGGTGTGGCACTGTAAGAGCATGACTAGAAGAGACATATTAAGTAAAATCAGTGTACTACAGTAGCGATAAGCTGTATGTACCCCCTAAAAAATAAAACCAGATGGTTTTAAGTGGCATGGATACATTGTAAATCATGGACTACTATAGAGCTGCTACACAATGTGATTAGTAGACTGTGGATGTGAGGCTTCTGTAGGCCACATAGTTCTCCATTGCTGTTAGCCAGTGGAACAGAATAATCCTGCGTGGAACACTTGTGTTTTCTCAATGTTTCTATTTTGAACAATTTTAAGCTACAGAAAAGTTGGAATATTGGTATAGGGAACTCCCTTAGGCCCTTCATCTACTTTTTAAATGTTTCCCTTTTTTTTTTCACCGTAATTTGTCACCTTGAAAGAGGAATGTCAGGTTTAGAATTCTTAATCCTTTTAGCTGATCGAGTAATATCCTGTATTTAATATATATATGACACACAGTTGTTTGGTCTAACTTAGCAGTAAAGGCAGTTTTCATTCACATTTATTATAAAATATATCAAATGTATAATAAGATATAAAGTATAGCAGACATTTTCTAGTGCTCAGTGTAAGAAATAAAACATTACCAGTGTGTTTATATCCTCTATTCTCTGACCAGTAAGCCTAGCCCTTTTTCTTTCTTTTTTTTAAAATAATTTTGGAGTTCCACATTTTTTTTCCCCTCTCACTTTTCTTCAGGATTTTCTAATGTGATCCCTTTCAGAGAAGTTGGTAGTGATAGCCTGGTACCATCTAGTTCTTGGCATTTTGATTGTCTTTTATACAAGTTTGAAGAGTATCTCATAACCTTTTCTTCTTCCCTTCCCCCCAGAATATGCACAGGTAATTAAAATGTTGGGAAATGGACGATTAGAAGCCATGTGTTTTGATGGTGTAAAGAGGTTGTGTCACATCAGGGGAAAGTTGAGGAAAAAGGTAGGTGTAAAGATTTGTCTTACTTTAATATAAAATTAGTCAGGAAAACTAATCCCTGTATTCTGTTTTATTGGCCAAGAAACTCATTTTTGTATGTTCCCACAAAGATTTCAGTGGAACATTGATATGCCTCATCAAACATTAGTGGTGGAGGGGCTGGAGGCTGGGAACTGAGCACTGTTCCAGTTTAAAGGAGCCTGGCTAGACCTGAGAGTTGAATGCAATATCTAGTCCTTGATTAGATATGGCTCAATAGTGGGATTGTGGGAACAGTTGTAAAGAGTATTGACAAATTCGGAATATGAACTGTGTTGGGCTAAGTGTTGTATAAGTTATCATTCCTGAGTGTGATAATGAATGGGCTGCCATGGAAAGTAATTATTAATTCCTCATCACAATAGATGTTCAGAGAGATTTATTGATTGGGTTGGTGAAAGGTTCCTTCCAACTCTGATTTTATGACTTTTTAAATTTTAGTTTGGCTAATACTTCTAATTAAGGACTTAGTTTGGTAATCCTTACCAAACTAAAGAGGTTAGGGTCAGGGGAAGGCTGTGAGTAGTAGGAGGATACATGGAAGGAGGGAGATAAATAAAACCAATCATTAATTTTATATTCTCTTATGTAATAGGTGGTAGGTAATTTTAAATTTCTTAATAATCATTACTCTGGAATTATTGAACTACCAAGTAAGATATATTTTAACCTCCCAACTTAGAGAAAATTTGAAGCAGGCCCAGCTGCTTACCATAGTTATTAATTCCTAATTCTAAGTAGGTACTTTTCCTGCTTGGGTGAATAGTATGTTTTATGGGATGGCTGGTTCAGCATTGCACTTGATCCTTTGCTTTTATTTTAAGAATAATGTGCTATGAATTTTCCTTTCTAGGTTTGGATAAATACATCAGACATCATATTGGTTGGTCTCCGAGACTATCAGGTAAAAATTTTGTTTGCATGAGTTTGATGAACCAAATTTGGCTTATATTTAAAACACAAGTCATAACTATATAACCTGCTTTGAATTCAGACCATTTTCATACAAAATTTCCTTGTTGATCATAACAAACCCAAATGAAGGGTAAGTTATTTGTTCTCTGTTTGACAGATAAGGAAACCAAGAAGCATTATGAGTTGAATACCTAGAGTGGGAGACTTGAGAGAGACATAGTGAGCAATTTCAGGAGCTAGATGGGGGATATTAAATTATTGCCAGGTTTGTGGAGAGTAACATATATTCAAAGCAACACAGTCAACCTCCATTTTTTGAGCCATGCACTGTTAACCCACTGTCCTAGTCAAGAGATACTGTTGCTATGCAGCATGCATTGTTAAGTGTTATTGAGTCGGTTCCAACTCATAGCAACTCTATAGGGTTTCCGAGGTGGTTTTGAATTGTTGACCTTGCGATTCAAACTGACCTTGCAGTCCAATGCTTATCTTACAGTGCTACACCAGGACTCCATGCAGCATATATACTGCCCTTGTTTTCTGTCTAGGAGGGAAATTATGTTTATAGTAGGGTGTTGTCCCTTAATTTTTCTGTTCTGGTTACTGCCCATGTTTTGCAAATTCGGGTCCCTATGTTTTACTTTATCAGAAACCAGGCCTTCAAACTGCGAAGAACCAGTTTGAGGCCTAGGTTTTACGTAATGCCCTTTGTCTTCCTATACATGTTGTTGTTAAAGTGCCATCCTGTCAGTTCTGACTCAGCCACCCTGTGGGTGGGACTGCAAAATGGTCCAACCTCTCTGGAAAGCAATATGGCACTTCCTCAGAAGGTTGGTCCAGCAATTCCTCTACTTGGTATTTACCCACAAGAAATACAAGCCATAACACGAGTAGATATATGCACACCAATGTTCATAACAGCACTATTTACAATAGCAAAGAGATGGAGACAGCCAAAGGTCCCATCAACTGAAGAATGGATAAACAAACTGTGGTACATACACACACTGGAATATTATGCTACCTTGAAGAATAACAAGGAAGCTGCAAGCCACCCGCATAACATGGATGAACCTTGAGGACATTATGTTTAGTGAAAATAGTCAGAAAAGGAGAAATACTGCATAGGATCACTACTGTAAAAGACTTAAGAAAAAGAACCCATGCTAAAGGGGGAGGGATTCTTTTCTGTTTGCTGGGATGTGTGGGGTGGGGGGAGGGGGAGGAAGGGGAAGGTAGAGCACAGGGCAGGGAATAGACACAGGATAGTTTGGGTGCTGGGGAGGGGGGCAATATACAAGAAGGG
>NW_006408536.1:14880491-14889748 GCF_000296735.1 Chrysochloris asiatica
AACAACAACAACAACAAGGAACTCTGGTAGCATAGTGGTTACGAATACGGCTGCGAACCGCAAGGTCAGCAGTTTGAAACCACCAGCTGCTCCGCGGGAGAAAGATGAGGCTTTCTGCTCCCGTAAAGATTTACAGTCTCGGAAACCCTGTTCAGGGTCACTGTGGGTCAGAACCGACTCAACGACACTTAACAACAACATGGATGCAGTAGCTCAAAAAAGGGAACAAGTCTTTACAGCAAGGATCATTCCCATTCCCTCCATACACAGAATATACAGGGATGGGCAACTTGGATGTTGGCTGCCCAAAATCGGGGGCCTACAAAGGCAAGAAGTGACTGGCTTACACGCTTTCAAGAGGGAACCTAAATCCAGAGGGCATGGGGAAGGTAGAATCTCCACTGATTAGTATGCAGTCTGTCTAGGCGGGGCTGATGAAAGGAAGTGCAGGTAGTTCTCTTGTGATACAGTAGTGAATAATTGTTATCAGGAGTGATTGTGAGGGTTGGAAATGTAAAGGTAGATGTTTTATAGCAAGGAGGGGGGTGATTAACTTTTCAGTCTAGGATCGGGAGGTCCCTGGGACCATGAAGGGAGAAGAGCGGAGAGTGGGACCCGACCCAGAGAAGCATTGATGCCTGAGATGGAGCAGAGATGATGATGTGGAAAAAACGGCTGCAAGCATACATTAACAGAGAACTTCGAGTGGTTCAAGCCGGATACAGAAGAGACCATGGAACGACAGACATCATTGCTGATGTCCAGTGGATCTTGGCTGAAAGCAGAGAATATCAGAAAGATGAGATGGAACAGCTGGGGACTTTAGACACAAAGAGGAAGAGGGACTGTGTGCTGATGACCGGGGAGCATTCTTGTAGTATATACCCTTTGGTTGGTTGATGATGATGCATGGAGGGGATTGTAACCATGGCAATGAAACGATACACAATAGGATGAATGTAAAGCTAATGTTCTCCCATGTAAACTATCACATAATTCACAAAAAACATTTTTTTAAAAAAATGGCATAGGAGTGCCATCTGCCCTGACTTCATAAAGTGGAATAAGAGTCAAAACCACCATCAGCCAACGTGGAGAGATGGAGCTATTGGGGACTTTAGACAGGGAGAGGGGCTGTGTGCTGATGACCGGGGGGCATGGTTGTAGTATATACCGTTTGGATGGTTGATGATGCATGGAGGGGATTGTAAACATAGCAATGAAATGATATACTATAGGATGAATGTAAAACGAATGTTGTCCCATGTAAACTATCACATAATTCACAATAAAAACATTAAGAAGAAGAAAAAAAAAAAAAACCACCATTAGCTAGAGGCCAGTTCTTATGAGATAGTCAGACATGTTTCTACCCTCCAACCTTCTTTCTCAGTTCTGACACCATTTGTCCCTTCTAAGGCACTCTGCTTCTCAGCTGGGTTCAGTAATTGATTGCAATGGCCACACAACTCACAGATTTGATTATGAAGTTTCTTATAGATTCAGGATCATAAATGCTCAGAATACAATTCTTCAGTCAAGCAGCTTTTTCTCAGTCATGCCAGTAGGCATGCCTCTCTAGTCCTCGGCTGGCTCTTGGCCTTTATTTGTCCTACTTGGGCATATGTTTTGCCAATAAGTGCCCAGAAGACACTCTACTCCATGTCCCAAATGCATCTTAGCTCTAGCTCCATGGGTCAGCAAATCTAGCTTTCTAGACAAATGCTAGGAGGCCTCCTTGCCCAATGGCACTCAACTGTCTATTTCTGTGGCCTGGGAATGGGAAGCCCACCACTCTGTTGCATGCTGTTGGTGCTCCTGCCTCGGCTTCTCTGCAACTTCTATGGTATCATAGCTCTGTCTCCTGATTCAGTGCAGGGATCCAAAGAATGTGCTCTATTCCTAGAGCACCTTGATAGTAGTGAGTTTCTCACTTTTGAGATCACTGGTTTTTGTTGTTGTTTTTAATGTGAATTGAATGATAGTTTACGTGGGAGAAAATCAGTTTTACACTCATCATTTCATTGCATTGATTTCAGTCTCTTCCATGCATCATCGTTTTTCAATAGTAATTGCTTCTATTCTCTCTTGGGTTTTTTTTGAGGGGGTGGGTAGGAACACAAAAGCACTCAGGGATATATAATCATTTAAACAACCAAAGGGCACATCCTTCAAGCCTGTTTCCTGTCTTCCTCTCTTTCCATGAGTCCTCAGCAGCTCTGTTTTTCCGTGTCCTCATCTCTGCCTGTCTTTGATGTCACTGCATCTCTATATATAGTCCTCCATTCCACTTGTGTCCTTCTCCCTTGATGATCCTAGGGTCCTTTGTGTTTGTATTATAAGATTAACTACTCCCCCGTTTTTGTCACAAAACTTCTACCTTTACAATTGTGACAGTCGCAATTAGTCATAACAATTACTCACTTTTGCATGAATCTTATCCCCAACTCTTTTTACCAGACCCATCTAGACAAGATGAAAACTATTCAGTGGGGATTCTGTCTTCCCCCGCACACTCTAAAACTAAACTCCCTCTTGAAACCTTGTAAGCCGGTCACTTCATCCTCATTTTAGGTAGTCAATGTCTAAAGTTGCCCATTCCTACTAATCCTGTTTACAGAGAGGGTAAGATTGATACTTGATGTGAATATTTCTTTCCTCTCAGTTTGTATTTTGAGCTACTACATCTGTAAGTATAGGTCAAGTTCATCAAATTGTGGCCATTTATACTTGTTTCCTTTATCAAAAACTGTTTATTTTTATCTTCCTCTAGTGAGATTTTAAGGAGCTCTGGTAGCGTAGTGGTTACGAATCGAGCTGCGAACCTTAAGATCAGCAGTTCAAAACTACCAGCTGCTCCATGGGAGAAAGATGCGACTTTCTGCTCCCATAAAGATTTACAGCCTTGGAAACCCTGTACAGGGTCGCTATGGGTCGGAACCAACTCGACGGCACTTAACAACAACTAGTGAGATTTTAAACCTAGCAAGGTGACAAAATTAACCAATCCTCATTTTAGAGTTCCATAGATCCTAATTTTTGCATGCCCCACACCACAGGAGTGCCATGTACATTATTTGAAAGCTGTCTGATCCTCTTGGTGAGCCACAAACACCTCACATTTGCATTATAAGACTGACTAAAAGAGTTATATTAAGTAATTTACTGTATAACATCAAGTATTCTATTCCCTGTGTGGACTCTATACTCATGGAAAGAGAAAGGCTTTGTGCTGGTGGCCAGGAAGCAGGCTTGCAGAATGTGCCCTTGGTTGATTAAATAATTATAAATTAATGAGTGTTTTGGTGTACACCACCCCAGCCCCCAGAAAACAAAACAAAACGAGGGGAATAGACGCAAATATTATTGGATGATGATGTACGGAGGAGATTGTAATCATTGCAATGAAACGATGAGCGTAAAACCGAAATTCTCCCATGTAAACTATCACTGAATTCACAATAAAAATTTGGGGGGGAAAAAAAAAGTAATCCTTGTATCACACAGTTCTAAACGTTTTCTTATTTTTTTAAGGATAATAAAGCAGATGTCATTTTAAAATACAATGCAGATGAAGCAAGAAGTCTGAAGGCCTATGGTGAACTTCCAGAGCATGGTAATATCTCAATTCGTATATTAACCTGGCATGTGGTATAATAGGAAGGTAGCTGTGCTAACCTCCATACCCCCAATGCTCATGTGATATAATTGTTGGTATTTGGAAGAAGGGTTTGGGTAATATTTTGTATATTTATTTGATATATGGTTGCATGATTTGTTTTAAGTATGTCTGGCTATGTTTTATGATACTGTTGTTTTTAAGTGCCTTAGAGTCCTTTATGACTCATAGGGATCCTGTATATGGTTTCCAACACTTGGTGAGTTTGAACCACCAGTATTGTAGTTCAAACTGACATTTTGGTCCAGTGCTTTATCCTATAGTCCCATACCAGGATTCCAAAGGGTTTGGTCAGGAAGTAGCCATTCTGGGCTTCTAGTGTTGTTGTTAAGTACCGTTGAGTCCATTCCAACTCATAGTGACCCTGTATAGGGTTTCCTAGGAGTCACTGGTGAGCTTAAATTGCAAATTTTATGATTCAAACCAACTTTACAGTCCAGCGCATTAACCCACAGTGCTGGTAGTTGTTAAGTGCCATGTAGTTGGTCCTGACTAATAGCAACCCCTGTATAGGGTTTCCAAGGAGCAGCTGGTGGATTTGAACTCCTGACCTTTATCCCAAAGCACCACACCAGGACTTTATGATACTATTGTGGTTGTTAAGTGCTGTTGAGTCAATTCTGACCCATAGCGACCCTGTATAGGATTTCCAAGTAGTCGGTGGTGAGTTTGAACCACCAACCTTGCAGTTCAAAATAGAAGTAACTGCACGGCCATTTGTGGCGGCGCTGGTGGCTGCATTCAGAAGGCTTCACAGAGACGTGTAGAGGAGTGTGTCCCCGGCCACTGCCACCCTTGGCCCCTGTGGACACACTCTTCTCTTGGTCTCCGGTGAGACCCTGCCAGCCCTGGGTGCCGCATTGCTGAGCTCCCAGCACCCACGACCCCCGTCCAGCGCTCGCCCGTAGCCCTCCAGCAGCATACGTCCTGGGAGCCAGGCTTAAGGAAGACGGCAGCTCAGCGCATCCAGACTGGGACCGGCGGCTTCCCCGTGGCTGCTGCAGGCTGGCGAGACGGCTCTAGCCAGGAGAAGTACTGGCTCGTGGTCGGTGGAGGCGGCATAGACAAGTCGACGGTCACCATCAAGTTCATCCAGTCCAATTTTTTTTAAGGTTTTTATTGTGGAAAGTTTTCAGGGCACATCATCGGTTTCACATTCAAACATTCATATACCTTGTTTCATTACATTGATTATAATCCCCTCCACATACCATCAGTTAACAGAGTTTCTCTCTATCCTCTTTAGCTTTTTTTTTTCTTTTGGGAAAAACTTTGCCTTTTTGGAATTTACAGTCTCGGCTTTTAGGGAAGGTTTTTACATTTATCTGTGGGTATCCAGGGCATCCAGTCCTAGTTTGTAACGGATTATGATCCAACCATTAAAGATTACTGTACAAAACAGTGTGTGATAGATGATAGAGCAGCCCAGCTAGACATTCTGGATACAGCAGGACAAGAAGAGTTTGGAGCTATGAGAGAACAGTATAATGAGAACTGGCGAGGGTTTCCTGTTGGTCTTTTCAGTCACAGATAGAGGCAGCTTTAAAGAAATCTATAAATTTCAAAGACAGATTCTCAGAGTAAAGGATTGTGATGAGTTTCCCATGATTTTAATTGGCAATAAAGCAGATCTGCATCATCAAAGACAGATAACCCAGGAAGAAGGACAGCAATTAGCACAGCAACTGAAGGTAATGTATATGGAGGCTTCTGCA
This sequence comes from Chrysochloris asiatica, assembly GCF_000296735.1. Taxonomy (NCBI): domain Eukaryota; kingdom Metazoa; phylum Chordata; class Mammalia; order Afrosoricida; family Chrysochloridae; genus Chrysochloris; species Chrysochloris asiatica. The sequence continues at coordinate 14,885,886 of NW_006408536.1, forward strand.
AAGATTTGGTTGAATGTCGATCAGGCTTTCCATGAACTTGTCCCGGTTATAAGGAAATTTCAAGAACAAGAAAGGCTGTCATTGTGTCATTTTCTAAGAATCCCAGGAGTTTTAGCAACCAGCTGCCGGGAAAAGCCCCTCTTCTGCTTCTGCTCTCCTTTCAGTTTACATCCTGTTGGTACCTTTCTAGCCTTCGACACTCAAGTCCTACAGACGATCACAATGTTAGCCTTAGACCAAGAAGCTGGCTAATCCTTTCCGTGAAGCTAATACTATGGTCGTTTCAAGACAACTTTAAAGGAAACACTAAGGCTGTTTTTAAGATGATCTGATTCCTTTAAAATACGTATCTGGACACACACACACGTACACATTCTTTTTTTAAGAGCTTGATTTTAATAGGGATGAAACAGTTTGGGAACCCAAACTATTTGCCAAACTGAAGTCATAGGTTGTGAAATCATTTTTAACTTCTGAGATCGTATTGCCTACTGTTACTCTAAATAGAAACAGGGATTTTTTTTTTGTAAATGTGAATTTTTGCCCATCTTAAAATTTTTTGGTGTCAACTTTAACCTGAAACACTATTAAATTTATAAAAGTGAGACATATCAAATCTTATGGTATAAAGTCTTTATTATGACTCCTATTCCTGAGGATGATTATATGTGGAGAAATATTTAGGCTCATTTTGGACTTATGTATTTTATTATTCTTATTTTTAAATTTAGCTCTTCTAATAGCCATATTGAGGGTAAAAATGAATAATTTCTGTCTTCCTTTTCAAGTATTTCTGGATAAAGGATTCAATAACACAAACTTTTTGTTTGATGTAATATAAAATACGGAGTTGATCTTTCATGGTCAGAGATAGAGATGATTAATGTTTTTGCTATATACTTTAATACATTATTTTCTTATCAAACTAGTTAACAAGTATTTTTATATGTTTGTAATCAAATATGCTTTCTCAGCATACCTTGTGTATATGTAAAGATAAGTATTTAATTATCACTCTTCACTTTTAACTGACAAAGGAAAAAATGTGGAAGCTACAAAAACTTCCGGTCCTGATTGTACCTACCTCTGGCCCGTCACATACCTACTCAAGATACCTTCCCAGTAGAGTACAACTTTCAGGATGATGAGAATCTGAAATCACTTTCTTTATTCCTTATGAGATTATTGACTGTTATATCAAGTATTAAATGTAAAACACTTAATCATCAATTAGCGTAACTGGGGGGTGGCTTCTGATTATCATTTTGATTCTGTGATTTCTGTTTAAACAATTTGAAACTGTGTTTCCTGATTTTGAGATACTAAGTGGTATTGCACAGTTGTCACAATATTGAATGTATACAGCAGTGTCATGAAGTTTATAAAGGATACCTTTGTTATAGCTTCAGGTGCTAGAATTAAAATTGGTCTATTACAAAAAAAAAATAGAAGTAACTGGAATCTGTTCCTAGTAAATATACTTGGTGAGCAGTTACACTTTATAAAAACTCTATTGTTGTTGAGTGCCATCGAGTCAGTTTCTACTTATAGTGACCCACCCTATATAGAGTTTCTGAGAAGTGGCTGGTAATTTGAACTGCTAACCTTGTGGTTCAAACCGATACTGCAATCTATCGCATTATCCCACAGTGCCACACCCAGGATTCCTTATAAACCCTAACTTCAGTATAATACCAATCAAAGGAATAATTTTATTATAGCATTAAAAAAACATAATAAAATCTCTCACAAGAGATTGTCAGTGTTCATCAGGAACATTTAAACAGGAAGTAAAGACACAATAAGTGGCGGTGTTGGGTTTTATTTTTGAAGCATCTGTTTTCAGTCCATTATATCTTTGTATTATAGTAACCCATCGTTTTTAAAAAACGAATGTGCTCTCCCCTCCCAAATAAATACAAACACAGTGTATTCTTAATGCAGATAATTTGAATAAAACAAAAATAAAACTCTCATAACCTCATCAAAAGGGAAATGTAGTATACAAAAGGGCTTCCAAAAGTTCCTGGAAAAATGGAATTGAAAGATAGGAATTTTTCCACAAACTTTTTGAAGCCGCCTTGCAAATACTATTATACATACTATTTTGTAAGCCTACAAATTTTACTTTGCAATTATTATTTTGATTCCTTAATTTCAAATTTGGTCTCAGACCCACTCTTACTTGATAGTTGCTTGTTTTAATAGCATCTTGGTTATGTTACATGAACATATTTGTTACTGTGTTGTTTAGCTAAAATCAATGAAACGGATACATTTGGCCCTGGAGATGATGACGAAATCCAGTTTGATGACATTGGAGATGATGATGAGGACATTGATGATGTAAGTAGTAAAACCTGGAATTTTAAAATTTTTGTGAATTATCTACAGAATAATAAGGTTGTCCCTTGTTGTCATGTGCCGTGGAGTCGGTTCCGACTCATAGCGACCCTGCACAGGGTTTCCGAGGCTGTTAATCTTTACGGAAGCAGAACGCCTCATCTTTCTCCCGCGGAACCGCTGGTAGTTTCGAACTGCTGACCTACGGTTCGCAGCCCGATTCGTAACCACTACGCTACCAGAGCTCCTTAGCTTCCTTTAATCTGATATTTAACACTCAAATAGGGTATATTTTGAGACTTGTCGATAATTAAAATTTTCAGTATTAATTATTTAGAAGCCAGGTACCTGGTCAGACTATACTTTGAGAATTCTTATAATCCTTTGGAACGTTTTCTGAGAAGATCAGCATTTGCTTTGGTGATATGAATGCTAGGCACTCTATCATCATAACTTGTGTAATTAGCAGTCTTTAAAAGGGTGGTCATTAAGAAATTTAGCAATTAGAAACCTGCCATCTCTTAATTGAAGTCTTACATTTGTTTTGTTTTTAAGAAAAAGAAACACCTTATTTTAACCAGCTTGATAAGCATTGGAATTATAACATTAAAAGCCTTGTTAAAACAGAGACCTGTTGCCAGTTGGTTGATGAACTTTATTTGTGAGCCAAATAAAGTTTAGAGTTGGTGTGTTTTTTCGAGGAAAATGTATTGGTTTTCCTTATATTATATCAGTGATACCCATAGAGTTAAATGCCTCACTACCCTTCTGTTATTATATTGGAATGAAATTCAATGAATAAATATATGCAATATTAATTTATTGAATGATTGACAAAAGATGTGATAAATTACTTGTAAAGCTTATTCAAACTGTCTTAAAACCCTTTTTAAAATAAAAATGCAGTTCAAAAACCCTACCCTATAGTGTAGATAAATCCAGTGGTGATAATACTGATAATGTGTTTAGATTCAAAGATGAAATAAATGTTAGAGTCCCTAGAACAGTTGTTGCTAACCAATATTGTGCAATAGAATTGCCTGAACTTCTCAGAAATACCATGGCTGATCTTCTATAGTTAATATTTTCCTGTTAATTTATCAAATATTCATCCATCAGTTCATCTTATATTTTGATGTATCTCCAAATCATATAAAATAGTCACCAATTTATATTTGCAGTTATGAATTTTTTTTAACATAATACTGTTACTCAGCTAATGGTATGTACACTTGAAAGCATACCCAGAAATAGCCTATTATTTTCTTAATATCCCTCCCTTTGAAGACCCTGAGCTTGAGTGGATTCTTATTACTAAACTGTTATTACTAAACTGTTAATAATGCTTTGACAATAGAATTACCAATTGTTCTGTTGTTAAGTGCCGTGGAGTTGGTTCCGACCCATAGCGACCCTGTACAGGATTTTCGAGGGTGTAAATCTTTACGGGAGTAGAAAGCCTCATCTTTCTCCCGCGGAGCGGCTGGTAGTTTCGAACCGCTGACCTTAAGGTTCACAGC
>NW_006408536.1:14889848-14890433 GCF_000296735.1 Chrysochloris asiatica
GCTTCCTGCGGAGCCTCTGCATTACATAAGACTATAGGTGGAATCCTGAACAGCATCCAGAATCTTCAGAGATGGGAAATTTCCACTTGAAAGGAAGAGGGCAGACCAGCCTAGAGCAGCTAGAAGAACAGAAGATACTTCTTGAAAGAAAGGCTGACAGGAAAAATACAAAACAGTATTGGCAGACCGACTGATTACTACAAGAATAAACAAGTTGACATCAAGGCAAGTAGTCGGTTCCCTCAGAGCAAACCCCCTTCCAATGGAAATGAGAGCATGTATTCAATGGGAATACATGCTCTCATTGGTGACCAAAGCAATGAAGCTGCGAGCTAATCCGTACAATGCTCAATAGAGTCCTGTGAATCTGGGTGGAGACCTGGTTGGCCTTCAGTGTGGCAAGACCTGGGGACTCTTGGGCCCAGAGTCAGTGACATAGCCACAGAGGACTAGAGTAGAGAGTGAAGTATCCAGCTGATAAGAACAGAGGGCATATGCATAAGAACACCCACACTTGCAGATAATACCCACTTGACCTGGCGTCAATGACTGGATGATCAGAGCTCAACTAGAAGAAGAAAGAAG
>NW_006408536.1:14891679-14917649 GCF_000296735.1 Chrysochloris asiatica
TTCGAGGGTGTAAATCTTTACGGGAGTAGAAAGCCTCATCTTTCTCCCGCGGAGCGGCTGGTAGTTTCGAACCGCTGACCTTAAGGTTCACAGCTCGATTCGTAACCACTACGCTACCAGAGCTCCTTGGAAGGTGTAGATAGGACTACATTTTTCCTTAGAAAACAAGTTTATGGATCTATGCCAACATTTCTCAAAACTGAGCCCAGCAGACTGGTAGGGGGAAAGATGATTCAATGAAAGGCATTTGAGTTACCTGGAACATTTTGTCATGTGAAATCACTGGAGGGGACCCTACCTCCTTGCTGAGACATTTCTATAGACGTTCGACACCTGTTCTGCCTTTGACTGCAAGCCAAAGACTTTGGCAAGTATCACACCTGTCCCATTCTGAAAGAAATTCTGCTCCCAGCCCCCAAATACAAAATCTAATCACTAGTACAAAAGGAAGGAAGGAGGTACTAAGCTTTATTAAAGATTATTCTACATAACAAAGAACATTCAGGAATAAATAATAAAAATGTACTGTAGCAGTCCTGATAGAGAAATCTTGTCCCCAATTTCCTCTTCAAATGATTTGTTTCCTAGATATGATCTAAGGGGGGATGAAAGTCTCTCTTATATGTTATAGAATATTGTAATACAAGAATTTGGTTTGTTTGTTTAACAACTTGTTGCTCTTTTCACTTTCAGATCTAAATTGAACCCAGCGTTTTACATTCCATAATATCTGAGGATTGTCCTACAATTTGGTTGTGAGCTCTGACTCATTGTAGAAGATTAAAATTTCATTAGCATGAGTATGCAATTTGTTCAAGCAGACTGATTTGTTTTAAGGTATTAGTGTTTAAAAATGGAGAATGCAGAAATATCTTAAGTGAAATGTTAAACCCACTTTGTTCTTTTAATGTAATAGAGTTTACTGAAAAAGACATTTACTGTTTTTTTTTAAAAAAAATGCAATACTGCCTTTCCTACTTTGACTACTTCGCTTTAAGGAAATGGATATTTCGAATGAATTATTTGTCCTCTACTCTTTGTAGATTTAGATTAAGCCCTCGTTTTGACTGGTCTATTGGCTGTACAGAGTCTTTCTGTATATTTCAGTTACCTAGGTACTTCCTTGAGATTTTGATAACAGTTGAAAAGAGACAGAAGTTTGCATTTGAAGTTAAATGAGTAGTTCTGTTTTTTCATATTTAAGTAGCATGTGGCTATTTTTGATAATTTTGATATCACGTCATTCTTTTCACAGTCTTGTGTTGCCACCATAAACATCAATGAAAAGACATTTCCAAATGCCAAATGCCGTTTTTAGAAACTTCAGTTTTAATAGCAATTTTGAATTTGTGAAGTTAGTATTTGCTGAAATTGAACTCTAGGTGGCACCAAACTATCTCAACATTGGAATTATGGATATAATTGCAACAGTTTGGGGTTGTTTTTTTTTTTGTTGTTGTTTTTTAACACTATATGCATAGGAGGAGTCCTGGTGTGTTGCTATGGGTTAATAAACCAGACTGAACTACAAGGTTGGTGGTTCAAGCTCACCATTGGCTCCTTGGAAGCCCTATACTGGGTCGCTATAGGTCGGAACCAACTCGACGGCACTTAACAACAACATATGCATAGGAAATTTCCCAAACATTATATTCTAATGAGGTGCATGTATGTAGTTTTACAGAACAAAAGGGTTCTCTTTAACATGTCATTTTCAAAAGTCATAATCTATAATTTGGAGTGATTTATAAACACATTACAAATTAAAATATAATTTCATAACAATTTGTATAAATTAAATCTTTCCCAGAATGTCCCTAAGCTAGAAAAATAGGAGGGAACCACAGCTTAATGAAAAGACAAGTTCAATTTCTGACTGGAAAATCTGCAGCTAAGAAACAAAAGAAAATGTTGAGCTACAGAGTATATTATACCCTTATTTTTATGTTAAGAATATATTTTATTGTGTGTACATTTTTCTTTGTATTTTGTTGGAGGTTTAAGCTTACTTTTTGTTTTTAAAGTTACCAGCTCTATTAAGTTGAAGATAGGAGCTGGGGTATTAGACTTCACTGGCCACATTTAAATCTTATGCAACTTTAGAAGAGATCCTTCATATAGTTTGTGAATTGGTCTCCAGAGAACTTTTCAGTGATGAGAAGTTACATAAAGGAAAATAAACCTTCAGATGGCTTCATAACACCAACAATCATCCCTAATTCCTCTGTTATAATTCCCTTTTCTAAGTGTGAAAAGTCTGAGGCCGGGAATATGTAATAATAAAACGTTAAATTGAAGAATAGGAATTACGAGTGCACAGAAATGTGATTTGTGTTTCTTAATCTGTGGAGTTTTTGTATACTTATTAGCTGGAATGCATCTGAAACCAAGGATTGGTTTTTAATATTTGTAAGTAACTAGCTTTGAAGAATTAGCTGAATGTCTGCATCTCAATCTAAACGTTCTAAAATATTTAGACCTGTGGACAATGATACTGAGGATGACACAGGGCTGGCAGTGTTTTGTACTGTTTTATATTGGGTCTTCATGAGTCAGAAGCAACTCGATGGTGCCTACCACAGCATATGAAAATGTTATGCTGAGTTTATAATGCATGTCCTTCCACATTTTTTTCCCTTAGAATATATTAATTCTGCACATGGTATAGGTCATTATAGGGAGAGTGCAGCCTAAACAGTTGTTTTCCTACTTAACCTCCTCTATCAAATAAGATTTGGCAAAAGAGTCCAAAAATTGCAACTTAGGCCCCAATTCATGGTTTGTTTTTTTTCCTTGCTAGGTAGGTAAAGCCCAATCTAGTATTGCTGCATCCTAGAAATTCTCTCACATTGTGGTGGTTAATCAGAGCTGGGACAAAATTTGTAGCTTCTGTGTGACACCACCTGAGAGTCATTTTACTAACTCAGATTTCTTGAAGACATTGCCATTTTATTGGTTATATTTCAAATCAAGAATGAAAGTGATCTTCAGGGAAAGTTTTTGTTTTTGCTGATGTTCTTTAATTTCCTATAATACAATGACATAAGCTCTGCTCAGAAAGAAACCCAAGAATGGTGATGGTTAACGCTGAGTGTATAATCATTATTACTAACGCATTTGATAGGGTTGCATTTTTCATGCAGTGTCCTACTTCCCGTCAGTATATTTTGCTAAGGTAGCTAAATAACCAAACTCATTAGGCATTTGTGTCAAACGATTTGCTAAAATTTGACTGTTGAATAGCTAGCTTACAAAAAAACATCTCTAGAGCCTGTAACTATGCATGATGGAAAGTATTTTATTAAGGAATAGCCATTGGTTTTCCTCACCACATCTGTGGCATCGTAACAACTCTTAATTGCTTATAATATGCCTTGTGATTGGTAATCTTTTGTGTAAATATTAATTTTAAGATGTTTAGTAACATCTCTAATAGGTACAAACTGTCAATATTGACTTCAGAGCAACTCTAAATAATAGGTAAAAGCATGTTTTCAAAAATATACCTAACTAGGTTTTATAATTGATGGTTGTATTGCATACAGATATAACAACATCCACCACCAATAACTGTGGCTTGCCAGTATTCTAGTAAAAGTGTGATTTACTAGTGTTGCCTGTCATAAAGATTAAATTATTTGTTTTGGTATGCGATGCTTACCTTTATCATGTTTAATAAGGATACATTTGATTTACGCTATTTGAGGTCACGTGAACTTTTTACACGCCACTTTGCATTGTGGGTTTTAAGTGTACCTACCGTTCAGTGACAGTTATATTCACCATGTACCACTGTTTATTCCAGAAGCTTTTCTTTACTCCCAGCAGCTCCCACTACCATGTGTTTTAGATTTACTTTTAACTTATCGTTCATTTTATTCATGCTCTTTACTTCCTATTCAGAAAATGAGAGAATCAGAATTAAGTATTTTTACATATTTGATAGACACTGGACTATCAGGTATATATGGCATGAACTGAGGAGTTTTTGCCTTCTTGTCAGCTGCAAGGTAATTAGGAGGCAGTGTGACAAAGAGGTCAAAAACATGGGCCCTGTACCTCAGCCCACTCTCTCTGCTCTCTATTGGCAGAGAGAACCAGCCTAAAGGAATAAGTGAGACCCTTGTGTAATACTCATAAAGCAGTGCAGTGCTTGCTGCTTTTCACTTGATGTATCCAGAACTGTGTAATATAGAATATGCACTTCTTTGATAGTCTATATTTGACATTTCTTTTACTCAGTCTTTGGTTCTCAGAAAGAACATGTAGAATATATATATATATATATGTCAATGCAATTCAAAGAATTGTTGCCAACTTCATTTCCTTTAACAAGATTAACTTCCTGGTGGACTATCTGAGTCGCTTGAAAGATACTTCGCAAAGTAACAACTGTATTTCTTAGAGAAACTATAGTTAATAATGTTGATAGCTCTGGTCATACTCATTCTTAAGCCTTTAATCAGTCCATTTAACATCCTCTTATAGATTCATGTCAGCTACTTAGTTCGGACTAATTTGGAGGTTTCCTTTTTTATCGTATTTGAAATGATGTAAAGAAATCAGATGCAAATTACTGCAATTTGAAAATAAAATGTGAAATAATTTCCAACAATATATACAATCTGTTCTTTTCAAATGATTTACAACCCTTTAAAAAGAACTGTTATTCATGGTGAATCTTTTCTGAAAATAAGGGTTTATTAAAATAGCTTAATTTTGACTTAAGAAAATCAGTATATGTTTTATGTTTGTGTGTACTGGTTTGAGTGGAGCCATTCAATCAGAATCCAAATAAGAGGTTGTGTTTTTGTGATTAAGTGAACTTCCCATAAACCTAAAGAAATTTTCTAATGTTAACTCTTGTCAAAAATGACTTCACATTGCTAACAGTGCATTCAAGACACCTTATACAGTGAAACTTGTAAGAGCCAGAACTCTACAGGACAGCCTTGTTTTTCTGGGTTCTGTAAGTTTTCCTTTGTTGGGGTGCAGTGCTTAACCATTTTTTTTATTCCTTTAGTGGAAAATATTTTGAGCTTTCTTTCTCAAACAGTTGTCTTACACAGGTTGTGGCTCTTGGGAGTTTTTATTGTATTATGCAAAGACCTAAAGTCCCATTGCTGATTTAACCCATTGGTTTGTCAGGTATAGGATGATGACTTGGGGTGGGTTTTTTTTATTCTTAGAAATAAGCAAACAAATTTCAGTTTTAAAAAGTTTCAATTTTAGATTCTTAGATGAACCAGTTAAAGTTAAATCTAACTCTTTATTACCCATCTATTTAACTTGTATGACAGACCAAAGGACAGTGGTCTCAAGGAAGAGAACTGCTGAACTATGAGTTGAACTGGCTGCTTGTTTTCATGGAAAAGAACAAACAACAAAGTAGTTATTAAAACTTGGACTTATAGCCAACATTTCCAAGTATAAAATTTGACTTGCTGATGATTAAATTTGTGCTTTTTAAAAAAACTAGCATCATTTACCATTAGCATGACAGCTTCATAATAGAACAGTTTTCCTGAATAGATCAGTGATGATACTTCTGAATGTGACTTGTTTCAATGTTTGAAAGATTGTCATAGGTTGGTCAACTGGTATTTTCCAAATGGACAATGCATTATGTCCCCAAATCCATTCAAAGTTCAAATAGACCAATGGGTTTTAATAGTATAAACAATGCTTTGAGTTGGTTTTAGATTCCACTTTGCAACTAACCTTTAAGGAATTGCCACTTGTCAAGACCAGGTGGTAGTATCAAACAAGGACAAACACAATTATGCAAAGACTCAAAATACTCCTCTTTTCAACTAATCTGTGAAGCCAGATTTTCTTTGTTTGCTTTAACTAAATTATGCTATGCACATGAAATAGATACGAAAGTCACTAAAAGGTTTGCAAAAGTGACAAAATGCCACTCTCTGTTTTGGAGATGTTATTTTTCATTGAAAGCATGTTTATTTATTTTTAGGCTTTGGGACTATTGAATAAATATTTTAAGTTGATATCTAATTTTTTAATACTGTCAGTACTGTTAGATAGAAACCTCAAGTGAGCTTGTCATTCCAAGGAAAACAACCAATGCTGTTTGCTGCCAATGAGCAACTAAAAATTACGTTCTGGAAACCATCTGACATCAGTAGCAGATACAGAAACTGGAGTCCTTGATTATTTTTAAGTATAAAAGGGTTGGCAAAAGACCAGATACAAGTTGATAATTGCTGTGGTCTCAGGAAAGTGGTTCTTATTTTTAGGAAATACACACAAATATTTAGGGGTAAAGGACCATGTACCTATATGAAGCTTACTCCCAGATGATTGAGAAAATATTAGCGATGTAGGTGAAAGCACAACTGATAAAGCAATTGTTAACAGGTAAATCTGGGTGAAAGTTATTTGTAAACTTGTTTCAACTTTTCTGTAAGGTTGAAATTATTCCCATGTAAAAAAAATTTTCTAGAAGATTAAGACAGTTTAAATGTCTATCAACAGAATGGTTAAACTTTGGGACATATAGTAGAATACTATGCAATGTTGAATAATGATGAAATCTGTGAAAGACATAACATGGATGAACCTGAAGAGACATTATGCTCTGTGAAACCAATCACAAAAGAACAAATATTGTATGAAACCACTGTTGTAGAACGAAAAGGTTTTTCTTGATAAACTTCGGTGGTTGTGGTGGTGGTGATAGTTAAGTGTCCCTGAGTTGGTTCTGACACATAATGATCCTGTATATGGTTTCCAAGGCTGTAGATCTTTACTGGAGCAGAGAAGCCTCATCTTTCTTCCGTAGAGCAACTGGTAGATTCAAATTGTTGATCTTGCAGTTAGCAGCCTTAACCCATTATGCTACCAGAACTCCTTCATGAAAAGGATAGTACACTAATGAAATAATTGCAACACTTAAACCCTCAAGGAACTATCTAGAATGTAAGATACTCCTGGAAATCAACAAAACACAAGTAGCCCAAAAGAAACAAGGGAATAACAAGTTTTACAGAAGGGTATGTAAGACTGAATGGCCGGTTAATTTCTGCCATTAGCATACAGCTGCAACAGATTGATAAGGGAAAAACGAGCAATGTCTAAATTTAAAATGCGTAGCCTCTCTCAAGAGTAGGTACAGAACTACAAAGTTAATAAATGGAGTGAGTGTCATGATAAGGGAAGGGAATGGGAGTGAAAATAGTAAAGAAGGAAAAAAGGTTACTGCATTGCATTCAGGAGTCCTGGTGTGGCGCTGTGGGTTAATGAGCCAGACTGCAAAACTGAATTGCAAGGTTGGTGGCTCAAGCTCACCAGCTGCTCCTTGGAAACCCTATACAGGCTCGCTGTGGGTCCATATCCATTCATGGAGCTGTTCCACGGGAGAAAGATGAGGCGTTTTGCTTCCTCGGAAACCCTGTACAGGGTCGTTATGAGTCGGAACCGACTCCATGGCACACAGCTACCACCCAAGGTCTGTAAAATATGCGTAGAGGCAGGTCAAAACAAAACAAAACCTGTGCCTTTATAAACGTTACCCGACTGGTCCTGCTTTCCATCTCATTGGTGTTTGAACTACCCTGCTTGCTTTCTCACCAAACGGGAGCCCTCCACGCAGCACACCTTTGGACATATCGGAAACAACGTTCGTCACTGAAACTTCTGTGCTACAGAGACTTTTCGAACTTTGCACTAAGAATCCAGATAATCGGCTTCCTGATTACAGCTGCTGCCTCTTTGTAGATGTAATAATGTATATACCATAAAATTCACCGGTTTGAACTTTTCAATGGTATTTAGTAAGTTGCGCAACCATAAGTTAATTTTAGGACATTTTCATAATTTGCCAGAGAAATCTCGAACCCATTACTCAGCTACGTTTTAAATCATGCATTCCTCTCCCCAGCCTCCATGGGTGAGAATAAAAAACAGAACCGTGCAGCTTCGGGCGACTCTTGGCAGACTGGAGGCTTACCCACGGACAAAGATGCTTCTGCGAACCACACTGTTGGTGGTTCGGCGGTTGAAACCCACCACCAGCTGCACCTCGGAAACACTGTACAGGGTCACTGAATCAGAACCAACTCCATTGTTGTTGTTGTTAAGTGCCGTCGAGTCGGTTCCGACCCATAGCGACCCTGTACAGGGTTTCCGAGGGTGTAAATCTTTACGGGAGTAGAAAGCCTCATCTTTCTCCCGCGGAGCAGCTGGTAGTTTAGAACCGCTAACCTTAAGGTTCACAGCCCGATTCGTAACCACTACGCTACCAGAGCTCCATAGCACTTAATAATATTGTTTATTTTAAAGGCAATAAGTGCACGGGGAAGACATAAAAAGATTTCTAGGGGGGAAAGAAATCACTTTTCCCGATCTCCACTCCTGAGACAACGCGCTTAGCAGTGTCTTGAGTGTCCTCCCAGGCAGATTCTCTTTGCAGAGATTTTTCATGGGCTCACTATTTGCGTCTGGGGAGAAGCTGATTCTGTAGGGGAGTGGGGCACGGTTGGGAGGCTGAGTTCTGCCAGGCAACATATCCGCATCCTTCAAGCCCCTGTGGCCTGCTGAACTTCCATCCAGCGAAGGTGTGAGCGGAGAGGACCGAGCATGAGAGATTTGGTAGGCTCCAAGGCTTGGCCCTAGTTGTACTGGGTAGGGGTAAGTGGATGGGGGGGGGGAATTCGGGGGAGGGTCCAGGTCTCCCGGGCCGCTCTGCTGGCATCTGCACAGGTAGCACTGATTCCCGTGGGTGCCTGAGTTTCTTAGTCGGGAACTGCAGCTTAAAAGTGCGAGCAGACACCGTGTGTGTTGTCTGTGTGTGTAAGCACGGGTTTGTAGACAGTATGAGAACATGGGTGTATTCAGTGAGGGTGCGTGTGCAGGTAGTATTGTGAGAAAATGTGCCCATAGTATTGTGAGAAAATGCACGTTATGTATATGCTAAAGTAGCTCTGGTGGCACTGTGAGTTAGGTGTTTAGGAGTCCTGATGGTGCTGTGGGTAAGGTGTTTGGCTGCTAACTGCAAGGACGGCAGTTCAAATCCACCAGTCGCTCCACTGGAGAATGATGAGGCTGTGTCAGCTCCTGTAAAGATTTACAGTGTCAGAAACCCTCTATTGGGTCGCTAAGAGTAGAAATCGACTTGATGGCAGTGAGAATTTTGTTTTTAGTTTTTTAAATGTGTATATGCACCTTCCATCTGTCAGCTTGTTGCAGAAGGCATCGGACAATAACATTAATATCACATGCAAGTAAATTTTTGCTAAAAACCATTTTAAACCGGCTGAAACAGTAAATTGACAACTGCCGGAGGTTCAAACTGGTTTCAGATGAGGACATGGAACAAGAGATATCATTGCTGATACCAGATGGATCTTGGCTGAAAGCAGAGAATACTAGAAAGATGTTTACCTGTGCTTTATTGACGAAACAAAGGCTTTCGACTCTGGATCATGACAAGATATGGACAATATTGCAGAGAATGAGTATTTCAGAACACTTATTTGTGCTCATGAGGAACCTGTATATAGACAAAGAGGTAGTTTGTTGCTCTAACAAAACAAGGGGAACACTGAATGCTTTAGAATGGGGAAAGGTGTATGCCAGGGTTGTATTCTTTCACCATACTTATTCAGTCTATATGCTGAGCAAATAAATAATCCAAGAGGCTGGATTCTGTGAAGAAAACCGTGACATCAGGATTAGAGGAAGACTCATTAACAACCAAGGATATGCAACCTTGCTTGCTGAAAGCTTGTGGTGGTGGTAGTGCTGTGCCATGGAGTCGGTTCCGGCTCAGTAACTCTGTATAGGCTTTCCGAGGCTGTATATCTTTATGGGAACAGAAACCCTCATCTTTCTCCTGCTGAACCGCTGATAATTTCGAACTGCTGATGGTGAGCGAAGCAGCACGACTCGTAACCACTATGCTACCAGTAAGTACACATCAGTAGTATACATCAGTAAGTATATTGTTGTTGTTAAATACCGTGAAGTCGATTCCGACTCATAGTGACCCTTCACAGGGTTTCCGAGGCTGTAAATCTTTATGGGAGCAGAATGCCTCATCTTTCTCCCGCGGAACCGCTGGTAGTTTCGAACTGTTGACCTTGAGGTTGGCAGCCCAATTCATCATAATCACTACGCTACCAGAGCTCCTTAGTAAGTATATTAAAGGACTTAAAATACTAATGAAGATCCAGTACCACAGTCTTTCTTTACTTCAATGTAAAGAAAAGAAAAATCCTCACCACTGGGCCGGTAAATAACATGATAAATGGAGGAAAAATTTAAGTTGTCCAAGATTTCATTTTGCTTGGATCCAGCATCAATGCTCATGGAAGCAGCAGTAAAGAAATCAAATGAAGTATTGCATTAGCCAAATCTGATGCACAAGACTTCAAAGTGTTGAAGAGCAAAGGTGTCCGTTTGAGGACTAAGGTGAGCCTGACCCAAACCATGGTATTTTCAATAGCTTCATATGCATGTGAAGGTTGGTCAATAAATGAAGACCATAGAAGAATTGGTACATTTGAGTTATGGTGTTGGAGAGTATTAAAATCGACTCGATTGCACCTCACAAGAGCATACTCACCTTGGATAAATGCTTGTACACTGTGGAAATGTGTGATGAAGCTGTGTGTGTAGATTGTGTGTGCGTGCTGAGGGTAAGCACTGCCTGAGTTGTGTGCGCGTCGTGCGTAAGCAAGCTGTGTGTGTACACACTGTGTACGGACAGCACTGTGTGAGGTCGCGCATGTGTGCGCGCGGTGTGAGGACCCGATCTTACATGATTGTACATGGTATGAGGACTCCCGCGCACATCGACAGTGCTCACGGTGTACACGCGCTGAGTTAGGGCGCGTGCGCGAACAGGCTTGCAGGCGCCTGCCTGCCGGTGCGACGCGGCGAGACGAGACTGCGCCTGTGCGGGCCGCGCATCCTAAAGGAACTCAGCGGCGCTTGCGGAGCGCGCCGAGGGGGCTGCGGGGTGCGTACTGCTCCCACGAAAGATGGCTGATCCCGGAGAGTCGCGGAATTCGCCACCCCACAGCCGGCCATCAGGTAGGACTCCAAGGTGCTGAGGGCGCGTGGGGACCGCGGGATGTCGCTAGATGGGGAGGCTGTGTGTGTGCGTGTTTGGCGGTCGCGCCAGGGGGTGGGGGCAGTTCTCGAAAAATCGTCACCCATCGCCCTGGAACTGAGCGGCGCGCGAGCTGGGGTCCACGCCCTCACGTGCCGGCGGCGGGATTCCCTCGTTACGTGGCTTGGATGAGGGGTTTCTGTGGGTGACCAGTGGGCCTGGGGTCGGCTCTGTCCTTATCGAGCAGTCTGAGCTGGGGGACCACTAGGTGGACCGAGCAGTCCTTGAAGGGTTGGAGGGCCTGCGGGCCTGACCTTCACGTCCTGGAATCGGGCACGCGGGCGGACAAGGTGCCCAGAGTCGGACTTCCGCGCGGCCCCAGGGTGCAGAACTGACCTGCCACCACTGTCTCAACTGGAGGGAGCGCCTGTGAGCGATTGGGCCCGGCCTGAGTGGGTGCGTACCCCCGGCCGGGTGGCCCCATCGCACACCTGAGCTCACAGAGGCCTTAGGTGGCTTGCTAAGGAGACGCACCTCAGGGAGCCACTCGGGCGGACAGAGGAGACCAGCCGCGGCTTCCTCATGTGAAGGTGCGGTGACTGGGCCTCCTAGCTTCCGAGGGAGACCCAGTCACCGCCGGCTTTGAACTCGCTGCCAGCGACTAGGGAGGCAGAGGTTTGAGGACATTGGGCTGCTTCTGTTGTCGGCTATACAGGGTTTCAGAGACTATGTGTAAAGTGGTTGCAAGTAAATCATTGAGATCAAATGAAATGTATGGTTTGTTCAATGCAAACCTTCACTCAATTCACAATAAAAGTTTTTTTTAATTCTCAAAGTGGTTTCAGGTAGCAGCGGTGAAAATCGATTTCATGCTGTTTGTCCTGGGAACTTCTTTATATATATATTTTAAGTTAATGTGCGCAGTTTATATATATATATATATATATATATATTGTTGTTGTTAAATTCTGTCGAGTTGGTTCCAACCCATAGCGACCCTGTATAGGGTTTCCGAGGAGCAGATGGTGGGCTTGAACCACCAACCTTGCAATTCAAACGATTCAAACCAACTTGCAAGTTAATGCAGCTCATTAACCCGCAGCGGCACACCAGGAGACCATATGTGTGTGTGTGTGTGTGTGTATTGTTGTTATGTGCCGTGGAGTCGGTTCCGACTCATAGCGACCCTGTACAGGGTTTCAGAGGCTATAAATCTTTACGGGAAGAAGAAAGCCTTATCTTTCTCCCGTGGAACAGCTGGTAGTTTCGAACTGCTGACCATGAGATTAGCACCCTGATTCGTAAACACTATGCTACCAGAACTACATACACACACACATACACACACATATGTTGTTGTTATGTGCCGTGGAGTCAGTTCTGACTCATAGGGACCCTGTACAGGATTTCCGAGGTTGTAAATCTTTACGGGAGCAGAAAGCCTCATCTTTCTCCGGCGGACCAGCTGGTAGTTTCGAACTGCTGACCTTGTGGTTCACAGCCCGATTCGTAACCACTACGCTACTAGAGCTCCTTACACACATACATACATACAGTCTCCTATATATGGAGTCTCGGTGTGCCGCTCTGGGTTAATGTGCCAGACTGCAAAATAAAGTCCTCTGAATGCGGAGTCGGCGGTTTCAAGCCCACCAGCCGCTCCTTGGAAACCCTATACAGCCTTGCTATGGATCGGAACCGACTCGACGGCTTAACAGCAACAATATACATAATTGTTGTTGTTGTGAAATGCCGTCGAGTCGGTTCTGACCCATAGCGACCCTGTTTAGGATTTCCTAGGAGCAGCTGGTGAGCTTGAAGCGCCGACCTTGCAGTTCAAACGGCTTTGCAGTCTGGCGCATTACAGTCTCAGAAACCCTGTACAGGGTCGCTATGAATCGGAACCGACTCCACGGCACACAACAACAATGTTCTTCAGGTTCATCTATGCTGTGAGATGTTTGATAGATTCATTGTTGCTCTTAAAAGTTTTGTACTGTTCTATTGTGGCTGTGAAGGAGCTCTGGTACCATAGTGGTTATGAGTCGGGCTGCTAACCTCTACTCTAGGTCAGCAGTTTGAAACTACCAGCCGTTCCGTGGGAGAAAGATGAGGCTTTCTGCTCCCGTAAAGATTTACAGCCTCCGAAACCCTATACAGGGTCACTCTGAGTAGGATTCAACCCCACGGCACACCACCACCACCATTGTGGTTGTGTACTATATTTATTTAAGCACTTGATCATAAGGTAGGTTTGTACAGCAAGACTGGAGGTTCAAACTCAGCAGGTGTTTCTTGGAAACCTTATACAGGATTGCTATGAGTCGGAACCGACTCAATGGCACTTGAGAACAAAAACCTCCAGTTAGTAGTTTACTGTCCCTCCCCTTCCACACCTGGTAACCATCAAAGAACGTTTCTTTCAGTGTGAAAACTTTTACTTCACTTTTTATAATAGTGGTCTCATGCAATGCAAGGGAGCTTCAAAAGTTCCTGGAAAGTTTTCATTTTTCCATGGACTTTTTAAAACCCCTTTATATTTGTATTTTTTGTGATTGACTTATTTCACTCAGCACGATATCCTTCAGGTTCATCCAAGTTATGAAGTGTTTGGTAGACTCATTGTTTTTCTTTAATGTTGCGTATTTGGCGTTTGAATTGCAAAGTCGGTGGTTCAAGCTCACCAGCTGCTCCTCGGAAACCCTACACAGGGTCGCTATGGGTCAGAATCAACTCGACAGCACTTAACAACGACATGGCTCCATCAGATATGGACTGTGAACCATAAAGTCCGTGGTTCGAGTCCACCAGCTGTTCCATGGAAGAAAGATGAGGCTTTCTATCCCCCCAAAGATTTAAAGCCTCGGAAACCCTATAACAGGGTCTCTGTGAGTTGGAATTAATTTGATGGCACTTAACAACAACAACAACTGAGTAAAATATAGGCATGGTGGCTCTGTAGTATGAGCACTGAATTGCTAATCATAACGTTACCTGTTTGAGACCACAAGCCACTCTGGGGAAGAAAATGAGACTTTCTGCTTCTGCAAAGATTTGTTGTTGTTGTTAAGTACTGTGGAGTCGGTTCCGACTCATAGTGACCCTACACAGGGTTTCCAAGGCTGCAAATCTTTACGGGAGCAGAAAGCCTCATCTTTCTCCCACAGAACAGCTGGTAGTTTCAAACTTCCGACCTTGAGATTAGCTGCCCGATTTGTAACCACTACGCTACCAGAGCTCCTCTGCAAAGATTTACAGCCTTTGAAATCCTGACAATGTTGCTATGAGTTGGAACTGATGCTGCGGCACTTAAAAACAACAACTGAATAAAATAAAAGAATTACTATAAGATTTCTATGAGAATATTGTTGATATCCAATGTTCTGTTTTCTAGAGATAATTTATCCTCCTTTCCCCTCCCACCCATGGTAACAGTCAAAGCATGTTTCTTTTTAGTGTAAAAACCTTTTCTTGACTTCTTATAATAGTGTTGTTGTTGTTAAGTGCCATCGAGTCGGTTCCGACTCAGTGACCCAGTATAGGGCTTCCAAGGATTGGCTGGTGAGTTTGAGCTGCCAACTTTGTGGTTCAAACCGACCTTGAGGTCCAATGCTTTGTCCCATAGTGCAACATCAGGACTCTTATAATAGTGGTCTCGTGCAATACCAGGGATCTTCAAAAAGTTGGTGGAAAAATTCCATTCTCTTGTAATTCCATTTTTCCATGAACTTTTTGAAACACTTTCGTGTTTGTTCTTTTGTGGCTGACTTATTTCACTCAGTATAATGTCCTCCAGGCTCATCGATGTTATGAGGTGTATCATAGATTGATCATTATTCTTTAACATTGTTCCATTATGTGTGCAAGCTATTTTTAAACATTTTTATTGCAGTATAATATGAATAACAAAAAACACACATAGATTCCACTGGAGACATTATCACAGTCTTTTAGATCAGATGGACAAAGGAGCACTGCTAGAGTACTGAGTTATGAGTTGGGCTGCTAGCTCCAAGGTCAGCAGTTGGAATCTTCCAGCGTCTGGGGGCTTGGGGACCCTATAGAGGGTTGCTATGAGTTGAATCAACGCTTAAGTCACATAACCACCACCAAGGAAGGGACTTCCAGTTGCTTCATTTATAAAACAAAGGGTGACTTTAATGATTTCCACTTTCTTTTTTTCATTGTCTTTTTTTAAAGGTAGAATTTAGCACATACTACAGGGTAGTGATAATAAACACATCGCAAATATGTATTTCTGTTTTTACCCTGTTTCTTGTGAACCTTTGCTGCATCTGCAAGGGAAGAACTGCAAACCCACCCACCTGAGCAGGCCCTCCCTCATGGGTGATCTAATAGAACAGGAGTGGGGAACCATGTTTCTGCCAAAATTTATCACATCATTCACTGGCCATACAAATTATTAACTTAAAAATTAGCCTGCTATATTTGGTCAAGGAGTCCTGGTGTGGTGGTGGTGGTTATGTGCCGTGGAGTCGGTTCTGACTCATAACGACCCTGTACAGGGTTTCCGAAGCTATAAATCTTTACGGGAGCAGAAAGCCTCATCTTTCTCCCATGGAACAGCTGGTAGTTTTGAACTGCTGACCTTAAGGTTCAAAGCCTGATTGGTAACCACTACACAACAGTGAATTAATGTGCCAGACTGCAAAACTGTTTGAACTGCAAGGTTGGCGGTTCAAGCTTACCAGCTGCTCCGTGGGAGAAAGATGAGGCTTTCTACTCCCGTAAAGATTTACACCCTCGGAAACCCTATACAGGGTCGCTATGGGTTGGAACTGACTCGATGACACATAACAACAACAACAACAATACAGCCCTCTAAGGAGCTCTGGTAGCGTAGTGGTTACGAATTGGGCTGTGAGCCGCAAGGTCAGCCATTCGAAACTACCAGCTGTTCCGCAGGAGAAAGATGAGGCTTTCTGCTCCCGTAAAGATTGACAGCCTCGGAAACCCTGTACAGGGTAACTATGAGTCGGAACCAACTCCACGGCACATAACAACACCAACATATGGCCCTCCTGAACCGACTCGACAGCACTTTACAACAACAATACAGCTTTCTGACCGGAAGTTCCTCACCCCTGTAGTAAAAGAAGAAAGCATTGAAAAGGGGAGGTTCCTGAAGTTTATGTTTTTAATTGGTTGAGAGTTTAAATAGTGAGTCACTTCAGTATTTTGTGAACTATGGAGAGGAGGTAGGTGAGGACCTGAGTGGTTAGGCCTTCAATTTATATGTGGGATTTAAATTTATTTGAAGGAACTTAAGGGAGATTCTGCTGTTCTTGTTGGAAACGGACATATGGAAATACATATTGAGTGAAGGTGTATTTGAAATAAAAAATACAGAAATACATATTGAGTGAAGATTTAAAGTATTAAATAAACATCTGTGTAACTTGGGGTTAGTGCTGAAAAATCAGTTTAACTTAGGTGCCATGTGGTACCATGGTTTGTTATTTTAGGGGTTAGTGAAGTCAGATTTTTAGAAAAATAACGTCAACCTCAGAAAGTCTTACTTTTTGAGGTTTTACTTTAGTTTGTGTTGGATACTAATCATTTTTGGTTGCCCAAGGCCTTCTAGATAGAAGAGATCCATTCATAGTGAGAACTTCCTATTACTCCTAAGCTTGTGTCAAGTGCAGTGAGCAGCACAAAAGACCAAAAGACCTGAGATGTTTAGTGTCTCTGGTGGGTTCGTCCAGTTTCGTTCATTTGGGGAATATGAATTGGCCAGTTCCTGGGAGCTGCTGTAGAAGATTAGAAG
Organism: Chrysochloris asiatica; assembly: GCF_000296735.1. Lineage (NCBI taxonomy): Eukaryota > Metazoa > Chordata > Mammalia > Afrosoricida > Chrysochloridae > Chrysochloris > Chrysochloris asiatica. Next base: position 14,908,542 of record NW_006408536.1, read on the forward strand.
GGAATACCTCTGATTGTTTCCTCTAGCAACAACCCTGTGCCTGTTTCCATTACCTACCAGCAGTGTCACAGTCCTGGTGTGATGTGTAGGATAATGCACTGGAACACAGGGTCTGCTTGAACAGCAAGGTTGGTGGTTCAAACTCCCCAGCTGCTCCTTGGAAACCCTATACAGGGGTCGCTATGAGTGGGAATCTGCTCAATAGCACTTAACAACAACAACAACCAGAAATGTTTTCTCTCGTTTTGATTAATCAATCCTTGGGATGAATATGACCAAATGAACAGTTCTTTTTAATGCTTGTGTTATATGCATGTGGTTATTATTCCAATTTGCTTAAATACCTTTAGCAATCAGATCCCACTGCCATCAGTCGATTCTGACTCATAGTGAACCCTGTACAGGGTTTTCAAGGCTGTAAATGTTTACAGGGAGTCCTAGTGTGGCGCTGTGGATTAATGCACCAGACTGCAAAGCCGTTTGAACTGCAAGGTTGGCAGTTCAAGCTCACCAAGTTGCTCCTTGGAAACCCTGTACAGGGTCGCTATGGGTTGGAACCGACTCGATAGCACTTAACAACAACAACAAAATGTTTACAGGAGCTGACAGTCATCAGATAGGAGCACCAGGTCTCAGCTGGTCCTGTGCTCCCCTCAGCCTGAAATGCCCACATCATTGTTGTGACGAACAACAACCCCTCCTTTTTCAGGGTTTACTTTCTGCAAGGTGCTTTTCAGTCAGAATTAACCAACTCCCTCTGTGCCCATAGTACCTCCAGAGAAGAGCTTGTATTATTTTGCCAAAATCTGTTAACCTTCTGAGCTGGGTTGTTAATTCCAAAGTCAGCAGTTCTAATCTACCAGTTGCGACACAAGAGAAAGGTGAAGTTTTCTGTTCCCATAAAGTTTTACAGCCTCAGAAACCCTATGCACGGTCACTATGAGTTGGAACTGACTCAACGGCACACCGCCACCGCCACCGCCACCACCACCAGTACCATTTACCTTCTAGTTCATTCCAGTAGCTATTCACTGGGCGCCTACTGTGAGCCAGGCCCTCGGCTGGTTGCTGCTGTCCTGTCAGAACTGAGTAGCTTGAGGTCCAGACTGCCTGTGTGTGAAGGGCCGCTCTCCCCTTACTGTGTCCCCTTGGGCAAGTTATTTGTCACCTCTGAGCTTTGATTTTCTGAACCATAAAATGGGCTTAGGAATTACTCCTTTGTTTTAAAGGCCTTATTTTGAGGATGAACGAATGAAGACCTATAAAGCAGTACCTGACACCGTCAGCGCTCAAGCTGTGTTCGCCATTATTAGTTTCCTGTGATCTCCTTTATTAGATCATCAGCTAGAGGGAAGGGCCTGGGTCTAGGTTACACATACTTCATTCAGTGCCAACTGGTGAAGAACATTGGGTGACACTAGCTGATCTCCTTAGGTATGGAGGGTGACTGGCTCTTCATCTCACCCTCCCTCCCTCCTCAGAGCTGCTGCACACAATTGGCAAACATCGGTTGGTTAGGTCTGTAACCGATGTTTGCCAATTGTTTGAGGTAATGGAACTACAAAGCTCATTTCCTGATGGCCTGTGGAGTCTTCCAGTGTACTTTGAAGGTAAATCTTGTTTCACTGACTCTTAGGCATCCCATTATTCCCTAGTAAGAAAGGGATTAGGAGTCCTGGTGGCATAATGGTAGCGTTCAAACTTACCATCAAATCCTCGGAAGAAGGGACCTGGCAATCTGTTCCTATAAAGATTACAACCTAGGAAACTCTATGGGACAATCTAATATGTTATATAAGGTTGTTATGAGTCAGAATCGACTCAACAGCACACAACAAAGAGGTAATTGGAGCCCCTGAGTGGTGTAAATAGTTAAGGTGCTTGGCTGGTTGAGTCCACCTCAGAAGAAAGGCCTTTGAAAGATGCAAGTAAAAACAACAATGAGATATCATCTCACACCAGCAATAACAGCAAAGATCAAAAAAGTAGAGGATAATAAATGCTGGCAAGGATGCAGAGAGACTGGGACCCTCCTACATTGCTAGTGGGATTACAAAATGGTCCAACCACTCTAGAAAACAATACGGCACTTCCTGTTGTTGTTGTTGTTGTTGTTGTGTGCCATCAAGTCGGTTCCGACCCATGTCTTTTTTTTGCTACAGAACAGTCAGTCATTGAAAACCTTAAGGAGCATGCTTTCACTCTGATACACATGGAATATTCCTAAGTAGGAATTGACTTGATAACAATGGTTATAAGGAGGGAATTGCTTTGAGGCAAGGCTGAAGAAGGACTTCTGGGCTTTGCTAATTTGACATGGCACTTCGAGAATTGGAAATGTTGCCCTTTCTCTCTTTTCTTTCTTTCTTGGTGGAAGCATGGAGGGGAAGCTATGGCAGGCACCTCCTTCAGCTTAGCCTTGGGAATGGGGTCCCTCCTCTACTGTCCTTCCACCTGTATCTTTCACCCCTAGTCTCGTCAATGGGAGAAGGTAATAATGGTTGAAACTACAGTTCAGTTTAGCCTCCCTTATTATGAAACTGCTTAGACCTAAGAAGAACAAGTTGAGAGAGACACATACATGCAGAGAGAGAATATCTCTGAATCTAGAATCCCTTTAGCACCTGGGTCAGGAGGTAAAGGCACAAATGTGTATTTTCATTTAGGGCCTTTGACTTTGTTTAATGATGGCAGTATGAGGGGGCTCCAAAGAGTTCATGAAAAAAATGGAATTATTATTATTATATTTTAAGTTTTTAGTGTGAATTGAGTGTTAGTTTACATGTGAGAACATCAGCTTTACATTCATCCTATCGTATTTCATTTTATTGCAATGATGATAATCCCCCCCATGCATCATCATTCAACAGCATTTGTTTGCAATCCCTCTGTTTTTGGTGTTTCTTTTAAAAATTATCTTTTCATTCCGCTTTTTTCACAAACTGTTTGAAGCCCCCTCACACAGGATTAGTTATTAGTGGTTTCTTTTCTGTGTCTTGACCCTGGTGCTTTCTGTTTCTAGCCCCTCCTCCTCTCCAAGCTTAAAGGATGTTTTCTTCTCACACAGGTGCTCTATCTTCTGCACTTGTTAATTTTTTAGAAGAACATGTATCTTTTGTAATCATTACAGTGATTACAAAACAGAAGAATTCACAGGGCTGATTTGGGCAGGTAAGAAATGGGGATTTGTGAGAATATTGGTCAATATACTGGTGGATCACGTTGGGAGGATTTAATAAGAGATCATTTCTATGGGATAAGCACTGGACTGTGAACCACAAAGTCTGGCGGTTCAAGCCCACCAGCCGCTCCACAAGATGAGGCTTTCTGCTCTTGCTAAGATTTACAACCTTGGAAACCCTATACAGGGTTGCTGTGAGTTGGAACCAACTTGACAGAACCTAACAACAACAACAAATCCCTCGTGAGCTTAGTATAGTGATTGTTCAAATGTCAGGTGGTGTAATGGTAGCAATGATGATGATGGCAATAATATTGCCTCCTCTGTGTGTGAAGTTGGCAGCAGTTGCAGGATTTGAAAACTTTCCATGACCCTGACCTTCAGCTCCTTTTACTAGGGCTTGCAGTATAAGAGAAGTCCTGCTGTGGTGCTGTAGGATAAAACACTGGACCACCAGGTCAATTTGAACTGCAAGTTGATGGTTCAAACTCACCAGCCACTCCTCAGAAACCCTATACAGGGTCACTATGAGTTGCCAACTCGACAGCAGTTAACAATAGCAACAACTCTAGAAGAAGGAGCAGGTGGTAGGTTTGAACTGCTGACCTTGTGATTCGCAGTCCAGTGCAGGTCCTACAGTGCCACACCAGGAATACTTATCCAAGATGACTACCTTCAAATGTGACTCGTCTGCTACCTCCTTGGCAAAGCTCTAGGGCAGGCTAGGTCTTGGGATGTCCACTCCAGCTTCTGAGGCTGTTTGAATACCATTCCTGATCTGCTCTTTTTTTGTCAGGAAGCATTTGTTTTCTTCTTGCCTAGGAAGTTTTCTCCTTTTAAAAGCCAGTTTAAGTTGTGATTTAAGAAAAAGGAAAACAGGTATGACTGAGCTGCACAATATACAACATGTTTGAGAGGGCAGTTGTCAGAAGTCATGCCAAATGCCCACCTTCTCTTGGAATGAATGGTAGGGTCTACCCCTGAGGTGCAGAGCTTCTGGTTGGTGCTGGTTTCTTTCCCCAGTGGAAAATACTCACTTTTCTTCTTGGTGCTCAGTAGGTTGTTGCTTTTTAACCTCCAGGCAACTCTTTGGAGCACTTGTTGCTCCTTTGTCATCTCAGCTCCCTCTTTGTAATAAGTTTGATTGAGGTAACATTCATATACCATACATTTTACCCATTTAAAATGTACAGTTCAAAAGTGTAATCTGATACAATTTGATGAACTTGACCTACACCTATGGATGCAGTAGCTCAAAAGAGGGAACAAATTCTTACAGCAAGGGTCATTCCCACCCCCTCCACACACAGAGTAGACAGGGATGGGCAACTTGGACATTGGCTACCCAATATTTTGGGGGGGACTACAAAGACAAGAAGTAACTGGCTTACAAACTTTCAAGAGGGAGCCTAAATCCAGAGGGTGCAGAGGAAAGTAGAATCCCCACTGAGTAGTATCCAATCTGTCTAGGCGGGGCTGATGAAATGAAATCAGGATGGATCTCTTGTGATACAATAGTGAATAATTGTTATCTGGACTGCTTGTGAGGGTTGGAATTGTAAAGGTAGACGTTTTTTAGCAAGGAAGGGAGTGATTAACTTTTCAGCCTAAGAGCAGAGGTCCCTGGGACCATCAAGGGAGAAGAGCGGAGAGTAGGACCCTACCCAGAGAAGCAGTGATGCCTGAGATGGAGGCAGACATGATGACATGGAGAGATGGAGCAGCTGGGGACTTTAGACACAGAGAGGGAGAGGGGCTATGTGCTGATGACCGGGGGGGCATGCTTGTAGTGTATACCCTTTGGATGGTTGATGATGCATGGAAGGGATTGTAACCATAGCAATGAAATGATATACTATAGTATGAATGTAAAACTAATGTTCTCCCATGTAAACTATCATATAATTCACAATAAAACATTAAAAAAAAACACAAAGTGTACAGTTCAATGGGTTCTAACATATCAAAGCAATCTGTCAAATTGCTGTGGACATTTCTAAATGCTTTTCAATTTAAGTCAGTATTGCAGATTGATAATGAATAATTAGGAGGCTATGCTGGTCCACAGAGTACTGGTATGGCGCTGCGAGTTACTTTGTTGGGCTGCAAAGTCAGTTTGAACTGCAAGGTCGGCAGTTCAATAGTCACTCATCGGAAACCCTATTCAAGGTTGTTATGAGCAGAAACTGACTCGACGGCACTTAATAGTATAACTGGTCCACAGACCACACTTTGAGTAGCTCTGCTCTGGGTCAGGATTTCCCAAAGGGTGATGGCACCTAAGAGGGATATTTAGGTTACACATACGTAAACTTATTTTTTAAATTTATGTTAATATTTCTATAAATTATTTAATTGTATGATAAAAATACAACTAGTACAAACTGTGATTTCAACAGTATTATCAGAGTGAGGTGAAAGTGAAAAGAAAACTGATTTAACGAAAATTGCTGAATAATAGTTTAGGTAAGTAGCCACTGGGAGCTAAAGCAGAGAGTGAAGCAGCCAGCTGGTCTGAAGTGCAGGGAGGCATGCGTGAACTCCCAAACTTTTAGATAGTGTCCATTTGACTTAGTTTGGTTGGTTAGCAGACCAGAACTTGGCCAGATGAAGATAAAGATGCTTGATACTGTGAGCAAGTGTAGCATGTTCAAAATTCCAACCAGAATGGAAGGATTCTTCATATCAAGGAACAAGGTTGTTTTCTCAGTACACTGGGTTGATAGGGATGGGCAGTCTAGACATTTGCTGTAAAAAATGGGGGACTGTAAAGGCACAAAATGGGTGGCTTACAAGCTTTCATAAGTGTGTTTAGTTTCAGAACGAGGAAGGTAAGGTAGAATCCCCCCACTAAATAGTTTTCCTCTTTTCTAGCTGGATCTTGTTGAAAGGGGATGGGGGATGATACTGATAGGATTTTATGATTCAATTGTGAGTAACTGTTGGCAGGATTCATTGTGATTATCACAACTGTAATTGTAGAAAATGTGTAACTAAAAGCGGGGAGTAGTTAAGCTTTCATTTCAGGGACCGAGGACTCCAGAACCATTAAGGAAGAGCATGAGTAGAGCATGAGATCCTATCTAGAAAAGTGGCGACAGCATACCTGGTAGCAGAGGCAATGGCACGAAGAGATAGAGCAATTGCGGGCTCTAGGCCCATAGACTGAGTAAGGCTGTGTGCCTGTGGGCAGGAGACTGACTTGCAGAATGTGATCTTAGGACATGTTCTTAGGACATGCTTTGTTCATTTGTGAAAATAAGATGTAAAAGGGAAGCCACAGGGAGGAAGTAGGATAACTGTTGTTGATGGGAGGAGATTATAATCATTGAGATGAAACAATGCATAACATTTGTTGAATGTAAAGCAGATGATCTTGTTTGTTAGCCTTCACTCCATTCAAAATAAAAAGTTTAAACAGTTATTTTAGGTCAGTGATGGCTAATACAAATATAATACTAGCCACATGTGTAATGTTAAATTTCTTAATAGCCACATTCAAAAAAATCCAGGTGAAATTGATTTGATAATATGATTTCTTTAACCCAATATATCCAAAATATCTTTTCAATATGCAAGTAATGTAAAATATGAATGAAATATTTTGAATTATTTTCTTTGCACTAAACCTCTGAGATCTATCTGGTGTGTAGTTTACACTTCCAGTGCTTCTCAACCTGGATTATTCACTTTTCAGGTGCTCAATAGCCACCTGTGGCTAGTGGTTACTGTATTGGACAGTGCTGATCTAGAACATCGTCTCTTTGTGTACTGTAGTGTTAAGTGGAGTTACTGTGCTATCAAGTATGGTATTGAGTGCAGTGGTATTGAATCTATCTTGGATTTCTTTTGCATGGGTGCAGTTAGTAGAATTGGAAACGCATTTTGATAAACAGTCTCCCCTATAATACGATGAAGCCGCCTTGGATCCTGACTCTTTGAGTGGGGAAACTGCTTTTTCTTAAGTGCTTTGAAAGGGTTTTCTTTGGTGGGGTCCTTGCACAGGTGGGGAAGGGGGAGGCTGTTGTCTTGGAGACCCTGATATACAGTGGAAAGGGTAGACTGGTCTTCATAAGTAGTTCTTAAACTGTCATTGAGGCGGAAGCATGATATATATAAAAAAAGATGGACCAGTGGAAGGAGAGAATGATATTGGCCAGCTCAGGATCTAAGAGGTTTGGTGTTACAATCTGGTTGGGTGGTGGTGGTGATGTGCCGTGGAGTCGGTTCTGACTCATAACGACCCTGTATAGGGTTTCCAAGGTTGTAAATCTTTACGGGAGCAGAAAGCCTCATCCTTTTTTCCCATGGAACAGCTGGTAGTTTCCAACTGCTGACTGTGATTAGCAGCCTGACTTGTAACCACTGTGCTACCAGAGCGCCTTCTCTGTTGGGTTGTTGTTGTTGTTGTTGTTGTTAAGTGCCGTCGAGTCGGTTTCGACCCATAGCGACCCTGTACAGGGTTTCCGAGGGTGTAAATCTTTACGGGAGTAGAAAGCCTCATCTTTCTCCCGCGGAGCAGCTGGTAGTTTCAAACCGCTGACCTGAAGGTTCGCAGCCCGATTTGTAACCACTACGCTACCAGAGCTCCTCTCTGTTGGGTAGGATCTGCTAAGCAGGGTTGTAATGGCCTCTAGGAAGTTGAGTAGTAATCTCTTCCCAGGGCTGGTGTCATGCCTTCCTAGGTCCATGTTTACAGAAATATCAAGTATTGGTTGGCAGATAGGACAGATATCTTAACTTTGGGGATCATATTATTTGGCAGTTCTGCTGTATTCATGGGCTGGTTTCACCTTTTTTGTCCTCTGACTGTGTGAGAGAGTTGGCATTAGGCATAGAGGACTTTAGGTCCTTGGGCAGTACAAATGGTTTGCATTTGGCTGTTGTTGGTTCTGACTCATAATGACCTTGTATTGCATTTCCAAGTGCAGCTGCTGATCTTGTGGTTTTAGAAATCCATTGCTTATCCTACAGCATTACACCAGGGCCCTTTGACTAACCTACAAGTTGTTGGTTTTGACCCTACCTAGTGGCACCTAACAACAACAAAGTGGTGCCAAGATGGCCAAACTTCGTCTCTCATACTTCGGACATATTGTCAGGAGGGACCAGTCGCTGAAGAAGCATATCATGTTTGGTAAGGTGGAGGATCAGAGAAAAAGAGGAAGACCCCCAACGAGATGGATTGGCCAAGTAGCAACATCAGTGCGCTCAAGTGTGACAACAATAGTGAGGTTGGCCCAGGATGGGACAGTGTTTTGTTCTGCTGTGCATAAAGTTGCTGTGAGTTGGCACCAACTCGATGGCACTTAACAACTATTGGTGTCACAGAAGAAAGGCCTGTTGATTTGCTTCTGTAAAAGATTATTGTCAGTTTGCAGTCCAGGAGCGGAGATCCCTGGGACAATCAAGGGAGAAGAGCGGAGAGCAGGACCCTACCCAGAGAAGCAGTGATGCCTGAGATGGAGGCAGACATGATGACATGGAGATATGGAGCAGCTGGGAACTCTAGACCCAGAGAGGGGAGGGGCTGTGTGCTGACGACTGAGGGGCAGGCTTGCGGGGTATACCCTTTGGTTGATTGATGATGCATGGAAGGGATTGTAACCTTGGCAATGAAATGATATACTAATTGATTCCTTCTCATGGCAACCCCATATGTTAGAGTAGAGCTGTCTCATAAGGTTTTCCTGACAAGTCTTTTTTTATTTTTTATTTTAATGTTTTATTGTGAATTATGTGCTGATTTACATGGGAGAACATTAGCTTTACATTCATCCTATCGTATATATATGTATATGGAGCTCTGGTAGCATTGTTGTTGTTGTCAGGTGCCAGCGAGTCGGAACCGACTCATAGCGACCCCATGCACAGCAGAACGAAACAATGTCTGATCCTGGGCCAACCTCACTACCGCCGCCACACTT
>NW_006408536.1:14919904-14937660 GCF_000296735.1 Chrysochloris asiatica
CTCACACCTTTCCCAATTTTAAAACTTTCAGTGTTCCCATGTTCTGTTCGAACAACTGCTTCTTGGTCTAGGTACAGATTTCTTAGAAGTACAATTAAGTTACTGTGGTAGATATTGAATTAACTACCTTTTCAGCAGTGCTTTTCTGTCCTGACCAAATTTTTTTCCCTTCTGTTTTCTGCCTACATTTGTATTTGTTTCTGCTGTGTTTTATGCAAACAGAATTAATCCTTTCTAGAAGGAAGGAGAGGAAAGAAGGAGAGTGGGCATACAGGATCACATTAAATTAATCAATCCCTAGCAGAAAAAACCTTTGTAACTGGAATCTCTCACTAGGTACCTGAAGCCTTTTATTAAACAGTGCTCTGTGCCCCTATTTCATAACAACACCTTAAGTATGTAACATTAACTTGAAATAATCATCTGATTTGCAAACTGGGCAAAACAAATTCTATATTTGATGCTGTGCTTATTTTTTTAAAAGACAACCCTCCCCCCGTGGCATTGCTTTATGTTCTTTCTGTTCCTCTAACACTTAGGTTAGGCAGTTTTAGCACTCCACTAATTAGAGAGGGAAAGAAATAGAATGTCCATGGGGGTAGTGTCACCTCTTAGGGATTTTTGCTCTTTTGTACTTTATTAGTTTTCTGTGTTCAGTTCATTTGAGCACCAGTCAGGGGTGACAGTTGGTGGTGAAATATTATGACAGACTTGAGTGGAAGTTTTCCTTGCATTTGGGTAATTTTTTTTTCCCTTGTAGAGACATGTGTTGTGAACAGAATTTAATAGTGATCATTTCTATTAGCTAGAGAACCAATATTTATTTAAGCAATTTTAATTCTTGCAAAAAGTTATCTTTTAAAAAATTACTGACTCTCATTGTAGTTTTCTTACTGTAAAACATTCTCCTTTTTATCCCTTCTCACTCTCCTGAATTTCCACTTCACTTGATTTTGTTTTCATCAATCGCAAATTACTTCTAAAGAATAATTGCGTCTTACTAATGGTCCATTAATTTCACATATTCCTAATCTTCTGGAAGGAGATTAACCCTTTTTATAGAGAAAAAAATAAATGAGGCAAATACTGTTTTGCTATATACTCTGTTCAGCTTTAATCTCTCTTTGTTTCTCTCAGTTTCTATTGAGAGGCTTGAGGGAACTAACTCTGTGCCTTTCTACTGAGGGTGTTAAATGTTCTTTGTGCTACACAATCTTTACTGATTAAAAAATCAGAAGTGTTCTTGCCAGTCTGACATGTGACTATGATTTCAGAGTGAGTGCTTCTGCCTCATAATCAGGCTAGTTCAAGTAGGAGATACACTGACCAGTAGAACTTTCCACAACGATGGAAATGTTCTGAGTCTACATGATCACATATGGGATCCAGTAGCCATATGTGAGGCTAGTGTGACTAAGGAACTAAAATTTCAAAAAGTTTTAATTATTTAATTAAGTAAAATTAAACATGTAGTTGTTAGGTGATATCAAGTTGATTTTGACACATAGCAACCTCATGTAACAGTAGAACTGCTCCATAGAGTTTTCTAGGCTATAATCTTTATGGGAGCAGATCACCAGGCCTTTCTCTAATGGAGCTGTTGGGTGGGTTCAAACCACCAACCTTTCAGTTATTAGCTGAGCACTTGACTGTTGCACCACCAAGGCTCCTTTAAACAAGTGGTTGTTGTTGTTAAGTACTGTCGAGTTGATTCCTACTCATAGCGACCCTGTATAGGGTTTCTGAGGAGCTGCTGGAGGATTTGAGCCACTGACCTTGCAGTTAGTAGTCCAGTACTTATCCTGCAGAGCCACACCAGGACTCCAAGTATGTGGTTTTGTTGTTGTTAGGTGCCATCGAGTCGGTACCAACTCATAGCGACCCTATGCATAACAGAACAAAATACTGCCCAGTCCTTGTTGCCACACTTGATGCCTTTTGATGCTGCCACTTTGCCAGTCCATCTTACTGGAGGTCTTCTTCTTTTTCTGTGACCCTCCTCTCCGCCTTACCAAACATGATCTCCTTCTCTAGTGACTGGTCCCTCCTGACAATATGGCCGAAGTATGAGAGACGAAGTTTGGCCATCCTGGCCTCCAAGGAGCACTCTGGCTGCACTTCTTCCAACACAGATCTATTGGTTCTTTTGGCAGCCCATGGCACTTTCAATATTCTCCTCCAACACCATAACTCAAAAGCATCAATTCTTCTACGGTCTTCCTTATTCACTGTCCAGCTTTCACATGCATATGAGGTTATTGAAAATACCATGGCTTGGGTCAGGCGCACCTTAGTCCTCAAGCTGACATCTTTGCTCTTCAACACTTTAAAAAGGTCTTGTGCAGCAGATTTGCCTAATGCAATACATCCTCTGAGTTCTTGGCTGCTGCTTCCATGTGTAGTAGTTGCTCCCATATTGGACAGTGCAGTTAACTGAATATTGAGTAACCTTGCCAGATTAGGATTAGAAATGAGAAATGAGATTCAGGCCTCAATCACATTGCTTCAATCTTACTTATCCTTGGTTTCTACTTGTACAAACTCTTGTATTAGCAGTTATATTAACAACAACAACAATGTCATTCTAGCACGCTCAGATGCCTGCAGGTCACCAAGAATAGACCTAGCAATTAGCTCCTGTGATTCATATTAGGTCTATAGGGCATTGACAGAACTTAATAGCCAAGATTTATTTCTGGTTCCTGGTGCCCCTGGAGTGCCTGTGGTCAGTCAGCCCCTCTGTATCTCTGATTTTATTGTGAATTAAGTGATAGTTTACATGGGAGAACATCAGCTTTACATTCATCTTATCATATTTTGTTTCATTGCAATGATTACCATCTCCTCCATGCATCATCATTCAACAGCATTTGCTTCCATTTCCTCTGTTTTGGTGTTGTTTTTTATGTACACCGAAGCACTCAGGAATATACAACCATTTAAACAACCAAAGGGCACACCCCGTAAGCCCGCCCCACCCCTTCAGCACACAGCCCTTCTCCCTCCCTGAGTCCAGGGTCTCTAGCCGCTCCATCTCTCCACATCATCGTCTCTACCTCCATCTCTGCTGTCATTGCTTCTCTGGATAGGGTACCTCACTCCGCTCTTCTCCCTTGATGGTCCCAGGGTCCTCCGCTCCTGAACTGCAAGATCAACCACTCCCCTCCTTTTGTTACAAACATCTACCATTCCATTTGCAACCCTCACAATCAGTCCTGATAGCAGTTATTCACTATTGTACCACAAGAGTCTTATCCCCAGCTCCTTTCACCGGCCCTGTCCAGACAGGTTAGAAACCACTCAACGGAGATTCTACTGCCATATGGTTTTCTAGTCCCACCTGCAGTGTAGGAGGGTCTTAATCACTCCACACCCTCGCCAGCATTTGTTGTTTTCTGTTTTTTTGAACTTTGCTATTAATATTGGAGTAAGATGATAGCTCATTGTTTTGATTTGCATATCTCTAACGGAGCCCTGGTGTGGCGCTGGGGGTTAGTGAGCTGGACTGCCAAGTCGGTTTGAACCACAAGGTCTGTGGTTCTAGTTCACCAGCTGCTCCTCAGAAACCCTGTACAGGGTCACTGTGGGTCAAGACTTACTCAACAGCACTTAACAACAACAGTGGCTTAAGATTGTGAGCATTTCTTCATGTTTGTTGGCTGCCTGAATGTCATCTGTGGTGAAATATCTGTTAATGTCCTCTGCCCATTTTTTAACTGGATTATCGTTTTCTTGTTGAGGCACTGAAGTGTTCTATAAATTTTGGAGAGTAGTTCTTTGTATGTTATGTCATTGCCAAACATTTTTTTCCCAGTCTTTGGGTTCTCTTTTTAACTCTTTTGGTGAAATCCTTTGATGCAGATAAGTGTCTAATTTTTAGAAAGTCCCACTCATCTATTTTGTATTTTCAGTTTTGTTTAATAGTGTATATGCCATGCATCAGAGCCCCTAAGTTTGTTCCTCTTTTTTCATTGATGATCTTTACATTTCTATTATTGTTATTAGATGCTGTTGAGTCTGTACTGACTGATAGAGACTTTATGTACAACAGAATGAAACATTGCCTCTGCCACCCTCACAATCATTGCTATGCTCAAGCTCATTGCTGCTACTACTATTGTGTCAGTCCATCTTCTTCGCTGACCCTCCACTTTGCCAAATGCCTTCACTGCACCTTGGACTGAGCATATCCTATCTCTTGAAATGGTTGAACATTGACCATTGCTTTTTGGTACAGTGACTCTGTGTATTCCTTCCGCCTACTTTTGATGCTTTTTTCATCATTCAATATTTTGCCCATAGAATCCTTCAATATTACAAGTCAAGGCTTGAATTTTTTCTTCAGTTCCCTCAGCTTAAGGAATGCTGAGCATGTTCATCCCTTTATGTTTTCTAATTCCATATCTTTGCACATTTCATTATAATATATGACAGTGTCTTCTTTAACTGCCCTTTGAAATTTTCTATTCAGCTCTTTTATCTCTTCATTTCTTCCATTTGCTTTAGCATCTCTATGCTGGAGAGCAAATTTCAGAGTCTCTTCTGACATCCATTTTGGTCTTTTCCTTCTTTCTTGTCTTCTTAATGACCCTGTGCTTTCTTTCTGTATGATGTTCTTGATGTCATCCCACAACTCATCTGTTCTTTGGTCGTTAGTGTCTAATTAACCACATCTGTTCTTGAGATTATCTTTAAATTCATGTGGGGTATATTCAAGGTCATATTTTTGCTCTCATGGACTTGTTTTTAATTTTGTTTAGCTTCAGCCTGAACTTGCATATGACCAGTTGATGATCTATTATTCCACAGTCTGCCCTGGCCTTGTTTTGACTGATGATATGGAGCATTTCCTCCATCTCTTTCCACAGATGTAGTCAGTTTGGTTTCTGTGTTTTCAATCTGGGGAGGTTAATGTGTATAGTCATATTTTATGTTTTTTAAAAAAGATATTTGCAACAAACAAGTCATTGGTTTTGCAAAATTCTATCATGCAATCTCCAGCATCATTTCTATCACCAAGTCAATATTTTCCAACAACTGATCCTTCTTCTTTCGTTCCAACCTTTGCATTCTAATTGCCAGTAATGATCAATACAACTTGATTGCATGTTTGATTAATTTCAGATTGAAGAAGTTGGTTGTTGTTGTTAGGTGCCATCGAGTTGGTACCACTCATAGCAATTGTATGCAAAACAGATCAAAACACTACCCTGGCCCACACCAACATTACAATCATTGTTACGCCTGAGCCCATTGCTGCCATCACTGTGCCATTCCATCTTGTTGGGGGTCTTCCTCTATTTCTCCGACCCTCCACTTTACCAAACATGATGTCCTTCTCCAGGGACTGGTCCTTCCTGATAGTATGTCCGAAGTAAGAGAGATGAAGTCTGGCCATCCAGGCTTCCAAGGAGCACTCTGGCTGTACTTCTTCCAACACAGATCTGTTTGTTCTTTTGGCAATCCATGGTACTTTTAATAGTCTCCTAAAACACCATAACTCAACTGCATCAATTCTTCTATGGTCTTCCTTATTCACTGTCCAACTTTAGCATGCATATAAAGTTATTGAAAATACCATGGCTTGTATAAGGCGCACCTTATCCCCCTAACTGACATTTTTGATCTTCAACACTTTAGAGAGGTCTTGTGCAACAGATTTGCCTAAGAAGTTGATTTTTATATGTTGATCTCGTACCCTGCCACTTGGCTAAATCTATTGATTAGTTCCAATCCTTTTCTTGTGGAATCTTTGGAATTATCAAAGTTTAGGATCATATCATCTGCAGATAGAGAGAGTTCTACTTCTTTGCCAGTTTGGATGCCTTTAATTTCCCTTCCATACCTTATAACTCTGGCTAAGACTTCCAGTATAATACTGAATAGGATTGAGATAAAGGGCATCCTTGTCTGGTTCCTATTCGCATAGGGAATGACTTCGGTTCCTCACAGTTGAGAGTGATGTTGACTGTTGGTTTTATATATGCCCTTAATTATGTTGAGGGATTTCCCTTCTGTTCCTGTTTTTTTTTTTTTTTTGAGTTTTTATAAGAACTGAGTGTTGGGTCTTGTCAAATACCTTTTCTGCATCAATTGATATGACCATGTAATTTTTTCACCTTTATTTTATTTATGTGGTAGATTATGTTGTTTTTCTAATATTGAACCATCACTGCATACCTTGATACCATACACTTTTTAAAAAATGTTTTATTGTGAATTATGTGATAGTTTACATGGGATAACATTAGTTTTACATTCATCCTATTGTATATCATTTTATTGCCATGGTTGCAGTCCCCTCCATGCATCATCAACCAACTGAAGGGTAGACCCTGCAAGCCTGCCCACCGGTCGTCAGCACACAGCCCCTCTTCCCCTCTGGGTCTAAAGTCCCCAGCTGCTGCATCTCTCCACGTCATCGTCTCTGCCTCCATCTCTGGCATCTCTGTTTCTCTGGGTAGGGTCCCACTCTCCGCTCTTCTCCCTTGATGGTCCCAGGGACCTTCGCTCCTAGACTACAAAGTCAATCACTACCCTCCTTTTGCTACAAAACGTCTACCTTTAAGTTTCCAACCCTCACAATCAGTCCTGATAACAATTGTTCACTATTGTATCACAAGAGACCTATCTGCATCTCCTTTCATCAGCCCCACCCAGACAGATTGGATACTACTCAGTGGAGATTCTGCCTTCCTCCGCGCCCTCTGGATCCCTCCGCTCCCTCTGGATCTAGGCTCCCTCCCTCTTGAAAGCTTGTAAGCCAGTCACTTCTTGCCTTTGCAGCCCCCCGCCCCACATTTTGGTTAGCCAATGCCCAAGTTGCCCATCCCTGTCTACTCTGTGTGTGGATGGGGTGGGAATGATCCTCGCTGTAAAGATTTGTTCCCGTTTTTGAGCTGCTGCATCCATAGGTGTAGGTCTGGTTCATCAAATTGTATCAGATTACTCTTTTTTTTCCTCTTCTTTCTTCTTCTTCTAGTTGAGCTCTTGAGACACCATACAATTTTTGTTTTTGTTTTCTTTCTCTTCCTCTTCCTGTTACAGTATTGGTTATGTTAATTTAGGAAAATCATATGCAAATAAACTTGGAGTTGGCATGTTGGAAATTAAAGTGTGCAAATCTCAAGTGTATAGTTAGATGAATTTTTGCATATAACACCCAGATCAAGAAACTAAACATATTCAGCACCCAGAAGTCTCCCTGGTGACTTCTAGTCAGTACCCTCCAAGGTGTAGCCGTAGTTTTGATTACTATCATTGTAGATTGGTGTTGCTGGGTTTTGAGCTTTATTAAAATAGATTCATATGCTTTTTTGTGTCTGGATTTTTTTAGTTCAACATATCTCTGTAAGAGTTGCATATTGTTGAATTGCATCCATAATTAATTTATTTTTGATTGTTGAGTAGCAGTTCATTTTGTGAATAAACCACAGTTCATTTTAGTCATTCTCTTACTGATGGTTATTTCCAGTTTTAGACTGTTGTGAGCAATCTTGCACATGCCTCTTGGTGCTCATACATATGCACCTCTCTTGGGTACATACCTAGGAGTGTAATTGTCGGGTTGTAGGCTAGGCATATATTTAGCTTTAGTGGATACTGCCAAATCGTTTTTCCAAAGTGGCTTTGTTTCCTGTTGCTACAGTAACAAAATACCATGCACTTGTTGTTTATAAGTGCCATTGAGTCGGTTCTGACTCGTAGTGACCCTATATAGGGTTTCCAAGGAGCAACTGGTGAGTTTAAACTGTCTACCTTGTGGTTCAAACTGAGCTTTCAGTCCAGTACTTTATCTCACAAGTAACACACCAGGACTCCACCATGAGCTTATTGTTATGTGCCGTCGAGTCGGTTCCGATCCATAGCGACCCTGTACAGGGTTTCCAAGGCTGTAAATCTTTATGGGAGCAGAAAGCCTCATCTTTCTCCCGCGGAACAGCTGGCAGTTTCGAACTGCTGACTTTGCGGTTCGCAGCCCATTTCGTAACCACTACGCTACCAGAGCTCCTTACCGTGAGTTTAGTGGCTTAAAATAACACAGATTTATTATCTGATGGTTCTGGAAACTGGAAGTCCTGAAATCAAGGTGTTGGTATGGCTGTGTTTCTTTCAAGACACTCTAGGGGAGAATCTGTTTCCTTGACTTTACAGCTTCTGGAAGCTACTGCATTCCTTGGCTCATGACCACTTTCTCCATCTGCAAGGTCAGCATTGTAAGGATTAATTGCCATTAATACAGTCCAGTCAATTCTACTCAATTCTACTTCAATGATAACACCAGCTGCCCATGCAGTACTTTGTCCTCTGACCCTAATTGCCAGAGCTAGATCAGAACTCACAAACTAAAATGCAGAATCCTATAGATTTCAGATGTCTCCAGGGCTCCGCTGATTCCTGACCTACTGGCTCCCACCTATAAACTCCCCTGGGTTTGATAATTCATTAAATGATTCCCAGAACTCAGAAAAGTGCTATATTTGCTATTACAGTTTTACTACAACAAAAGGGATATAAATGAAGAGATATAAGGTCCGGTTAATGATGTTTCCCATTGTGAAGCGTCTGTATCCCAAAGATATGAGCTGCCTTGCTGCATGCAGCACTATCTTTCACCAACCAGCAAGCTATGGAGTGCCTGTGGCTAGATTTTTTTTTTTGTCTCATTACATAGTCATTATTGCTTGAATCATGTCTTCCTCCCTTGCGGCCCTACCAGCAGTGTTTCTCCACATCTTTGTCAACACTTGGTACTGTCATTCTTTTGTATTTTAGCCATTTTGGTGCGGGGAGGGGATGCACCTATGGCTGCTAATTCCAGGCAGTGTGTCCTCCTTTATTTCAAGTTGATCAATATTATACTGTAAATATTTTCTCTTATATGCCTCTGTCTTGACAAATTGTACATTCCTTCATGAGGCAGGGTATTGTGTAATTGATTCAATCAATACTATTTAGGTGATAAAGGAAGGAGGGCAGTTTTATACAGAGTAGGGAAGCAGAGTTAAATGAATGAAAGCCAGTGAGTACAGTCCTATCTAATAAAAGAAGGAGCAGTGTGAAGAACCTGGTTCCTAGCTTCTGCACACTGGTTCTTTCCTTGGACGGTTAGGTAATCTTTAAGTGAGTATTGCACTAGACTTGGTTTTCCACTCCTGAGGGCATTGGTTCCAAATGACTTCATCTATGTAAATGAGGAAGGAAAATGACGTTTCAGCAGACCTCTAGAGAGTCTCATCTTGGATCTTTCACAGGGACTCAAAATTTCTTTTCCTTGAGCTCTGCTCATGTAGCAAAGCACTGCAACTTCTCAATTGCAGAAGGGAAGACTTAAAGGTAAGTAGTACTTTCTCTGTATAAGGGGAGATAGCATGTCCTTATGCCCTCCTTGGAAACTGGAGGGAGGATTCCTATGGAAGGCAAAGCCAGAGTGGAATGAGTCTTCTGTGCCCCTGGACTTAGCATGGTGGCCATAGATTGGTGGTGACAAAATAAAACTGGCAGTGGAATTATTATTACCCCAAAGGCAGGCATGATGGTGGCTTCCTTTGGAAACATCCTGCTGTAAGTAACTTCATTCTGTGATCTGTTTTGTCCCTGAATTTATTTTGATGGGCACACACCTGCATTTATGAGGCTTATAATGTTTCAGGGTCTCAATCTTAGCTCTTTAGGCCACCGAGTTATTGGCTTTATTCCTGCGGCTTATCATCACTTTGACCTTTTTAGATATGGTTTACCTGTGTCTCCCATGGCCCTCATGGGAAAACCTCTGCCCTTGGCCAAGCCCTCGCTAGTGGTAGGAGTTATTGTAATGTCTGTACGGGATTTTTGATATCCATTTAAAAACATACTGACAATGTCACAGTTTTAGTGGTTTGGACAATTACAGATCTGATTCTTTTTAGTGGTTTGGACAGTTATAAATCTGATTCATAAGTTGGTCTAAAAACAAGCCAACTATACCAGAATGAAGTAATATGGCTGGGACACACACCAAGAAAATTGCAGTGGTCTTAACAGGGCCATGTTCACATCTTTGTGGAATCCTGAGCTGGTTTCTGAAACTTCTGGTGAGTTTCTGATAGCCTCTCTGTATATTTGTTTTGTGGTGAGGACAAGTTGCTACATTCATGCTGAAAACTGTTCCCCCAAGATTTTGGACCCTGACTCCCTCTTCTCTTCTTGCCATCATGAACCAAGAAGGCCAAGGGACTGGCTTTTTGGGGTTCCCCCTTGAGAGCTCCAGGCCTGAAGGCTGAAAGGGGTCTTGGGAGAGAAGGTAGGGTGAGCTGCCCCCTGTCCGAATGTGGGTGCTAACTTTTTCCAAGACCAGATTTTGGATCTTGTATTATTTCTGAGGCTGGAGAGACACCCTTACTTCCAGGATCAAGAAGTTCTTTATATTCATACAGACATCTCTCTTCTTGCTATACCCTCTGTGGATATGCTGAACAGCCACTTAGCATCCCTTTCACAAAGTGCCCCCAGTCTCATTAAATAAATGCCTCTCACACATCTCCATGTCCCTTAAACTTTCCTAACATAACTTTTTGCTGACCTTTACTCCTGTGACAGTGATCTCTCCCTTCTGTAATC
Organism: Chrysochloris asiatica; assembly: GCF_000296735.1. Lineage (NCBI taxonomy): Eukaryota > Metazoa > Chordata > Mammalia > Afrosoricida > Chrysochloridae > Chrysochloris > Chrysochloris asiatica. Next base: position 14,930,504 of record NW_006408536.1, read on the forward strand.
TTTTACACAAAGTTCCCATAATGTAGCATTTTCACTTTTTTTCTTTAGTTAACTTCAGTAAGAATTTACCGGTTAGGTCCCTCAGCTCATCAGATACTGGCTTGGCCACTAATTAGCTGCGGGGCCACGGGGCTGTGGGTTAGTTTCTTAGTCTCTTTTAGCCTTTTTTCTTGTCTGTAAAATAGGGATAGGCAAACCATGTCAGTGGTTAACAGGATAATATAAAGTTATGTGTGGAAAGTGCATAGTGGAGTGACTTCACATGATGAAGCAGGAGTGATTATCATTATCTACATATCCAGCACAAGATTCCCAGCTGGAAGTAAAGGGGCATAAATAATACATTTAAAAAAAATAATACATTTTTGTATATAGTATCTGTGGGTTAAGAACTGGACTTAGAACTACAAGGTTGGCAGTTTGAGCCCACCAGCTGCTCCACAGGAGAAAGATGAGGCTTTCTGCTCCTGTAGATACTTATAGTTTTGGAAACCCAAGAGAAAGTCACTGTGCATTTAAGAGCAGCAGTGTCTACTGATAAGGGAGGGGAAGTGGGGGGAAAACAGCAACGAAGTTGTGAGCTAAGTCTGCCCACGTTCAACAGACTCCTTTCCACCTGGATTGAGACCTGGTTGGCCAGCAGTATGGCGAGACCTGGGGATTCCTGGACCCTGGGACAGGTACATGGTCACAGAGGACTAGAGCGGAGAGTGAAGCATCCACCTGATATGAAGTGAGGGGAAATGCACAAGAACACCCATACATGCATAAGATAGCAGCACCCTTTTGACCCGGCTTCAATGGCTGGATGATTAGAACTTGACTAGAGGAAGAAAGACAAGGAAAAAAAAGAGTAATCAGCTACAATTTGATGAACTTTACCTATACTTATGGATGTAGTAGCTCAAAAGAGGAAACAAATCTGTATAGCAAGGATCATTCCCACCCCCTCGGTACACAGGGTTGGCAGGGATGGGCAACTTAGATATTGGCTACCCAAAATGGGAGGCTACAAGGCACGAAGTGACTGGCTTACAAGCTTTCAAGAGGGAGCCTAGTTTCAGAGGGTGTCTGGGAAGGTAGAATCTCCACTGAGTGGTTTCCAACCTGTCTGGACGGGGCTGGTGAAAGGAGGTGGGGATAAGACTCTTGTGGTTCAATAGTGAATAATTGCTATCAGGACTGATTATGAGTTTTGCAAATGTAAAGGTAGACGTTTTGTAACAAAAGGAGGGGAGTGGTTGATCTTGTAGTCTAGGAGTGGAGGACCCAGGGACCGTCAAGGGAGAAGAGCGGAGTACGGGACCCTATCCAGAGAAGCTGTGACACCAGAGATGGAGGCAAAGACAATGATGTGGAGAGAAGGAGTGGCTGGGGACTCTGGACTCAGAGAGGGAGAGGGGCTGTGTGCTGACGGCCGGGGGGCGGGCTTGCGGGTTGTTTGAATGGTTCCCGAGTGCTTCAGTGTACATCCAAAAAAACCCCAGAGGGAATGGAAACAAATGCTGTTGAGTGATGATGCGTGGAGGGGATTGTAGTCATTGCAATGAAACAAAATACAATAGGATGAATGTAAAGCTGATGTTCTCCCATGTAAACTATGACCCAATTCACAATAAAAAAACTTAATAAAAAAAAAAAAGAGCAGCAATACATGTATGTCAATACGTTTACATTTATTTACATATAGCCTTTGTTTTCCGTCATAGATTGAATTGTGTCCCCCTTTAAAATATGTGTCAACTTGACTGGGTCATAATGCACTGTGATTTGGCAGTTATGTAATGACATAATGTGGCAGTTATGTGATGATAACCCATAATGTGATAAAATAAGATTAAGGGTGACCCTTAATCCCATCATAACCCACATCCAATGTAAGGGAGTTTCCCAGAGGTGTGACTTGCAACATCTCTGATCTTACAAAGATAAAAGGAGAGATAAGTGAGCAGAGAGAGGGACCTACTAAGAAAGACGTACCAAGAGTAAAGTGTGTCCTTTGGACCTGGGATCCCTGTACTGTGACGCACTTAGATCCAGGGAAAGATTGATGCCAAGATACATGGAGATCTCCAAGGAATACAATTGTACCTACAAATGATGAAAGGAGACACGGACCTTTCCTCAGAGATGACAGAAAGAAAAAGCCTTCCCCTAAAGCCAGCACTCTGAATTTGGACTTCTAGCCTCCTAACCTGTGATAGAATAAATGTCTGTTTGTTGAAGCCATCCACTTGTGGTATTTCTGTTATAGCAACACTAGAGAACTAAGATACCTTGCAAGGAGATTAGTGACCTGAGATCGGCCATATGTAACCTACCAAGTTGAGCACTAAAAAGTACCAAAAACAGAAATATGAAAAGGGACATGAGGCAGTAGATGGGCTAGTTCATTCTGACCAGAGAAGGGGGCCAGTTTTGTGTATGTTTCAATGCCCACCACAGGTGAATTGTCTGGGAGGAACAGTTGCTTATACTTGTTTGTACCCATGGTTAGCAGGACAGCACTACAAAGTACACAACACATAGTTATTGGTGGGCTGGTATCTTTGGCCTTACTCACTTGTTCCTGAACAGTTTATTTTCCTCCCATTCAGAGCTTAATTTATATATTGGAATTCTTAAAATACGCAGTTGTGACCCATTCAGGAGCATGTATAGCCAGAGGCATGCCTGTTCTTCTTTCTGTAAATGCTCGGAGGCATCAAAATATTCATGGAAAAATCCCACTATTTTGTTTTTCAGATTTTTATTATTAATTGAGTAAAAGTAAACAGACAAGATCATTAGCTTTACTTTCAACCAATCATATGTTTTGTTTCATCTCAATGATTATTCTCCCCTCCCTGTAACAACAGTTATCCCGCTTTCACCCTGTTGCTTCCCGTTAACATTCTTATTTTTCACGAATGAACAAAGCAAAAATATCTGATGTACACATACAAGACAAAAAATATATATGCATTTAAATGTCCAAAGGGTACATTTTGCAAGCCAGCCTCCTGCCTGCAGGCACACAGCCTTTCTCAGTTCTCAGCTGCTCTTTCTATTGCCATGGTCTCTGCCATTGCCACTTTTTTGGGTGGGATCTCATGCTCTTCCTTCTTGGTGGCTCTTGGGTCCTCTGTTTCTGAAATGAAAGATTAACTACTCTCCCCTTTTAGTTACACATCTTTTACAATTATACTAGTGGCAATCACAATTAATCCTGATAACAGTTAATCACAATTGAATCATAAAATCCTATCAGTATCATCCCCCATCCCCTTTAACCAGATCCTTCATGAAAAGAGGAAAACTATTCTTTGGGGATTCTATATTACCTTCCTCATTCTGAAACTAAGCACACTCATGAAAGCTTGAAAGCCAGCCACTTCATGGCTTTGTAACCCCTGTCTTTGATAGCCAATGTATAGATTGTCCATGCCTATCAACCCAATGCACTGAGGAGACAAGCTTGATCCTTGATATGAAGAATCCTTCCATTTTGGTTGGAATTTTGAGCAACTACAACCATAAGGAAAGGTCCAGTTCATCAAATTATAGCAATTTGCACTTGCTCACAGTATCAAACTTCTCTATCTTCATCTGGTCGAATTCTGGTCAGCTAGCCATCCAAGGTAAGTCGACTGGGCACTATCTGCACGTTTGGGAGTTCATGCATACCTCCCACACTTCAGATCAGCTGGCCATTTCACTCTCAGCTCCAGCTCCCAGTGGCTAGATCAGTGTCCATGGGCTTGGGAGTGCACACATCACTTTAAACTTCAGACCAGCCAGCCCTTCCTTTTTACGCACTCATCTCAAGGTCAATGGGTGTCACTGGAACATGGCCAAACTCAGCCCATGTCTTCATTGCTGTATTTCCCCCACTTCCACTCACAAGTAGACCCAGGTGGTCACCAGCGAGCATACTAGACTGCTCATGGGTCCCCTTTGAGTTTCAGTCTTAGAAGAGTGTTTTCTCTGATGGACTGACTGGAAAAATCCCACTATCTTTAAATTCGATTTTTTCCACAAACTTTTAAAGTCCGTACATATGTCTACTTGTATTGGGTACTATTTCTCATTATCCTAATGATCTTTCTCTTTGCACTTTATGCAGTTAGCATCTTTCCATAGTAAAGTATATAATCCAGTGGTTTTTAGTATATTCACAAGGTTATGCAACCATCCCACTTGCCTCTTAGGAACTGTAGGAGGAGAGAGAGATAGTTTAAGTCTGAAAGATTGTTCGAGTTAGAGAAGGGAGCTTCTAGAATCAGTATGAAATTCTTATGAGGAAGGGTAAGGATATTTGGAACAAATTTTTGAAGTGTCACACAGTCTTTAGCAAGAGTCCTATGTCACTGTGAGGCTTGCCATTCATGAGCACAGAAAGACTCCCCTGCTACCTGACATATTTTCAACTACTTGTGAGGCCTTCTATGGAGTGGAATGTAGACCAACCTACATATGGGGCAGAACTGACTGGTGATGCTCTGGAAACCTGGCTCTGGCTCTATGAGAGCAGAAAAGCAAATGGCTTGTTTCTTCCTTGTTTCTCCCTCCCACCCCAGTGTGTGCTTTGTCAGTCAAACTTGGCACCTTTGCCATTCATTGACAGTTGTTGAGGTACCTTCTATTGACTCGGAGCTGCTTCTCTTGCTGGATCCCAAAGTCTGCATCTACAGCAACATATTTGTGTTTCCAAACTTAAAATGGGTTGCTTACAATAAATACCATATTTGATTTTTAGAGTTGCTCTTGCTGTGCTTTGGAGAAAACATTTGCAATTTGTTCACGCTAGGGTATTCTGGTTAGCGTTTGTTTGATTAAGCAGTTGTGGTTTTAATATTATATACTTGGGGATGGTTTTATTGTGATTTTCTGATACTCAGCTAGCTTTCTTCTCTTGTCTTCAGTTTCATATGACAGCTTAATTTTGATAAAATTAATAAAACATACATTTCACACATTGAAATTATACAGTTCAATTTTTTTTAGCACAGAGTTGTACAGTCATCATCACAGTTTTCATTACTCCAAAAGGAAACACGGTGTCCATTAGCAGTCAGTCCCCATTTCCTTCAAACCCTAAACCCTTGTTGTTAGGTGTCATTAAGTCAGTACCAACTCATAGCAACCCTATGCACAGCTGAACAGAACACTGCCTGGTTCTGCACCAAACTCACAAATGTTGCTACATTCGAGCCCATTGCTGTTGCCATTGTGCCAGTCCATCTTGTTGGGAGTCTTCCTCTTTTGCTCCAAACATGATATCCTTCACCAGGGACTGGTCCCTCTGATAATATGTCAGAAGTATCAGAGACGAAGTCTGGCCATCCTGGCTTCCAGGGAGCATTCTGACTGTACTTCTTTCAACACATATTGGTTTATTCTTTTGAGAGTCCATGATACTTTTAATATTCTCCTCCAATATCATAACTCAAATACATCAGTTCTTCTATGGTATTCTTTATTCACTGTCCAAATTTCACACACATATGAGGTTATTGAAAATACCATGGCATGGATCAGCTCACCATAGTCCTCAAACTTGTATCTTTGCTCTTCAACACTTTAAAGAGCTCTTGTGCAGCAGATTTGCCTAATGCAATACGTTGTTTGATTTCTTAACTGCTTCTTCCATGAGTGTTGATGGTTGATCTGAGAAAATAAAGTCTTTGACAACTTCAATTTTTTTCCATTTATATGTTGTTGTTGTTGTTGTTAGGTGCCATCAAGTTGGTACTAATTCATGGTGATCCTATGCACAACAGAATGAAACAGTGCCTGGTCCTGGGCCAACCTCACCATTGTTGCCATGCTTGAGCCCACTGATGCTGCCATATTGCCAATCCATCTCGCTGGGGGTTTCCTCTTTTTCTCTGACCCTCCACCTTACCAAACATGATATCCTTCTCCAGCTCCTGGTCCCTCCTGAGAATATGTCCAATATGGATATCATGTATACATCCAGTGGTGAGGATTTTTTTCATTATATTGAGGTGCAAACCATACCAAAGGCTGTGGTCTTTGATCTTAACCAGTATTGCAAGTCCTCTTCGCTTTCAACAAGCAAGGTTGTATCATCTGCACATTTTGTTGTTGTTGTTATGTGCCGTGGAGTTGGTTCTGACTCATAGTGACCCTGCACAGGGTTTCCGAGGCTGTAAATCTTTATGGGACTAGAAAGCCTCATCTTTCTCCCGCGGAACCTCTGGTAGTTTCAAAATGCTGACCTTGAGGTTAGCAGCCTGACTCGTAATCATACCAAACCCATAGAATCCATCAATGTTTCAATTGGAGACATGAATTTCTTCTTCAGTTCCCTCAGTTGAGGAATGCTGAGTGTGTTTTTTTAATTCCAGGTCTTTGTACATTTCATTATAATATTTGACTGTTTTCTTGAGCTGCCTTTTGAAAATTTCTATTCAGCTCTTTTACCTCCTCATTTCTGCCATTTGTTTAACATCTGTATGCTGGAGAACAAGTTTCAGAGTCTCTTCTGGCATACATTTTGGTCTTTTCCTTCTTTCTTGTCTTCTTAGTGACCTTTTGCTTTCTTCCTGTATGATCTTAATTCTTCTGGTCTTAGGTATTTTGTATCAAATGCATCAAATTTGTTCTTGAGATGATCTTTAAATTCAGGTGGGATTTATTCAAGGTCATATTTACAATAACAACAACAAAAACCTTTATTGTGAATTCAGTGATAGTTTACATGGGGAGAACATCAGTTTTTTTTTTAAATGTTTTATTGTGAATTATATGATCGTTTACATGGGAGAACATTAGTTTTACATTCATCCCATCGTATATCATTTCATTGCCGTGGTTCCAATCCCCTCCATGCATCATCAACCAACCAAAGGGTATACCCTGCAAGCCTGCCCCCTACACTACCCCACACCCCCAGTCTTCAGTACACAGTTGCTCTCCCTCTCTGGATCTAAAGTGCCCAGCTGCTCCATCTCTCCACGTCATCATCTCTGCCTCCATCTCAGGCATCGCTGCTTCTCTGGGTAGGGTCCCGCTCTCGGCTCTTCTCCGTTGATGGTCCTAGGGACCTCCGATCCTAGACTGGAAAATTAATCACTCCCTTCCTTGCTATAAAACGTCTACCTTTACATTTCCAACCCTCACAATCAGTTCAGATAACAATTATTCACTAT
>NW_006408536.1:14955770-14967268 GCF_000296735.1 Chrysochloris asiatica
GGTAGAGCACAGGGCAGAGAATAAACACAGGATAGTTAGGGTGCTGGAGAGGGGGGCAATATACAAAAGAGGAGAGGGGAGTGGAAGAACAAAGCAGAGGGGAGTACAAGTAGGCAGGTTCGCATGGGCTAAGTGGAACAGAGGTAAATAATAATGTATACACAACCTTGGAACAACAGGGCGAGGGGGTACATGGATTGAGACATGGTTGGAATAGGAAAAAGGGGGGAAATAATGTTAAAATGCTTGGCTGTCCACTGAATCTTTGTATTCCTTGCATTACATTATAAAATAGACACTGGAAGGGGAGAGAAAGGAAAAGCCAGAAATACCACCATAGAAAGCTTGTAAGTCCATCTTCTGCCTATAATTGATTGAAATACCTAAAATGGGGATACAATGTGCCCAGTGAAGGAGGCTGCCTGCGGAGCCTCTGTATTACATAAGACTATAGGTGGAATTCTGAACAGCATCCAGAATCTTCAGATTCAGAGGTGGGAAATTTCCCCCTGAGAGGGCGGGCAGACCAGCCTGGAGCAGCTAGAAGAACAGAAGATGCTTCTTGAAAGAATGACTGACAGGAAAAACACAAAACAGTATAGAGGCAGACCGACCAATGTCTACAAGAACAAGCAAGTTGCCCACCCAGGAGACATCAAGGCAAGGGGTCAGGTCCCCTCAGAGTAAACCCCCTTCCAAGAATAAGACTCAGTGGGAATACACGCTCTGATGGGTGACCACGTTCGCCACTGACAAGGGGAAGTGAGGGAAAAACAGCTATAAGGCTGCAAGCTAAGCCCTACAATGGTCAATAGACTCCTGTGAACCCAGATTGAGACCTGGTTGGCCATCAGTGTAGCAAGACCTGGGGATTCTTGGGCCCAGAGTCAGTGACATAGCCATGGAGGACTGGAGTGGAGGGTGAAGTGTCCAGTGGATAAGAAGAGAGGGCATATCCACAAGAGCACCCACACTTGCAGATAATACCCATTTGACCTAGCCTCCATGACTGGATGATCAGAGCTCAACTAGAAGAAGAAAGAAGAGGGAAAAAAAGAGTAACCTGATACAATTTGATGAACTTGACCTACACCTATGGATGCAGTAGCTCAAAAGAGGGAACAAATCTTTGCAGCAGGGATCATTCCCACCCCCTCCATACACAGAGTAGACAGGGATGGGCAACTTGGACATTGACTATCCAAAATGGGGGACTACAAAGGCAAGAAGTGACTGGTTTACAAGCTTTCAAGAAGGAACCTGGATCCAGAGGGCATGGAGGAAGGTAGAATCTCCACTGAGTAGTATCCAATCTGTCTAGGCGGGACTGATTAAAGGAAATGCGGATAGATCTCTTGTGATACAAGGATGACTAATTGTTACCAGGACTAATTGTGAAGGTTGTAAAAGTAAAAGTAGGCATTTTGTGGCAAAGAGGAGTGATTGACTTTGCAGGCTGGCAGCAGAGGTCCCTGGAACCATGAAGGGAGAAGAGTGGAGAGCGGAACCCTACCCAGAGAGGCAGCGATCCCCGAGATGGAGGCAGAGAGGATGACTTGGAGAAATGGAGCAGCTGGGGACTCAGGACCCAGGGAGGAAGAGGGGCTGTGAGTAGGCTTATAGAATGTACTCTTGCATTGATTGGTGATGCGAGGAGGGGATTGTAACCATGGCAATGAAACGATAAACAATAAGATGAATGTAAAACTAATGTTCTCCCATGTAAACTGTCACATAATTCACAATAAAACTTAAAAAAATAATGTCAGCTTCCTGTCTCTGAGTTAATTGATATATAATCTCTTGTGATTTTTTTGTTATTTCTGTTGATACCCTCTTATTTATAAATTTTTGTGCTTGGTCCAGCATTTACACATTAGAAGGCTAATTTTTCTTTTTCATTTGTTCTAATCTCCTAGCATTTCTACTTTCTATATCTGGGGAATCATTTATTCTTAAAGGTCATATTTTGTGAGGATTTGTATCTTAATCCACCTCTTTTTATAAGAACCGCCTCTGACCTATAACACAGATTTAATTGGGTATCTTCTATGGTTACTTAATGCAGCAGTTTCTCATAGTCACTCTTACCTCATTCATTCAAGCATTTATTTACTTAGTCACTAGATTAGTCATTCAACAAGCATTGAATCACTGCTTTTTATGTCAAGTCTTCAACTGGGGTTGTTGTATGCCATCCAGTCGGTTCCCATTCATAGCAACCCTGTATAGGGTTTCTCAGAGCAGCTAGAAACCCTATACATCAGCATACCAGGACTCCAGCTAGGACTAGGGGTGAAGATATGAATAAGATACCAGTCTTTCACTTTAGGAACTCACAGTGTTTCTAAACACGTTACTAAACTTGTTAACCTGTAAAGAGGTAGATACAACCAGCTGTTCTGTGGGAGAAAGATGAGGCGTCCCGCTTCCGTAAAGATTTACAGCCTCGAAAACCCTGTACAGGGTCGCTATGAGTCGGAACCGACTCCACGGCACACAGCCACCACCACCACCACTTCTAAAGTGTTCAACTGTACACAAAAGGGGAGTCCCTGGGTGGCATGATCAATGAAGCATACAACTACTAGCCTAAAGGTTCGTGGTTTTGATACACCCAGAGGTGCTTCAGAAAGGTCACAGCATTGAAAACCCTATGGAGCAGTTCTACTCTGTACACATAGGGTCTCCATGAGTCCAGATGACTCAACAGCAACTGTGCCAACTATAACCATGGCGCGGGGGTGAGTCCGGACCAACCACTGACTTCACAACTGGGGAGAAGGAAAATCACCATTAATAGCCTGTGAGACAAAGGTCAAATGTACCTCCACCTTACAACTTTTTTTTTTTCATCTGAGGTCACCTTGTAGTGAAATTACAGATCACACAGTACAGTGCTCCATTAGAAGACCTTCTGTATGAAACCAATAGCTCAAAAATCATTTAAAAATTATTTTTAACAAAGATGAAAAGATAGGAGCAGGGAAACTAAAGTACTGAAAGCAGAGTAACTACACAATGTTGACTACTCTCCGGTTTTGTTACAAAACTTCTACCTTTACAGTTGTGACAGTCGCAGTTAGTCATGATAACAATTACTACTGAATCGTAAGAATCTTATCCCCATTTCCTTTCACCAGACCCGTCTAGACAAGATGAAAACTATTTAATGGGGATTCTACCTTCCCTTACACATTCTAAAACTAAACTCCCTCTTGAAAGCTTGAAGCCAGTCACTTCGTGCCTTTATATAAAGTCCTCCCGATTTAGGTAGCTAATGTCTAAGTTGCCCATCCCTGTAAACCCTGTGTACATAGGGGATGGGAATGATCCTTGCTGTGAAGGTTCCTTCCCTCTTGGTTGGTATTTTAAGCTACTACATCCATAACTATAGGTCAAGTTTATCAAACTGTAGTAATTTACACTTGTTTTCGTAATCATAATTTTTTAAAAATCTTCCTCTAGTTGAGTTCTGAAGGAGCTCTAGTAGCGTAGTACTTATGAGTCGGGCTGCTAAACTCAAGGTCAGCAGTTCGAAACTACCAGCCGTTTGGCGGGAGAAAGATGAGGCTTTCTGCTCCCATAAAGATTTACAACCTCAGAAACCCTAAATAGGGTCGCTATGAATCAGAACTGATTCCACGGCACACCACCACCACCACCACCACCACCACACCAGTAGTAGAGTTCTGATCATCCAGCCATCAAAGCTAGGTCAAATGGATACTATCTGCAAGTTTGGGCATTCTTGTGCATCTCTCCTCACTTCATATCAGCTGGACACTTCACTCTCAGCTCAAGTTCTCTATGGCTATATCCTGGTCCATGGGCTCAGGAGTTCCCAGGTCTCACCATACTTAAGGTCAACAGGAGTCTGTGTAACGTGGTAGGACTAAGCCCACATCTTCATTGCTGCTTTCCCCCCACTTCCACTCACCAGTAGACCAATGTGGTCACCAACAAGCTTACATGCCTGCTCGTGTATTCCCTTTGAGTTTCAGTCTTGGAAGGGGGTTTGTCCTGAAGGGACTTGATTGCTTGCCTTGATGGCTCCCCAGTGAACAACTTGTTTGTTCTTGTGATAGGCAATCAGACTACCATTTTTGTTTTTGTTTTTTCTTGCTGGTCTTTCTTTTAAGAAGTATCTTCTGTTCCTCTAGCTGCTTTAGGCTGGTCTGCTTGTCTTTTCTAGTGGGACTTTCCCACCTCAGAAGGTTCTAGATGGTGATCAGGATTCCACTTAATGTCTTATATGCTACAAAGGCTCCACAAGAAGCCTCTTTGACTGGGCAAGTTCTCGCACCCCTTTTAGGTATTCCAGTCAGTTATAGGCTGAAGACAGACTTAAAAGCTTTCTATAATCATGTTTCTGGATATTCCTTTCTATCTCCCTCAAGTGTCTGTTTTATTATTGGTTCTCTTTTGTTTTTCCTGAGCTGATCTCATAATTCTTTCCTTGTCTTTGACTTTGAAAATCTTGACCATGATATGTCCTGGTGATTTTCTTTTGAGATTTATTCTGTTTGGGGTTTGTTTAGCTGCTTTTTTTTTTTTTTTTTCAGGTGGGGGAGGGGGGATGCACACAGAAACAAACACTCATGAATATATAATAATTTAAACAACCAAAGGGCACATTCTGCAAGCCTGCCTCCTGGCCACCAGCACCCAGTCCCTCTCTTTCCATGAGTCCAGAGTCCTCAGCTCCTCCCTCTCTCCATGCCCTCATCTCTGCCTCCATCTCTGGTGTTGCTGCTTCTCTGGATAGGATCCCGCATTCTGCTTGTGCTCTTCTCCCTTGATAGTCCAAGGGTCCTTTGTTTCTGGACTGTAAGATGAACTACTCCCCCGTTTTTGTTACAAAACTTCTACCTTTACACTGTGACAGTTGCAATTAGTCATGATAACAGTTACTATTGAATCATAAGAATCTTGTCCCCATCTCTTTTCACCAGACCCATCTAGACAAGATGAAAACTATTCAGTGGGGACTCAGTCTTCCCCCATACACTCTTATATTAAACTCCCTCTTGAAAACTTGTAAGCCAGCTTTGTGCCTTTATCACCCCCTCATATTAGGTAGCCAATGTCTAAGTTGCCCGTCCCTATCTACCCTGTATACAGAGGGGATAGGATTGATGCTTGATGTAAAGACTCCTTCCCTCTCTGTTGGTATTTTGAGCTACTACATCCATAAATATATGTCAAGTTCATCAAATTGTAGCAATTTATACTCATTTGCTTTATAAATATGTTTTTGTTTTTAATCTTCCTCTAATCGAGTTCTGATTATCAAGTCATTGAGGCTAGGTCAAATGGATTATTTAGCTTCTTGTATGCTTATCTTCTCTTTCATGATATTAGGGAAATCTTCATACAACTCTGACAATTTTCTCTGCACTTTTTATTGTGTCTTCCCATTCTGGAATTTCAATCACTCATAAGTTGTTCCTTTTAATGATGTCTTACATAACTCAGGTTTATTTGGAGTTTTTCATTCTTTTTTATGATTGGTCTTCTAGAATACTAGTATTGAGAAATTTATCTTCAAGGTCACTAATTCAGGCTTCCATTTTTTCAAATATTTTCCTTTGTTCTTTCAATGTACTGTCCATTTCTAAAATCTTAGTATTAATCTTCTAGATTTTTAGTAGCAGGTTTTGTATTGTTTCGAAATTTGCATTTATTTTGTCTGTTTTTTCCTGTAGCATTTTCCTGAATTCTTTTAAAGGTTTTTCTGTGTTCTCTTTGCTTTCTCTGATCTTTATATAAATTTGTTGAAGGTACCTAAGTATTATTCTTTTGAATTCTTTTTCAGTTAGTTCCATTACCTTTCTTTCCTCAGAAATGCTTTCTTTCTCTGCATCTTGGTCATTTGAGCCATTCTCTCTTATTTCTCCGTATGAACTAAAATTGTCTGTTATCTGTGGGGCATTGTAGGGTTGTCATATTTGTAAAAACATACAGTGCAGTTGGTGGACCTGGAGAGGAGAAATCTCTGGGGTACTCCTGCAATTGAAAGATCTCATGAGGTTGTTTTGGAATGGATTGATAGGAGAGTTCCTAGCCCTAGGTGGAGTTCCAATTTTCCTCAGCATTATATACCTTCAGGGCACTCAATCTGGAAGTAATTCTTGGGGGCCCTTGATGGTTTTTGGTGTCTGTTAGGACCACAGGTCAACTGGGGGCAGGGTAACTGGTTGATTGCTGGTTTTGTGGCTCTGAGGGTTTTATAGGTCTGAAGCTGAGTCTACCTGAATATGGTACCAAAGCAGCACGCCAAAGTAAAACAGCCAGCCTCCACCTTGTACTGGCATCATGAATCCCAACCACATGGTTCCAAACTCCCAGAGAGCAGGGCTTTGTGTTGGGGGCGAATGTAGGTGAGAGCATTTACACCTCTCATCATCAGAGGAGTGTGGGGAAAAAGAAGGAATCATACCTTTCCCGTTGCACGTGTGAATCTTCTCTACCAGGCTACCTTTTGTTGCCAAAGCTGTTCACATGATGGTCATGTTGTGTCAGGCTGGCTGTTCACCAGTATGTCCTTGCAGTTCCTACTCAGTTTCTCCTCCCAGCAAGCAATCAGTCTACTTTTCTAACCTTTCTTCTGAAGTCTAGCGTTCCAGAATTTTCATCTGCATCTGTTTCATTTGGTTTCTCTTATCTTTGTTATAGAGGTTCCATGTAATGTTTCTGTATAGTCCACCATCTTTCCAGAAGTCTGAGAAATGCAATTAAAATAGGATTAACAGGTTTCTGTAGCTTTCTCACAGGGTTTGCTGGAAGTGAGCAGAAGACGGACAATCCCTGTGCCTTTTATGTCCCTAGGTCTCTGTTCCCTCCCCTTCTGCTGGGGTGAACACCTCCCTAGCTGAGAATAAGTTGGAAGCTTGCATTTTTCATAGAGTGTGTCTTTTCCTGCAAACTACTGCTTCCTCTATTGCACAACATCAGAACCATCCTGCCCTACTGTTGCCTTGGTTAGGCTTAGAGATAATGATGACTATCATTTGTTGGGAGTATATCGGTGATGCAAATCTTAACATGCTCAGCTGTTAACTGAATGGTTGGAGGTTCAAGTCTACCCATGGTCACTTTGAAAGAAAGGCCTGGTGATTAACTTCTGAAAACTCAGCCATTGAAAACTCTGTGGAGCACAGTTCAATTCTGTTACTCATGGAGTCACCCTGACTCGAAGTCCTCTTAACTTGTAGTGATTGTAAATAAGTATTGAATGATGAATGGTTTTGTAGCAGTGCACACACTAACATGCTCCTGCTTGACTTATTGTTCCCAGTGATCCAGTGAGTAGATGTGCTCATTATGCGATTGGAGCCTAAGCAGCCTGGCTCCAGTTCTTTTCCCAGGCACTGTACTCCTTCTGTCTTCTGGTCATTCTATTTGCATGATGGAGCTGTTTTCCTTGCTTGAAATGTGCAGCAGATGACCCTCTTGACTACTTAGTGGTATTCCCTTTTCACTCCATAGTCCTGGGCATCAAGACCTCCTCCATCTCTAAAGGACATGGACTCAGAGGCCAGAGCCTGATGCCTGCCTGTGTGCCCTCTTCAAGGCAGAAGCCACTACACTTGGTCGGCTGTTCATGTTCACTCCCTGTTGCGGTGCCAGTTATCACCCCTGCTAAGATGGGTAGAGTCCAGATTCTTGTAGCTAAAGATCAGGCAGACCAAAATCATGCTGTGATGATTAGAAGAGCACATTCTTCTGCCAAACTCCTTCTTGTTGTATATTGCATTCCAACTGGGGATATTTCTGGTAGAAGAGGAGAATGGCTCAGATTAATTTCAGGCTTACCTCAAGTGGAGGTTGAAAGGGGGTCTCTGAGAGCCCTTTCGTCAGAGCTTCCATGAGGGATTTTGCAAGGATAAATCCTTGTTGTTGTTGTTGTTGTTAGGTGCCGTTGAGTTGGTACCGACTCATAGCGACCCTATGCACAACAGAACAAAACATTGCCTGGTCCTGGGCCAACCTCACAATTGTTGCCACACTTGAGTCCATCAGTGCTGCCACCTTACCAATCCATCTTGCTGGGGGGTCTTCCTCTTTTTCTCTGACCCTCCACCTTACCAAATATGATACCCTTCTCCAGCAACTGGTCCCTCCTGACAATATGTCTGAAGTATGAGAGATGAAGTTTGGCCATCCTGACCTCCAAGGAGCACTCTGGCTGCATTTCTTCCAAAATGAATCTATTGGTTCTTTTGGCAGCCTGTGGCACTTTCAGTATTCTTCTCCAGCACTGTAACTCAAAAGCATCAATTCTTCTACAGTCTTCCTTATTCATTGTCCAGCTTTCACATGCATATGAGGCTATAGAAAATACCATGGCATGGGTCAGCGCACCTTAGTCCTCAAGCTGACATTTTTGCTCTTCAACACTTTAAAAAGGTCTTGTGCAGCACATTTGCCTAATGCAATACTCCCTCTGAGTTCTTGACTGCTGCTTCCATGAGTGTTGATGATTAATCCAATGGAGTCCATGACAACTTGAATCTTTTCTACATTGTTAAGAATATTATTTATTGGTACAGTGGTGAAGATTTTTGTTTTCTTTACATTGAGATGCAATCCATATCAAAGGCTAGGATCTTTGATCTTCTTCAGTAAATATTTTAAGTCCTCTTCACTTTCAGCAAGAAAGGTTGTTTCATCTGCATATTGCAGGTTGTTAATAAGTCTTCTTCGAATCCTGATGCCACGTTTTTCTTCATCTAACCCAGCTTCTCGGATGATTTGCTCAGCATACAGGTTGAATAAGTCTGGTGAAAGAATACAACCCTGTTGCACACCTTTTTAAATTTTAAACCATTTAGTGTTCCCATGTTCTATTTGAACAACTGCCTCTTGGTCCAGGTACAGATTCCTCATGAGCACAATTAAGTGTTCTGGAATACTCAGCCTTTGCAATGCTGACCTTAGCTTATCATGATCCACACAATCGAAAGCTTTTGCATAGACAATAAAGCACAAGTAAACATATTTATGTTATTCTATGCTTTCAGCCAAGATCCATTGGACATCAGCAATGATATCCTTTGTTCCAAGAACATCATACAGGAACAAAGCAAAAAGTCATTAAGAAGGAAAAGATCAAAATGGATGTCAGAAGAGACACTGAAACTTGTTCTCCAGCTTAGAGATGCTAAAGTAAATAGAAGAAATGAGGAGGTACAAGAGCTGAACAGAAAATTTCAGCTCGAGAAGACAAAGTCAAACATTACAACGAAATGTGCAAGGATCTAGAGTCAGAAAACAAAAAGGGAAGAACATGCTCAGCATTTCTCAAGCTGGGGGAACTCAAGAAAAAATTCAAGCCTCGACCTTCGTTATTGAAGGGTTCTCTGGGCAAATTATTGAGTGATACAGACAGTTATCAAAAGAAGATGGAAGGAATACACAGAGTCACTATACCAAAAGGAAATGGTTGATGTTCAACCGTTTCAAGAGGTAGCATATGATCAAGAGCCAATGATACTGAATGAGGAAGTCCAAGGTGAATTTAAGGAATTGGCAATGAACAAGGCACCAAGAATTGATGGAATAAAAATTGAAATCTTTCAAGAAAGTGAGGCGGCACTCATCTGTGCCAAGAAATTTGGAAGACAACTATCTGTCCAACTGATTGGAAGAGATCCAAATTTGTGCCCATTCCAAAGACAGGTGACCCAACAGAATGTGGATATCATCGGACAATATCTTTGATATCCTACGCGAGTAAAGTTTTACTAAAGGCAGTACAGAAATGGCTGCAACCCTAAATTGACAGAAAACTTCCAGAGGTTCAAGCCAGATTCAGAAGGACAAATCCTACACATATATTAAATTACCTTTCAGCTTTTCTCTTTTCTAGTTTCATGGGGATATGAATCTCTCCTAAGTATAACCATGTAATGGGTTGATTTGTTGGTGCTCTTGTTGTGATGTGCCGTGGAGTCGATTCCCACTCATAGCGACCCTGTACAGGGTTTCTGAGGCCGTAAATCTTTACGGGAGCAGAAAGCTTCATCTGTCTCCCACGGAACAGCTGGTAGTTTCATACTGCTGACCCTGAGGTTAGCAGCCTGATTCATAACCACTACGCTACTAGAGCTCCTTAGAGTCCCTTTAATGAATATGATTTCGTTTTGAAGAAAAGTTAGGTGGTCAGATAGGAATCTTCTTTAACTGTAAGTGCTGCTGGCTCTACTTACTCTGATGCATTAAAGCAGTCATCCTGAGATATGAATGGCTGTTGCCAAGATATACTGGGAACTGAGATTTAGCTAAACACTGAGTGATATTTCAATGGAAAGTTTATTGACCCTATGGGATGCTAACTGGTTTTGTGATTTTAATTGAATTACATGAGGTAGGAGTATGTTATGGTGTTTGAGCAAAAACGATATGTTCCCATGATAGATGAAAAAGGTTCTACATTCTGTCTCTTGCTTTTCAGTTTCCATTCATAGGACTGAAATTCAGT
This sequence comes from Chrysochloris asiatica, assembly GCF_000296735.1. Classification (NCBI taxonomy): domain Eukaryota; kingdom Metazoa; phylum Chordata; class Mammalia; order Afrosoricida; family Chrysochloridae; genus Chrysochloris; species Chrysochloris asiatica. The sequence goes on from NW_006408536.1 coordinate 14,966,257, forward strand.
GAGATTTCAAGCTTTAGTTACTGTTTTTCAACAAATATATATATATATATATATATATATATATATATATAGAGAGAGAGAGAGAGAGAGAGAGAGAGAGAGAGAGAGAGCGCTCTGGTAGCGTAGTGGTTACGAATCGGGCTGCAAACCTTAAGGTCAGCGGTTCGAAACTACCAGCCGCTCCGCGGGAGAAAGATAAGGCTTTCTACTCCCGTAAAGATTGACACCCTCGGAAACCCTGTACAGGGTCGCTATGGGTCGAAACTGACTCGACGGCACTTAACAACAACTGTACTGTACTACAGTTATATATATATATATATAACTGTAGTAGAGTACATTTTAACTATTTTTAAGTTTACAATTCGGTAACACTAATTATATTCTCCATTTTGTATACCATAACCAGTATATATTTCCAAAAATGTTTTCTCCCCTCAAACAGAAACTCAGTTCCCCTTCATCATTTCTTTACCTGCCCAGCTCCAGTAACCATTAATAAACTTTTATCTCTTATCATATGCTTATTCTGAATATGTCATATAAGTAGGAAAGTACAATATTTATTTGTTACTCTCTGACTTATTTCACTCATGGTACTGTTTTCAAGGTTCATCTGTGTCATAGCATATACCATAACTTCATTGATCATTATGGTTGAATACTATTTTATTGCATGTATGTAGCACATTTTGTTTAAAACCATTCTTCTGTTCATGAACACTTGATTTGTTTCTACCTTTATGCTATTGTGAATGTTGCAGTGAACATCAATGTACCTATGTCTGCTTGAGTTCTTGCTTTCAAGTCTCCTGGGTGTTCTGTGGGTTTAGTTGTTGGGTTACATGGTAGGTAATTTTTTTTTAATGTTTTATTGTGAATTTTGTGATAGTTTACATGGGAGAATATTGGCTTTACATTCATCCTATCGTATATCATTTCATTGCCATGATTACAGTCCCCTCCATGCATCATCAACCAACCAAAGGGTGTACCCTGCAAGCCTCCCCTC
>NW_006408536.1:14967533-14970373 GCF_000296735.1 Chrysochloris asiatica
ACTATTGTACCACAAGAGACCTATCCCCATCTCCTTTCATTAGCCCTGCCCAGATATATTGGATACTACTCTGTGCCCTCTGGATCTAGGCTCCCTCTTGAAAGCTTGTAAGCTAGTCCATGGTAGGTAATTTTGTGTGTAAATTTTTGAGTACCCACCAATCTGTTTTTCCAAAGTAGATGCAGCATTTTACATTCTAGTGAGTCCTGGTGTGGTGCTGTGGGCTAATGCGCTGGACTGCAAAGTCATTTGAGCCACAGGGTTGGTGGTTCAGGCTCACCAGCTGCTCCTTGCTATATAGGGTCACTATGGGTTGGAAACAACTCGACAACACTTAACAACATATTATTTATACACCATTACACCTGCTTGGAAATTCCACCTTTTTCACTGATCTGAATCTGATCCATCACTGCTCTTTCCACCCCTTAGGAGAGTAACAAAGTCTAGGAGCAGTCACATTTGGAGTCAGGTTCAGAGAGAGAAACAGAATCCTCTCACTTAACATGACTCCTGGCGTAGCGCTGCATAGTTGGTTTGATCTTCAAAGTCGGTTTGAACTGCACGATTGACGGTTCAAGCTCACCAGCTACTCCTCGGAAACTCTACACAGGGTCGCTGTGGGTCGGAAACGATGCGACGACACTTAACAACTCGACAGCACTTAACAACAACAATGTGATGTTGGGAGGGACTTGATTTTCTCAAGTCTGTATCATTTAATCTGGAAATATAACACGCCCTACCCTGTGAGTTAATGCGCCAGAATGCAAAGCCGTTTGAACTACAAGGTCAGTGGTTCAAGCTCACCAGTCATTCCTTGGAAACCCTATGCAGGGTCGCTATGGGTCGGAACCAACTCGATGGCACGTAATAACAACAACAATAACCCCCAGAAAACAATGGGAATTAACATTTAATGATCATTTATTTTATCAAGAGTTCTTCACATGCATCATTTCATTTAATCATTATAACAACTGTGTATCACAAATTATTTTTCATTTATTGGTATGTTTTGTCATTTCTTCCCTTTTTTAAAACCAATTACAGACTTATGTAATTTTTCAATTTGCCTATGTTCATTTTTATGGTGCTACAGTATAATCCCTTAGCTGCTAACTACAAGTCAGCAGTTCAAGCTCACCAACTGCTCCTTGAAAACCCTATACAGACAGTGTTGCTATAAGTTGGAATCCACTTGACAGCACTTAACAATAACAACAACAATAGTTTTATAAAATATAAGAGCTAAACACTTGGGATTGCATGGGGAAAATACTTTGTTGTTGTTATTAGGTATCATTGAGTCACTTGTGACCATAGCAACTCTGTGTAGGATTTCTGAGGCTATAAATCTTTACAGGAGCAGAAGACCTCATCTTTCTTCTGTGGAGCAGATCGTGGATTTGATTTGCTGACCCCTTAGTTAGCATTCCAGTGCTTATCCTACAGTGCTAATAGTGCTCCTAAAAACACATCACAAGTATTCATAAAACTTTTAATAACCAATTAAACCACATACATTTGCAATGTATTAAAAACACTTTATTGAGGCCATATATATCATCTGAACATTTGGATGGCAAAAGAGAAATAAAATGAGAGACTAGGAAGAGGCCCATAGATGAGGTTAACTAGGGTAGGGGTTAAAACCTCCTTTTAGAACCCTCCCTAAGTTTGTATGCTTATTTTTTTACTAATTTGTAAAATAATGTGATTCACATATTATAACACCATTTTAAGGCATTACATCCAGTGGTTTATTATACAGTATACAGCACTTTTTAATATATTCTGAAACCATCACAATGATCTAATTCCACAATAGTTCTCACTTCGAAAAAGAAACCCCATATGGATTAGCAATCCTTCCAAATTACCCCTTCCCTGATTCTATCCTGATTCTCTTTTATAGCTGAATAAAGCTCCATTGTAGGGACATGTCACATTTTATTTATCCTTTGAGGAGTTGATGGACATTTGAGTTCTTTCCACTTTGTGGCTATCATGAATGATGCTGCTATGAGCATTTATCTACAAGCTTCCCTCCATTTTTATACACACCAACATTTTATGAAGGTATATACTCCCAGGGAACTGAGAGCAAAAGGGATAGGGGTGTGAGCCGTGGAAGGCGACCATAACTTTGCAGCCAAACATGGCTGACTGCTCAGGACCCACAGGCCATGTCTAGTGAGACTGTGTGGAATCCCTCTAGTTCAGAACAGTTCACTGGTAGAAAGAAGGACAGGCATTTCATCTGCTGCCTCCATTCAGTCTGTGGTGGCCTGTCTCTCATTAGAGTCTATGTCCTAAGCCCTTTGTCTGTTTGTCCTTCTGGTCCTGGTTCCTGGCCACTCAGGAAGCATCTGGTGCAGCTTAGTCTCTGGGTGCCCAACTTGGTCAGCAAGAAAGTGCAGGGGCCCCTCTTGGAAGTCTGTCTGGGGCAGTGGCCTTAGTAACTTCCAGAGAAAACCCCATGAGCCATCACTGGAGCAATTCAGGCAGAGTAACACAGGGAGAAGCATAGCATCAGATTGGGCATGGGATGACAGGAAAAGTGCAGCCAGCTGTCTGACACCAGGGATCCAGTGAAGGAGAAGTGCAACTAGAGGCCTGATTTCTGGCATCCAATGAAAAAAGAAGTGCAATCAGCCATCTGAGATGGGGCGTCCAAAGAGTTGGAGTAATCTGGGGCACATCCAGTGTCATGGACTCTTTTTTTTTTTTAATTAAATGTTTTTATTTTGGATTGAGTGAAAGTTTACAGGGCACATCATCAGCTTCACATTCAACCATTCATATAGCTTGTTTCATTACATTGATTATTATCCCCT
>NW_006408536.1:14971495-14990714 GCF_000296735.1 Chrysochloris asiatica
GATGGTTGATGGACGATTGCAAAATCAGTAACATCTATTAATTCCCCATTCCCCACGTGTCATGGACTCTTAAGAAGCGCTGTTTATTTGGTTTTGTAGATTACTTTCCCAATCTTCTGGTTTTAACTGTTTACAAGAAACTGCCTCACAATCATGAAATAAAAACTCTTTTTGTTTCTCATGGACTTACCAAGGCTAGTTGTAATTGTTAAGAGCCATCAAGTCGATTCCGACCCATAGTGACCCTGTATAGGGTTTCCAAAGAGCAGCTGGTGAACTTGAGCAACTGATCTCATTGGATCCTAGAAGGCAGCAGCAGTCTGAGATCAGGAATCCAATGAAGGGAGTAGTGCAGTCAGCAGTTTGAGATCAGGCAGCCAGTGAGGAGAGAAATGCAGTTGCTGGTCTGAAATGGGTGTCTGATGGAGGGAGAAGTACAGTCAGCAGTCTTAGATCTGGAGTCCAGTGAAAAGAAAAGCAGTTTGAGTTGGGGCATCTGATGAACTGGAGTCATCTGGGGCAGATTCAGTGTGCTGACTTCTCAGGAAGAGCTGTTTGCTTGGCTTTGTAGATTGGTTTTCCAGTCTTCTGGTTTTAGCTGTTTGCAAATAACTGCCCCAAAACCATGGAACAAAAAGTCTTTTTGTTTCTCTTGGACTTAGCAAGGCTAGTAGGTAGCTGGAATAGTCTGAGGCTTGTCTGAACCAGAGACTCAACATGTTTCACTCTCAGGCTAGCAGTTGGTTTTGGCTGTTGACTTGGAATTCTGCCTTGGCTGTTGATTGGATCACTTATATGTTACTCCATTTGGAACACTCTCACTTGGCCCATTGATAAATTCCAAAAGGGTTGGTCCTCCGATCTAACATTCCAAGAGTGTCCTTTTATCCACTTGTAAAAATGCAGAAATGGAGTCTTAGAAGTGTTAAGTGGTTCAGGCCACAGATCCAGTGTTGAGTGACAGAGTTCTTGTCCTGATTCTGTTCCAGGACTGTGGAAAATGTGTGTTTACACCCACTTCAGGACTTACTTTCAGTGCTTGCTTAGCTTATGCTTCTCTACTCCTCTTATGAACTCAGAATATATGGTGTGCTTGCTATGTACAGAAGCATTGCAAGGCCCTTTGAGGGTTTGATGAATGAACTAGACGTAAGGCTCCACCCTTTAGAAGTTTACTGGTTGGATGAACAATTGACTAATATCAGCTCACTAATTTTGTAATTGGAGAGCGTCACAGGCTAATAAAGTGGATTTCAGAATTAAATTTTAAAAACTTCATTTCTGTAGCCACGAAGACAACTGGAATTTATTCAAAACAAGAGTTAATTAGTCTGCCTCCTGGCCACCAACTCTTAGTCCCTCTTTTCTTAGTCCATGAATCAAGAGTCCTCAGCCGCTCCCCTTCTCCATGCCCCCATCTCTGCCTCCATCTCTGGCACTGCTGCTTCTCTGGATAAGTTCCCGCATTCTGCTTGTGAGCTTCTCTCTTGATGGTCCCAGAGTCCTCCGTTTCTGGACTGTAAGATTAACCACTCCCCTTTTTTTGTTACAAAACTTCAACCTTTACAATTGTGACAGTCACAATTAGTCATGATAGCAATTATTCACTATTGAATCTTACGATCTTATCCCCATCTCTTTTCACCAGACCCATCTAGACAAGATGACAGCTGTTCAGTGGGGACTCTTTCTCTCCCCCCATACTCTTAAACTAAACTCCCTAAACTACACTCCCTCTTGAAACCTTGTAAGCCAGTCACTTCATGCCTTTATTGCCCCCTCATTTTAGGTAGCCAGTGTCTAAGTTGCCCGTCGCTATCTACCCTGTGTACAGAGGGGATAGCTTAGATACTTGATGTGAAGACTCTTTCCCTCTCTGTTGGTATTTAGAGTAACTACCGCTCTGAGTGGAGTCCTTGTGTGGTGCTGTGAGTTAATGCGCCAGACTGCAAAGCCTTTTGAACTGCCGTTCAAGCTCACTAGCTGCTCCTTGGAAACCCTATACAGGGTCGCTATGGGTCGGAATCAACTCGAGGGCACTTGACAACAACTGCTCTGAGTATAGGTCAGGTTCATCAAATTGCAGCAATTTACCCTTGTTTCCTTTATTTAAAAAAAAAAAAAAGAGTTAATTAGTGAAGTATGTGATTCTGTGATACTGTTAACATAAAATGGAGTTTGGCTGTTTTCTCACCTCCTGTATGAAAAGGCTGTGTTTCAGCATGCAGTGTTACCTGAATGTTGTTATCCTGGGTGCATTATTGAATGAAAGGAGGGACAGGAATCAGCTCTGGCATGGGCTCTCCTTCTCTCGCCCCCCCACCCCGCCCCCCGAGTGTGGAACCTACAGTGGTATGTCCTTTGTTCTCTCTCTCTTTCAGACCCTCTCAGGGTTTCATAGTTGGGTCAGATATGGTTTTAAATCAAAGTTTCTATTGTGAGGTAATTGTAGAGTCACATGAAGTTGTAATAAACAACAGAGATCCTGTGTATGTTTTACACTGTTGTTGTTTTTTCCCCACAAAGGAAACTTCTTTCAGAACTCTAGTACAGTCTCACAGCTAGGATACTGACATTGATGCAGCCAAGGTACAGAAACTCGACAGAGTCCCTCATACTGCCTTTCATAGCTACCCACTTCCCTCATGGCCCCTTCCCTAGCTCCTGGCAGGCACTGATTTGTTATCATGGTGACCAAAGGGAAAATTGGATCCCTGGTTTAAAAAAGTACACATATAATATCAGGTGCCTGGGTCAAAGGATGATGGTCACAAGTAACCACTGTAGGTTTCTGGGCCATACAGAAAGAATGCTTTCTTTTGGAACAAAGTTCAGCCTGAACTCTGAGTATATTGTGTCCCCTGGTCTCAGTGTTCACATGTTAGCACTTGCTTGGGGTCTGCTCACCAGTCCACTCTGATTGCTCTGGCTTCAGTCTGGCTGGGTTTCGGTAGTGGTGACACCTGATCGTGCCCGTGGCCCTAACAAACAAGTGCTATCTGGTACGTGCCCCATCCATCCTGGCTTCTGGAAGGGCATCAAGAGGCAGAAGGTGGAGACTGGTGAATGGTGAGTTAACCATATGACTTTTCTTTCAATGGATATTCTAGAAATGTTTGCTTGAATTTCTTTATTTTTAAGGAGATGCTAAAGGACTCCTTGTGTGGCTCTGTAGGATAAGCACTGGATTACTAACCACAAGGCCAGCGGTTCAAACTTACCAACTGCTTCTCGGAAACCCTATACAGGGTCACTGTGAGTTGGAACCAGGAGGCCAGCTTCATCATATGCCACCTAAAAATCCAAACTCACTGTTGTCCAGAACTACCCTATAGAGTTTCTGAGAATATACAGTTTTACAGAATTTTACAGAAATTCATCTGTCTTTCAAGAAGTGGCTGGTAGTTTTGAATTGTGGACCTTTCTATTAATAACCCAATACTTAACCCACTGTACTGCAGGGCACCAACCTTATGACACAGGTATTACTAATAATCCATATTTACAGATGAGAAAATTTAGGCTCAGAGAGGTTAAGAAATATCTACAAATGCCACACAGTTAATGAGTTCTTTATCATAGAGATTTCACTCAACCCAGGCAGAGCCCATGTTCTTACCATCCTCTTTTGTACATCTCAGTAAGATTTGCATCCAGTTTCTGGACACATGTGTTCTTAGGTTAGTGCTCCCTCCTTTAGGCACCCCTTTCTCTCAGTATGGTGTTATGTTTGTCAGCTTGAAAGTCATTCAGACTGGACTCAAATCCAAGCAGCTGTATGACTTTAGACCAGGGGTGGGAGCATCAAGCCCGTGGGCCATATAAGGCCAGCTAAATCATTTGGTCTGGTTCTGCCAAAGCAGTCACAGTTCCAGCCATCACATTGTTGTTGTTAAGTGCTGTCGAGTCAGTTCCAACCCATAGTGACCCTGTATAGGGTTTCTCAGGAGCAGCTGGTGAGCTTGAACCACCGACCTTGGGTTCAAACAACTTTGCAGTCCAGCGCATTAACCCACCAGTGCCACAGCAAGACTCCAGCCATCACATTAGGGGTAAGTTAATTAAATGTTTGACAAAATATAGCAGGCTAATTTTTAAGTTGATTATTTTATATGGCCTGTGAATGATGTTATAAATTTTGGCAGAAAAAAAGGTTCACACCTTTGTTTAAGACAGATTTTTCTCTGAGTCTCTCTTCTCTCATCTGTAAAATGGAAGTCTGTCTACCTCTTGGGATTACTTTGAACATTAAATAGCGTTTGTGGAGCAAAATGCCTGACATGAAGTGTAGGGCCTTAATAAATGGTGCTTTTATTAAAGGGCAGCCCACGATACTGAAATGGGCCAGAGTTGAATCTTATAACTTGGCACATTTTTGTTTGGTTGTTAGGAGCTCATTTGCCAGGTTTCATTTCTGGAGCAGGCAGCAGGCAGTCCTGAGACTGCAGGTTATGTGTGTGACTATAATTAGACTATTTACTGTTGAAATGTGAAGAAGAGCAGCAGCATATACTGACTGCCTTCATAATTAGTGTTAGGGAAATGTCATCTATATGTTTGTTTGTTTGAAGTTAGAAATTACTTATACTTGTGTTTTAAAGGACAATATCTCATTTTTACTGATTTACCAGTTGGAATTCACTCGTTGGCAAGGAGTTACTTGTAAAGTGCATTTGAAAATACAAAGGTGCTTATAATCTAGCCTAGTTGGGAAGGCCAGGTGAATCCAGGATTTCACTGATATATACTCTCATTTGGCTTGGCTTTCTGAGCTCTCTTTCTCTTATATTCAGCATTATTGGTTGTTTTATTATGTGCTCTGTGCTAAGCACATTACCTGGCTTGTTTAATTCTCACAATAACTTCAATAGGTGGTGGTTTGGTGGTGGTTATGTGCTGTGGAGTCGGTTCCGACTCATCGCGCCCTGTACAGGGTTTCCGAGGCTGTAAATCTCATCATTCTCATACGGAACCGCTGGTAGCTTCGAATTACTGACTTTGCAGTTCGCAGCCCGATTCGTAACCACTAGGAAATCAGAGCTCCTTACTTCAATAGGTTGTTGTTGTTAAGTGCCGTGGAGTTGGTTCCAACTCATAGCGACGCAGTACAGGGTTTCCGAGGCTGTAAATCTTATACAGGAGGAGAAAGCCTCATCTTTGTCGTGAGGAACAGCTGGTAGTTTCAAACAGCCGACCTTGAAGTTAGCAGCTCAATTCATAACCATACGCTACCAGAGCTCCTAATAACATCCTTAAGATTTAGGATGTGATTAAATTGCTCAGAGACACTCAGCTTTTAAGCGCTGGACTCAGAATCTTGAACCTACAAAGTCTGACTCCTGAGCCTATGCTTTGAATCATTATACTATCTTTCTTTTTTTTAGGATTACCTAGAATTGAATCTCCGGTATCTCAGAAGAGATACCCTCAAAGCTTGAGGAAAGCACAGGAAGAGAGAACTGTTTCAAAGGGGAAGTGGCTCTCTTTTTCTTTTGTTAATACTTACTGTGTGGATACTGGACAGGTGTTCTGCATAACATGTCACATTCTCTCTCCATAATAGTACTGCTACTGAAAGGCAGGACAGCTACTTGACTCATCCCCTTCTTTTGCCAGTTTTCAAGAAATGAGTTGGTCTCCAGCATCCTTCAGTGGTGACCAGTTTGGTTGTTTTGTATCATTAGAATGAACTCATGGCTATAAAAATAGTTAATAGTCTTTCAGTCTACCTATTCATCATTCCCTAAGCTTATCCATGGATTTTATTATTGTCTTCCCTCCACCCCTTGCTGAGATACATGTCTTTTGAAAAGTAGAAATTTACTGAGCGCTGTAGGATAAGCACTGAATCGCAAAGTCGGCAATTCAGACTCATCAGCCTCTCCTTAGAAACCGTCCAATATAGGATTGCTATGAGTAATATCTGACTCGACTCCACTTAACAACAACAACCAGTAGGGGCATGTGTTTCCATGTGTGTTGTTGTTCTCAAGGACCTTCGAGTCAGTTTCAACCCATAGTGACCCTGTATAGGCTTTCCGAGGAGCAGCTGGTGAGCTTGAACTGCCAACCTTGCGATTCAAACCGACTTTGCAGTCCAGCGCATTAACCCACAGTGCCACACTAGGACTCCTTTGTAGAAGATGAGAAATCAAAGGACACTTGTTTCTAATTGTCTTAGTTATCCAGTGCTGCTATAGCACAAGTGGATTGTTTTAAAATAACAGAAATTTATTCTCTCACAGATTAGGAGGCTAGAAGGTCAAATTCAGGATGCCAGCTCTAATGTCTCCAAGTTTGGCAAAGAAACACACACGTAGATGACATCTTTGCTTGTTGTTGTTAAGTGCCATCGAGTTGGTTCTGACCCGTAGCTACCCTGTATAGGGTTTCTAAGGAGCAGTTGGTGAGTTTGAACTGCCAACCTTGCGGTTCAAACCGACTTTGCAGTCCAGCACATTAACCTACAGAGCCACACCAGGACTCTAGCACGCTCATTGATTTAATCTGCTCTTTTTATAATTTGTAAGAGATTGACTCAAAACACATCTCACACTAATCTGGTCTCATTAACATAACAAAGGTAGCTCATTCCTAAATGAGATTATAGCTACAGGCTTGGTATTGTTGTTGTTGTTAAGTACCCTTGAGTCAGTTCTGACTCTCAGTGACCCTGTATAGGATTTCCAAGGAGTGGCTGGTGAGTTTAGAAGTCAATTTTTACAACACTAATTTTGGGGACACAGTTTAATCTATAACACTAATATAAATTTTGTGTGTGTGGGGGAGATGCTTGACCTGGTTATATACTGACAGTATTGTAATTTACTCTGGACTTTGGAGTCCTGGTGTGGTGCTGGACCTCAAAATCCATTTCAACCACAAGGTCGGCAGTTCAAACCCACCAGGTGCTCCTCGGAAACTCTTAACAGGGTCACTGTGAGTCGGACCCAACTTGACTGCGCTTAACAACAACATCACTGCCTTTAGGAATGCTAGCATTATTTATTTTCAGGTACATGCAATGTAGTGGAGAAGGGAGAAGAACAAATAAGATCATGTATAAATAGAGTAGCCAACATAGAATAAATATATAGAGCTCTTCCTATGAACTGGATACAACTAAGCATTGCATAGGTTTTCATTTGAACTTCACTAGAATATAGGTGTCTGGGTAGCACAAATGGCTTGCACTTAGCTGGTAACTGAAAGTTGGGGGTTCAAACCCACCCATAAGTACTCTGAAAGAAAAGACATGGCAATCTGAATTCGTTAAAATTACAGTCAACAAAAGTCTGGAGTAGTTTTATTCAGTTAACACAAGTTGTTTACTGTTAGGTGCCATCCAATCGGTACCAACTCATATCAACCCTACGTACAACAGAATGAAACCCTGCCTAGTCCTTCGCCAACCTCACAATCATCACTACATTTGTGTCCATTGCTGCTGCCACTGTGCCAATCCATCTCATTGGGGGTCTTCCTCTTTCTCTTCAACCCGCCATTTTACCAAACATGATATCCTTCTCCAGTGGCTGCGCCCTCCTGACAATATATGTCTGAAGTATGAGAGATGAAGTCTGGCCATCTTGGCTTCCAGAGAGTATTCTGGCTGTATTTCTTCCAACACAGATTGGTTTGTTCTTTTGGCAGTCCATGGTAATCTCAGTATTCTCCTCCAACACCATAGCTCAAATGCTTCAATTCTTCTGTGTATTCCTTATTCACTGTCCAACTTTCACATGCATACAAGGTTATTGAAAATACCATGGCTTGGGTCAGGCACACCTTAGTCCTCAAATCGACGTCTTTGCTCTTCAACACTTTAAAGAGGTCTTGTGTAGCAGATTTGCCTAATGCAGTACGTCGTTTGATTTCTTGACTGCTGCTTCCATGAGTGTTGATGATTGATCTGAGCAGAATGAAGTCTTTGACAACTTCAATCTTTTCTCCATTTATATGAATGTTATTTATTGGTCCAGTGGTGAGGATTTTTATTTTCTTTACTTTGAGGTGCAACCCAGACTGAAGGCTGTGCTCTTTGGTCTTCGTCAGTAAGTATTTTAAATCCTCTTCACTTTCAGTAAGAAAGCTTGCTTGTATCATCTGCATATTGCAGGTTGTTAATGAGTCTTCCTCCTATCCTGATGCCATGTTTTTCTTCATATAATCCAGCTTCTTGGATTATTTGCTCAGCATACAGGTTGAATAAGTATGGTGACAGAATACAGTCCTGGTACACACCTTTCCTAGTTTTAAACCATTTGGTGTTCCCTTGTTCTGTTTGAACAGCTGCCTCTTGGTTTATGTACAGGTTCCTCAAGAGCACAATTAAGTGTTCCAGAATACTCATTCTCAATGCTGGCCCTAGCTTGTCATGATCCACACAATCAAAAGCCTGTGCATAGTCAGTAAAGCACAGGTGAACATCTCTCTGGTATTCCCTGCTTTCGCCAAGATCCATCTGATGTCAGCAATGATTTCCCTCATTTCACGTTCTCTTCTCAATCCAACTTGCACTTCTGGAAACTTTCTGTCAATGTATGGCAGCAGCCGTTTTTGAATAATCCTTAGCAAAATTTTGCTTGCATGGGATATCAGTGATATTGTCCGAAGGTTTCCACATTCTGTTGACTCACCTCTCTTTGGAATGGGCACTAACATGGATCTCTTCCAGTCAGTTGGCCTTCAGTGCACCTTGGACATCTTTCCTCAGTGTCATTGGCTCTTTTTTTATTATTATTCAACAAAGCTCCATTATTTTTTATCTCGTTTTCTGACTCTGTGCTTGTGCCTTCAACACTTTCACAACGATTTTCTGCTCCTCAATAAGGAAAGCACACTTGATCCTGTCACAGACACATTTAGCACATGTGGAGCCACCATAGGCCCTGCTGACATGTTTCTTTGTCTTGGACAACCTCATGAGAACTTTAGGTCTCACAGCACGGACCCCTCGAAGTTGGCCTGGGCACACACCGCATGCAGATTTTGGTGCTTTACCAACCTTCTTAGAATCGAGATAAACAATTCTATTACCAGGGGTTCGGAACAGCCTAGTTTTGTTAGAGGCTGTATTATAGGACAGCCTACGGCGGTGTGTTAAACACTGGACCATTTTGAATGCCTCCCTCTACACAGTGTCCCAAGAAGAGTATCATTGGCTCTTGATCATATGCTACCTCTTCAAATGGTTGAACATCAACCATCTCTTTCTGGTACAGCAACTCTGTGAATTCCCTCTGTCTTCTTTTGATGCTTTCTGCCTCATTCAATATTTTGCCCGTAGAATCCGTCAGTATTTCAAGTCGAGGCTTGAGTTTTTCTTCAATTCCCTTAGTTTAAAGAATGCTGTGTTCTTCCCTTTTGGTTTTCTAACTCCAGGTATTCGCACGTAGCGTTATAATGTTTTAATTTGTTTTCTCACGCTGACTTTTGAATTTTCTGTTTTGCTCTTTTACCTCTTCATTTTTTCCGTTTGCTTTATCATCTCTATACTCAAGAGCAAGTTTCAGAGTGTCTTCTGACATTCATTTTGGTATTTTCCTTCTTTCTTGTCTTCTTTTTTTAAAAAATGTTTTATTGTGAATTATGTGATAGTTTACATGGGAGAACATCAGTCTTACATTCATTCTATCGTATATTGTCTCATTGCCATGGTTACAATCCCCTCCATGCAATCCTTCCCCCGTACCCCCCCAGGTCTTCAGCACACAGTCACTCTCCCTCTCTGGATCTAAAGTCTCCAGCTGCTCCATCGCTCCACATCATCATCTCTGGCTCCATTTCAGGCATCACTGCTTCTCTGGGTAGGGTCCCGCTCTCTGCTCTTCTCCCTTGATGATCCTAGGGACCTCTGCTCCTAGACTGAAAAGTTAATCACTCCCCTCCTTGCTATAAAACATCCACCTTTACATTTCCAACCCTCACAAACAGTCCTGATAACAATTATTCACTATTGTATCACAAGAGACCCGTCTACATTTCATTGCATCAGCCCCGCCTAGTCAGATTGAATACTACTCACTGGAGATTCTACCTTCCTCCAGGCCCTCTGGATCTAGGTTCCCTCTTGAAAGCTTGTAAGCCAGTCACTTCTTGCCTTTGTAGCCCCCCGCCTCCCATTTTGGGTAGCCAGTGTCCAAGTTGCCCATCCCTGTCTACTCTGTGTGTGGAGGGGGTGGGGATGATTCTTGCTGTAAGGACTTGTTCCCTCTTTTGAGCTACTGCTTCCATAGGTGTAGGTCAAGTTCATTAAATTGTATGAGAGTACTTTTTTTTTTTCCTCTTCTTTTTACTTCTGGTTGAGCTCTGATCATCCAGCCACTGAAGCCAGGATTGTTGTTGTTGTTATGTGCCGTGGAGTCGGAACCGACTCATAGCGACCCTGTACAGGGTTTCCGAGGGTGTAAATCTTTACGGGAGTAGAAAGCCTCATCTTTCTCCCGCGGAGCAGCTGGTAGTTTCGAACTGCTGACCTTGCGGTTCACAGCCAGGATAAGTGGGTATTATCTGCAAGTGTGGGTGTTCTTATGCATATGCCCTGTCTTCTTATCAGCTGGACGCTTTACTCTCCACTCTAGTCCTCTATGGCTATGTCACTGACTCTGGGCCCAAGAGTCCCCAGGTCTTGCCACACTGCTGGCTAACCAGGTCTTCACCCGGGGTTTCTTGTCTTCTTAATGACCTTTTGCTTTCTTCCTGTATGATGTTCTCTCTCGATGTCATCCCACAACTCTTCTGGTCGTTAGTGTCTATTGCAACAAACGTGTTCTTGAAATGATCTCTAAATTCAGGTGGGATATGTTTAAGGTCATATTTTGGCTCTCGTGGATTTGTTTTCATTTTCTTCAGCTTCTGCCTGAACTTGTATATGAGCAATTGATGGTCTGTCCCACAGTCAGCCCCTGTCCTTGTTTTGGCTGATGAGATGAAGCTTTTCCACCATGTCTTTCCATAGATGTAGTTAATTTGATTTCTGTGTATTCCATCTAGTGAGGTCCATGTGTGTAGTCATCTTTTATGTTGTTTAAAAAAAGTATTTTAAATGAAGAAGTCATTGGTCTTGCAAAATTCTATCATGCAATCTCCAGCATCATTTCTATCACCAAAAAATTACTTTCATATTTTTCTTTTATCTGCACTGTATGCAGGTATAAGTAAGCTCTGATTATAATCGTGTTATGGTAGATACCTTTAATGGATATGATTTCGATTTGAAGCAAAGTTAAGTGGTCGGATAAAAATATTCTTTAACTGTAATTGTGGGTGACTCTCCCCATTCTGTTGCATTTAAGCAGTCATTCTGAGGTTGTCAGGTCATACTGGGAATTGAGGTTTAACTTCACACTGAATGACATTTTAATGGAAAGTTTAGTGACCCTATGGGATGTTAACAGGTTTTGTGATTTTAAATTGAAAAATATGAGGCAGGAGTATGTCATGGTGTTTGAACAAAAACAATGTACTCCCATCAAAGTTGTAAAAGATTCTATATTTTGTATATTTCTTTTCAGTTCCCATTCACAAGATTGAAGTTCATTGAAATTTCAACTTTAGTTATTCTTTTCCAGTAATTATTTTTTTTACTGTAGTAACTTACGTTTTAACTACTTTTAAGTGTACACCAATTCACTGACATTATTTATGTTAACCATGTTGTACAATGTCTGCTACCATTTCCAAAAATTTTACCTAAAAACAAAAACTAAACTAGTATCATTGCGTCATTGCCTCACCCCCACCTCCCTGCTCCTTGTGACCATTAAAAAACTTTTTCTCTAGTTATTTGCCTATTCAAGATATTTCATATACGTTGAACAATGCAATAGTTGTTTCTTTCTTATTTCACTCAGTGTAAAGATTATCAAGATTCATCCACGTCACAGCATGTATCATAACTTCATTTCTTGCATTTTATTGCATGTATACAGCACCTTTTGTTTACCCATTTGCCTGTTGATGGGCCCTTGATTTGCTTCTCTTTTGGCTTTTGTAAATAATGCTGCAGTGAAAATTGCTGTACTTGTGTCTGAGTCCCTGCTTTCAAGTCTCCTGGATATATTCCTAGGGTGGAGTTCCTGGTTCATATGGTAACTCAGGGAACCCTGGTGTCATAGTGGGTTACAGATTAGGCTGTAAACCCCAGCGTCGGTGGTTTTAATTCACCATTCGCTCCATGGAAGAAAGATGAGGCTTTCTGCTCCTGTAGAGATTTACAGCCGTGGAAACCCCTGTACAGATTCACTATGAGGTTGAACCACCTAGAAAGCATACAACAGCAAAAATAATGATAACTCTATGTCTGACTTTCTGGGGACCCACCAATCTGTTTTCCATAGCAGCTGAAGCATTATACGTTCTCTAGTTTAATTGTACATACCATTCACCTAGAAGAGGATTTCTAGCGTACTGTTGTCCTTCATTGATCAGAATCTGATCCCTAATTCCCCCCTCACCCCCTGGGGGAGCAGCAAAGTCTACAGGAAAACACATTGATTTAAGGGTTAGAGAAATAATTAGAATCCTCTCACTTAATTTGACCTTGGTGGGATTTTACTTTAATCTCAAAATATACAACTCCTCCCCCAAGAAAACAATGGCTATTAACATTTAATGAGCATTATATCTTAAATCATCATGACAGCTGTTCATAACAATCCATTTATCATTTATTGGCAATTTTTTCCTCCCCTATTTTACAAAACAGTAAAATACTTGGGATTACATGGCAAAGACACTTTACAGGTATACATATCATTTTTAATACCCCAGTGACACACGCGTTTGTATTCTATTAAAATGCTGTATTAGGACCAGATATGTCATCTGAATATTTGGGTGAAAAAAGAAAAATAAGAAAGCAAACTGGGAGACTAAAGAAGAGGGCCACAGATGAGATTAATTAAGATAGGGGTTTGAACCTTGGTTTGGAACCCACCCTAAGGTGGTGTTTTTATTTTTGCTAATTTTCTTATAAGGAGCTCTGGTAGCATAGTGGTTACACACAACACCATTTTAAAGCATAACATCCATTTTTTTTAAAGCACAATGATTTTATATATTCTGCAACCATCTCCAGGACATAATTCCAGAATATTTCTATTACCCACAAAAGAAGCACGTGCCGTCAGAAGTCCTTCCAAGGGTGGTGCTGTGGGTTAGTGTGCTAGACTGCAACATTGATTTGAACCATAAAGTTGGTGGTTCACGCTCACCAGCATGCACCTTGAAAACCCTATACAGGGTCGCTGTGAGTCGGAACCAAGTCAGTGGCACACAACAACAAAGCCCCAGTGTAGGGATATGCCTGCCACATTTTATTTATCCATTCAACTGTTGATAAGACATTGGGTTGTTTCCACTTTATAGCTATTATGAATAATGCTACTATAAACATTTGTGTACACACTTCCCTTCATTTTTGCACACACCAACATTTTATTGAGGAATATGCTCCTAGGGAACTGAGAGCATACGCCCTGGAAATCAAAGAAGGCCACAACTTTGCAGCCAAACATGGCTAATGCCTTAGGGCCCACAGGCCATGTCCAGAGAGACTGTGTGGAATCCCTCTAACTTGGAACAGTTTGCTAGTAGAAAGGACAGGCATTCCATCTGCTGCCTCCATTCAGTCTGTGGTGGCCTGTCTCTCATTAGAGTGTATATAAAGGCTCTTAGTCCCTTTGTCCTTCTGGTCCTGGTTCCTGGCCACTAGGGCAGCCTCTGGTGTAGCTTAATCTCTGGGTGCCCAACTTGGTCAGCAAGAAAGTGCAGGGGCCCCTCTTGGAAGTCAGTGTTAAGGGTAGGCCTCCTCTGTCTGGGGCAGTGGCCTTAGTAACTTCCAGAATTAATTACTTGAGAAAACCCCATGAGCCATCACTGGAGCAATTCAGGCAGAGTAACACAGGGAGAAGGGTAGCACTGGATTGAGCATGGGATGACGGGAGAAGTGCAGCTAGAGGTCTGATCTCTGGCATCCAATGAGCGAAGAAGTGCAATCAGCAGTCTGATATGGGGCTTCCGATGATCTGGAGTCACTTGGGAGCACATTCAGTGTGTACTGGCTTCTCAGGAAGTGATGTTTGCTTGGTTTTGTAGATTGATTGGCTTCCTAATCTTCTGGTTTTTGCTGTTTGCAAGAAACTGCCCCACAACTATGGAACAAAAAGTCTTTTTGTTTCTCATGGACTTAGCAAGGTTAGTGTGGTTGTTGTTGCCGTTGAGTTGATGCCGACCCATAGCGACCCTGTAGAGGGTTTCCAAGGAACAGCTGGTGAGCTTGAACCACCGACCTTGCAGTTCAAACTGATTTTGCAGTCGGACGCATTAGCCCACAGTGCCACACCAGGACTCCAGCAAGGGTAGTAGGTGGCTGCGATCATCTGGAGCCTGGCAGGCCTGAGATCAGGAATTCAATGAAGGGAGAAGTGTGTCTGATGAAGGAAGAATTGCAGCCAGCAGCTTGAGATGGGGCACTGAATGAAGCAGCCAGCTGTGTGAGACCAGGAACCAAATAAAGGGAGAAGTACAACTAGAGGTCGGATCTCTGGTATCCTATGAAGGAAGAAGTGCAGTCTGAGATGGGGCGTTCGATGATCTAGAGATATCTGGGGTAGATTCAGTGTACTAGCTTCTCAGGAAGTGCTGTTTGCTTGGTTTTGTAGATTGGTCTCCCAGTCTTCTGGCTTTAGCTGTTTGCAAGAAACTGTCCCATAGCTGTGCAGCCAGCGGTCTGAAATAGAGCATCCGATGAAAGGAGAAGTGCAGTCAGTGGTCTGAGCTCAGGCATTCAGTGAGCTAGAGTCATATGGGGTACCTTTTGGTTGATTAGTTTCCCAATCTTCTGGTTTTAGCTCTTTGCAAGAAACTGCCCCACAACTAGTGGGCTAAAAAGTCTTTTTTTTTTTTTTTCCCCTATGGACTTGGTAAGGCTGATATGTAACTGGAGACATCTTGGGCCCAGCTGGGCCAAAGGCTCAACATGGCTCACTCTCATGCTGGCAGTTGGTGGAGACTGTTGACTTGAGAGCTTGGTCCTGGCTGTTGATTGGAGCACTTATAGGTGGCCCCATTTGTTGGTATTTATTGGTCCAGTTATGGGGACTTTTGTTTTCTGTATGTTGAAGTGTAATCCATACTGAAGGCTGTAATGTTTGATTTTCACGGTAAGTACTTTAAATCCTCTGTTTTTAGCAAGCAAGGTTTTGTCATTTGAATATTACAGGTTGTTAATGAGTCTTCTCCAGTTCCGATGCCAGGTTCTTATTCATGTAGTCCAATTTCTTATATTATCGTGATAAAATACAACCCTGGCACATAGCTTTCCTGATTTTAAACCAGGTAGTGTCCCTTTTTCTGTTGGAATGACTGCCTCTTGGTCTCTGTCCAGTTCCCTTATATGCAAAATCAGTGTTCTGGCATTCCCATTCTATTCAATGTTATTAATAATTAGTTATGATCCACTCAATCAAGTATTTTTGCACAGTCAGTGAAACACAGGTAATCATTTTTCTGGTGTTCTCTGCTTTCTTCCATGATTCTTCTGACATCATGGATCCCTTGTTCTGTATCCTCTTCTGAATTTTTCTTGAATTTTCCGTTTGCTGCTTTGGAAACCCTATTGGGCAATACTGCTCTGTCTTAGAAGGCCTCTCTATTCATTAGAATCCAGTTGGTGGCAGCGAGTTTGAGTTTTTGTTTGTTTTATTAGATGGTGCTGGTGATACACAATCCAGATTATGATAATGGACATTTTCCAGAAAAGGAAACCATTTGAATGTGTGACTCTTAGGTGTTTCCACAAGGGGGCAGTCGCAAGTCATACATGTACATGAAACAAAAAGTCTGCTCTGCAAAGCCTAGTTTAAAATGAGCTTGATAGACCCTTTTTACTTTTCTTTTGTTTTCTTTAATACGTTTAAAGAAAACTTTGCTCAGTTCTCACTCAGCCTAAGGCCTTAGATATGGGGAAGACCCCTTAGATATGGGGAAGACCCCTTAACTGCTACTAGGAGGTAGGGACAATTCCAAGCAAACTTCTGTCCCAGTGTGACAGGGGAATGATGTGGTTGATGACAGATGTCACTTGTAGACTTTCCTTTGTAATTTTACACACAGAACTCATTCTTATTAATCAAAATATGGAGGTGGAGAGTAGAACCCCAAAGTGTTTAGAGAGAAAATGTATTTTATCTCCCTGCTCCCTTTCCACTAATCCCATATCCTTTTGAGTATTCTGTGTGTGCCTGGGGGCTACTGTGTGTGAGGGGCAGTGGACATGGCTGGACAAGGCCAGATACAAGTAAGGCCAGTAAGTGCTATGAAGCCTCTCTTCAGATGGCGAATTCTAGGGTAAATCAGAAGGAAGTGAAGTGTGGATGAATCTTAAATAAGGATGGGGAGTACAGAGCATCATGCGTTTGGAAATCCTGAGGTCTAGAAGGCAGGAGGAATTTAAATAAGTAGAATGGGGATGGGATGTTGGTTCTGTTAAGTGCTGTAGAGTCAATGCTGACTCATAGCGACCTTGCGTTGGGTTTCAGAATAGTGGCTGGTGAGTTTGAACCACCAACCTTGCAGTTGGTAATCCAGTACTTATCCTGTAGTGCCACACTAGGACTCCATAGAAGTCATTTCAGGTGAATGGACAGGGATGAGTAGAAAGGGATCAGTGCTGAGGTCAAATTGAGAAAAGATTTTGGGATCAGATTGTAAAAGGCCGCAATACCGTGACAGGCAGAAAAATTGGGCCTTTAAAATTCCTCGTTGTTACTAAGTGCCATTGAGTCGGTTCCCACTCATACCGATCCTGTATAGGGTTTCTGAGGAGCAACTGGTGGGTTTGAACCACCGACCTTATGGTTAGTAGTCCAGTACTTACACTACAGCGCCACCCCAGGGGTTAAATTCTTGGGGATGTTCATATGATCAAGAGTTGACTAAAGCCTTGGAAAATGACTCTTTTCTCATATTGCTTGCTTTTCCAATATTTCTCTTAAGTTTGTAACATCACCAATGTCTAATCCAGGCTGTGGAATCAAACACCTATGGAGAATCAGTGCAATCACGTGTCCCGTCCCCTTCCCCCCAGCCCCACGCCATGTTCCCAAGGCCTAAATTCCAGTGCAAACAGTTGCAGAAATCACTCACCTGAAGAGTACAGTTGCTGTGCCAGCAAGCTACCCTTTGAAGTCAGCGTGCACCATCTGCCCAAGGATAGAGTGCAAGCACTGGGAAGGTGCATCTGGTGGCAGGAGTAATAAAGCCAGTTGCTCTAGAACATTATGTAGATAGTACTAATGATTGACCAATTTCAAGAGTGTAGTAAGTTGTTTCTAATTTTAAAACAACCATAAAGATAGTTTTATCTTTTTTTCTCTGTTAGTTTTTTTTCTTAAGTTTTATTTTGTTTTTGAGAAAATATACACAGCAAAACATAAACCAATTCAACAGTTTCTACATACACAATTTAGTGACACTGATTACATTCTTCTATTGGTCTTTGTGTCTGTTGCTATACCAATACCAGGCTGTGTGTGTAGGTTTTTTGTGAGTTCAGTGAAGGTTTACAGAACAGATAAATTTTCCATTCAAAAATTCATACACATTGTATTTCATGTCATTGATTGCAATTCCCACAATAATGACATCATTTATCCCATTTCTTCTTGTCTTTCCTGTTTCCATTCCTCCTTTTTTCCTAACCCTTTTGATCTTTGTCCTTGGGTAAATGCTCCCCATTTGATCTCAAATTGATTATTCTAAAGTGTGTATAATTCCCTAGTGCTTTTGTTCTCCTTATGTGTTACTGTTCAGTGCCATCCAGTTGATTCTGACTCATAGTGACCCTAGGTACAACAGAACAAAACACTGCCTGGTCCTACACCATCCTCACTATTGTTACATTTGAACTGCCACTGTGTCATTCCATCTTGAATCTTCCTCCTTTTCTGCTGCCCCTCCACTTTACGAATCATGATGTCCTTCTCCAGGAACTGCCCACACCCCAACATATCTGAAGTGTGAAAGACAAGGTCTCACCATTCTGGCTCTAAGGAACATTCTGGCTGTACTTCTTGCAACACAGATTTGTTTGTTAATCTGGCATTGGCGTGGTACTGGAGGATCAGCACTGGACTGCGGCAGTTCAAACCCACTAGCTGCTACTTGGAAATCCTATCTAGAGTTGCTGTGAGTCAGAACCAACTCGATGGAACTTAACAACTGTCAGACCATGTTACTTTGAATAATCTTTTCCTGCACCGTAATTCAAATGCATTGATTCTTCTATGGTCTTCCTTATTCAGTGTCCAACTTTCGTATGTATATAAGGTGATTGAAAAATACCATGGACTGGTTCAGGTGTAGCTTAATCCTCAAACTGGTATCTTTGTTCTTGAACACTTCAAAGAGGTCTTTCGCAGCAGGTTTGCCTAATGCAATACGTTGTTTGATTTCCTGACTGCTGCTTCCATGAGTGTTGATTGTGGATCCAAGAAAATTGAAGTCTTAGAGAACTTCAATGTTTTTTCCATTTATCATGATATTAATTATTGGTCCAGTTGTGATGACTTTTTATTTTCTTTATATTGAATTGCAATCCAACTGAAGGCTGTAGTCTTTGATCTTAATCAATGTTTTAAGTCCTCTTTGCTTCCAACAGGCAAAGTTGTATTATCTGCATATCAAAGGTTGTTAATGAGTCTTCCTCTTGTCCTGATGCCACACTCTTCTTCATAGAATCCAGTTTCTCAGATTATTTGCCTAGCATACAGATTGAGTCTGTATGGTGAAAAGGATACAACCTTGATGCACACTTTTCCTGATTTTAAACTATTCAGTATCTCCTTGTTCTGTTCTAAAGACTGCCTCTTGGTTTGTGTACAGGTTCCTCATGAGCACAACGAACTGTTCTGGATTGCCCATTCTTCGTAGTGTTATCTATAGCTTGTCATAGCCACACAGTTCAAAGCCTTTGCATAGTTAATAAAGCACAAGTAAACATCTTTCTAGTATTCTCTGCTTTCAGCCAAGATCTGCCTGAACTATATCCATAGTCCTATATCCTCTTCTGAATCTGGCTTGAATTTCTGGCGGTTCCCTGTCAGTGTACTTTTTTTTTAAGATTTTATTGTGAATTGAGTGAAAGTTTACAGGAAAGATCATCAGTTTTACATTTGACAAATCATACACCTTGTTTCATTACAATGATTATAAT
>NW_006408536.1:14990814-14993407 GCF_000296735.1 Chrysochloris asiatica
ATGATTCAATAGTGAGTAATTGTTATCATGACTAATTGCGACTGTCACAATTGTAAAGGTAGAAGTTTTGTAACAAAAACGGAGGAGTAGCTAATCTTACAGTCCAGAAACAGAGAACCCTAGGACCATCAAGGGAGAAGAACACAAGCAGAATGTGGGACCTTATCCAAAGGGCACATTCTGCAAGTCTGCTTCCTGGCTGCCAGCTCTCAGTCCTTCTCTTCCCATGAATCTAGAGTCCTCAGCTGCTCCCTCTTTCTGTGTCCCCATCTCTGCCTCCATCTCTGGTGTCGCTGCTTCTCTGGATAAGGTCCCACATTCTGATTGTGCTCTTCTCCCTTGATGGTCCTAGGGTCCTCTGTTTCTGGACTGTGTTGGTGTACTTTTGCAACCACGTTAAATTATCTTTAACAAAATTTTACTTGCTTGTGATATTAATGATATTGTTCAGTGATTTCCACATTCTGTTGTCACTTCTCTTTGGAATGGGCATGCATATGTATGTCTTCTAATTTAATCAGAAATTTGTTTCCCAAATTTCTTGACATAGATGAGTGAGAGCCTCCAGTTCTGCACTAGTTTGTTGGAAGATTTCAATTTGTCAGTTCCTGAAGTCTAGTCTATTATTTGGCTGAAATTTGAGCCATGGGAGTGAGCTCATTTACAGACCTGAAGGGTGACTAAGTGCCATAGTCTCAGGGGTTCTTTCAGTCCAGTTAGCTTGGCCTTTAAAACAATTATTTTAAGTTTACTTCCATATTTTTCTCCCACTCTATCCAGGACCTTTTAGTAAAATACCTTTCATAGCAGTTGATGGTGGTAGCCAGGGTCCCTCTAGTTCTTCTGGTCTGAGGATTATGGAGACTGATTTTTGTGTGGTTCATTAGTGTCTTGAACTAATTGTTTCCATGTGTCTTTGATTTTCTTTCACTTTTCTTACCTTCAGACCAGAAAAGACCAATAGTTGCACCTTAGATGGCTGCTCACAAGTTTTTAAGACTCCAGTTGCTATTGGCCAAAGTAGGATGTATAATATTATCCTTGTGGACTATGTTATGCCATTTGACTTTTGATGTCCCCCAACGTCTAGTGACTCATTCCCTTAAGATGTTTGGTGATATGTAAGAACTTGCCCCCTGTATGCTCCACCATATTCATGAGTATACTTCCACTCTCCCTCCTATGCCTGTTCAGCCAGCGTGTCTATCCATCATCTAATCAGATTACCATTATTGCAGGATTGTGTATATAGCAATACCTGAGTACCAGGCAATTTTGATTACTGTAGCTGTATAGCATAGATCTTTTAATCTTTAATGTTGAAAATCCTTTAAGGTCCTGTGAGGTGGGGGGAGGGAGGTGGCACTTGGTGTAGATATGAGTCCATGGGACATTTCCAGGAAATTGTGGGGGTAGGACTGTCATTTGCTTCATCTTATTTGTTGTAGATATTTAAATGACAAGCAAGAGTATATTATATTCCTTTTTTCTTTGTAATTCTAAAATAATAAGTAGGACTTTTTTTCTTTGTAATTCTAAAATAATAAAAGGGACTTTGGCGCAAACTTAGCAGAACCGAAATCAAACTTGAGTATTGTATTGAAAGCTCATTGTGTCCTTCAGCCATTGGCTCCTTTCGGAAATGAAAATGGTCAGCATTCATGCATGATCGTATCCAAAATCTTGTCCACTTTCCTTCCCCCTGGTTCTACCTGAGGTCTGGAAGCTGGTGCCATGGATAGCAGATGGGCTTCTCTGCACACTGCCAATCCCCTCTGCCACTTACTGCACTTTAGGACCTCTCCAGTGCCAGGCTTGGGACAGGGGATTAGGCCGAGGACTTGAGTGTCTAAGGCTGATGTTGGTGCTACTATAGCTTGGTGGGTGAGTGTGGAAGCCATGGTAACCACCACTTGACTCTAAAGGCCTGCTTGTGGGAGGTGGGGAATAAAGGATAAGACCTCCTGAGGATTTAACAATGGTGATGGATGACCCCTGTGAGTGGCAGACACTATGTGTGAGCCCAGCTGTCCATCAGCAGATACAGGAAGAATGTGGTTTGTGGTAGCTTCTCTCTGAAGCATTGTTTAATTGTGCTTTCACTCTTGCAGGTATGGAGGGATTTTTAAAATCCGATGAAAGACAAAGACTAGCCAAAGAAAGACGAGAAGAAAGAGAGAAATGTCTTGGTAAGCTGTGCATTTTGGATGTATAGGTCCAAAGGAGTGGAGATAGGGCGGTTTTTTCTGAAAATCGTCAGAAATTTGTGAATGCACAAGAATGATCACTAGATAGATATGAGGAATTGGGGTTAAGCCTATGCTAATTGGCATGTTACCCCATATGATTCTCAAAACAGCAAACATTGAACCTTTGCCGTGTTCTAAGCACTGGGCTGGGGAACATATAAAACCAGTCCCTGCCCACCACCTGGAGAAACCCCAATGCTCTCACTCATGTCACCTCCAGGGTGTCTGCACGGGCTACCCTTAGTTGTTGTTGTTAAGTGCCATCAAGTTGGTACCGACCCATAGCTACCTTATGCACAGCAGAGCGAAGTACTGCCCGATCCTAGACCAACCTCACTATTGTT
>NW_006408536.1:14994391-15042301 GCF_000296735.1 Chrysochloris asiatica
GGACATCAGCAGTGATATCCCTCATTCCACGGCCTCTTCTGAATCTGCCTTGAACCTCTAGAAGTTCTCTGTCAGCATATGCTTGCAGCTGTTTCTGTATTACCTTTAGTAAAACTTTACTCGCATGGGATACCAAAGAGATGTCCAATGATTTCTGCATTCCGTTGGGTCACCTCTCTTTGGAATGGGCACAAATGTGGATCTCTTCCAAACAGTCGGCCAGATGTCTCCCAAGTTTCTTGGCATAGATAAGTGATTGCCTCCTGTGCCGCCTCACTTTCTTGAAAGATTTCAAAATTTATTCCATCAATTCCTGGTGCCTTGTTCTTTGCCAGTTCCTTCAGTGCACCTTGGATTTCCTCCTTAAGGATCATTGGCTCTGGATCATATGAGGAAATGGCAGTTAGATAATTTTCTGTGTTACAACAGGAAAACTCTGTTAAGAAAGCGTGTCATATACCTTCCAGGCAGATAGACATATTTAAGTCCAGTGTATTCTCCACAGACTGCTCTAGGGTAGATAGTGGTTTCCCCACTGCATTGTGACAGATGAGGTGAATTAAGGTGTTTTCAAATTCCTCTGGTGACCTTTTAAGCTTCAAACTTTTCTTACAGCTCCATCTTGAGTTCTTGGAGAGAGAGTGTCCCTCTTATTTTTGGTGTGCTCTCCCAATGCCTGGTTGGATGAAAACTCAGGTTCTCGCCTAATCCTACTTTCTTCTTCCTCTCCTTTACCCTAATCCCTCTCCTCTCCCTTTATTTTCCTCCTCTCTCAACTTTTCCCCTCCCCTCCTGGATAATTTTCCTGAAGATGGATTCCTAAAAGGGAAATACATTTTAGGGCTTTTGATAGGTAAAGGGGCTTCAAAACACTTGCAGAAAAATTTCATTATCTTTCAATTCCAAGTTTTCACAAACTTTTTGAAGCTCCCTTAGTGGCGCTGTGGGCTAATGCATCAGACTGCAAAGTCATTTGAACTGCCAGAAAAGTGGTTCAAGCTCACCAACTGCTTCTTGGAAACCCTATACAGGGTCGCTATGGGTCAGAATCGAGCCGACGGCACTTAACTACTACTGCTATATGTTTCCAAATTATTCTTCAGGAAGGTTGTTCCAGTTAATAGTAATAGTAGTCTCACCCCCTGCTTAAACTCCTTCAGTGACACCCTGTTGACCTGAAGATACAATTCAAGCTCCACTCTGGCTGATGAACAGTGGTGTATTGGTCAATGTTGAACAACAAGCTCTCTTGTGGGAAAATCCCTAGTTTGTAGTTTTTGCTGATGCCCATAATAAAAATAAGGAGTCCTGATGGTGCAGTGGTTAAGTGCTCAGCCAATGAAAGTTCAGTGGTTTGAACCCAGCAGCTTCTCAACAGGAGAAAGATGTGGCAGTCTGCTTCTGTAAAGACTGTTGTTGTTAGTGATGTTGACTTGTTTCCTACTCATAGCAGCCATGTATTGGGTTTCCAAGGAGCAGCTAGTGGGTATTGGTGGTAGTGGTGGTGGTAGTGGTGTGCCATGGAATCAGTTCCAACTCAGCGATACTGCATAGGGTTCCGAGGCTGTAAATCTTGATGGGAGCAGAAAGCCTCATCTTTCTCCTGAGGAGCAGCTGGTAGTTTCGAACTGCTGACCTTGAGGTTAGCAGCCTGACTCGTAACCACTATGCTACAGCCTTGGAAATGCTATGGGTCATTTCTCATCTGTCCTAAAGGGTCGCTATGAATCAAAATTGATTTGATGGTAACAGGTTAATTTGGGGGTGGTTGCAAACAGTTAAGTGTTCACTGCTAACTGAAAAGCTGGCAGTCTGAGTCAACCTAGAAACATCTTAGAAGAAAGGTCTGATGATCAATTTCTAAAAAGTTAGAGACACTGTGGAGCATAGTTCAACTCTGATACAGTTGGGGTCAGAGTTGACTGCATAGGAAATGATATGGTTTAAATAAACATCAGCAAACACTGCTGCTCTCCCTTTGTGAAGAAGAAAACTGAGGTGCAGAGATGATACAGTTAAGGTACCCATGGTTGCCCAGAGACAGCTAGTGTGCCTGTCTCTAATACCCTTCATCTCAATCACTGCCTCTTAGGCACCCACCAGGCTCTCTTTTGGTCTCCTTGCCATCTTGCTTCTGCAGTTTGAGTTGTAATCTAAAGAGTGTGTGAGGTGCTCTGGTGGTGAAACCTCTCTTTCGATTTCTGTTCACCAGCTGCTCGGGAGCAGCAGATCCTGGAGAAACAGAAAAGAGCCAAGCTCCAGTATGAAAAGCAAATTGAGGAGCGATGGCGAAAACTGGAAGAGCAGCGGCTACGGGAGGACCAGAAGAGGGCTGCTGTGGAAGAAAAGAGGAAGCAGAAGCTCCGAGAGGAGGAGGTGAGGCCCAGAGCACACATCCCAGCTTTCCAGCTATTGCCTTGGCTTGCACAGGCTTTGTGTTCAGGGCAACTGGCTAAATAGATGCTTAGCTCTGGGGTGTGAGATTCACTCCTGTGCCTTCTCCCTGGTGGCTTAATATACCTGCTTCCAGTAACATGGTGCCAGACAATGAAAGCAGCTCTGTAATAGGACAAAGAGATTTGTCAACTCCAGTGTTAATTCGCTGTGTCATCCTGGACAAGTTAGCTGGCCTCTATGGGCTTCCTTGTCTCTGAAATGAGGAGGTCAAATTTGGTGGTTTCGAGGCCTCTTCCAGGTCTAATTTATGCTAAGTAAAGATTTGGAGATGGTTGCTGATAGAGATTTGATGGTGTACAGCCGAAGTTAAGACTGGGAGGGGCTGTTGATACACGTTTGGTGGTTTAAGCCAGAGAGTTGTAATCTGAGTTAAGGCTGGAAGGGGTAATTTATAAGGAGTTGGAGGTGTTGGCTTGGGGGTCGCAGCTAATGTTAAGCCTGGGCAAGGTTATTGATAATGACTGGAGGTTGTAACCTAAGTTAGAGGTTTTAACTTGTGTTAAGATTGGGAGGGGGTTATTGATAGGGACTTGGTTGTGTAGACCTGGGGATTGTAACCTAAAGTAAGACTGGGAAGAAGTTGAGAGGGACCTGGTTGTGTAGGCTTACGTGTTGTAGTATGAGTAAAGACTCTGTGTATGGAGGGGGTGGAAATGATCCTTGCTGTGAAGATTTGGAGCTCTGGTAGCGTAGTGGTTACGAATCGGGCTGCGAACCTAAAGGTCAGCGGTTCGAAACTACCAGCTGCTCCGCGGGAGAAAGATGAGGCTTTCTACTCCCGTAAGGATTTACACCCTCGGAAACCCTGTTCAGGGTCGCTATGGGTCGGAACCGACTTGACGGCACGTAACAACAACAACATTGAGCTACTGCATCCTTAGGTGTAGGTTAAGTTCATCAAATTGTATCACATTACTCTTTTTTTCCTCTTCTTTCTTCTTCTGGTTGAGCTCTGATCATCCAGTCATTGAAGCCAGGTCAAATGGGTATTATCTGCAAGTGTGGGTGTTCTTATCAGCCGGATGCTTCACTCTCCACTCTAGTCCTCTGTGGCTATGTCACTGACTCTGGGACTAAGAGTCCCCAGGTCTTGCCACACTGCTGGCCAACCAGGTCTTCACCCGGATTCACAGGAGTGTATTGAACGTTGTAGGGCTTAGCTTCATTGCTGTTTTTCCCTCAATTCCCCTTATCGGTGACAAATGTGGTCACCAATCAGAGCGTGTATTCCCATTGAGTCTTAGTTAGTCTTGGAAGGGGGTTTGCTCTAAGGGGACCCGACTACTTGTCCTGATGTCTCCTGGGCGAGCAACTTGCTTGTTCTTGTAGTAATCAGTCGGTCTGCTTATATCGTTTTGTATTTTTCCTGTCGGTCTTTCTTTCAAGAAGTGTCTTCTGTTCTTCTAGCTGCTCCAGGCTGGTCTGCCCGTCCTTTCCAGTGGAAATTTGCCACCTCTGAAGATTCTGGATGCTGTTCAGGATTCCACCTATAGTCTTATGTAATGCAGAGGCTCCACAGGAAGCCTCCTTCACTGGGCATGTTGTATCCCCATTGTAGGTATTCCAATCAGTTATAGGCAAAAGGCGGACTTACAAGCTTTCCAGGTGATATTTCTGGCTATTCCTTTCTCTCCCCCTCCAGTGTCTATATTATAATGGTATGCAAGGGAAACCAAGAATCAAAAGACAGCCAAGCATCTTAACATTATTTCCCCCCTTTTCCCTAGTGCAGCCATGTCTCAATACCTGAATCCCAGAGCCCTGTTGTTCCAAGGTTGTGCATACATCATTCTTTACCTCTGTCCCACTTAGCCCATGCACACCTGCCTAATTGTTCTCCCATCTGCTTTGTTCTTCCATTCCCCTCCCCCTTCTTGTATATTGTCACCCTCCCCAGCACCCAAACTATCCTGTGTCTATTCCCTGCCCTGTGCTCCACCGTCCTTCCCTACCCTCACCTCACCCCCCACATCCCAGTTCATTATGATTTTGAGTTTTGTTCTACATTTGTCTTGGCACTGTATCCAGGACTTTCTAATGGGATCCCTTTTCAGTGCCACTGGTATTGGTTGCTGGGCACAGTATACTTCTTCTGATCTTAAGGCTATGGAGATTGGTGTTGCATGGTACATTAGTGCATTGAACTAATTGTTTGCATGTGTCTTCGATTTTCTTCACTCTTCTTCCCAGACAGGGAGAGATCAATGGTTAACCTTTAGATAGCTGTTCATGAGCTTTTAAGATCCCAGTTTTTACTCACCAGAGTAGAAAGTAGCATATCATCCTTGTGTACTATGTTATGCCAATTGACCTTAGTGTCCCCTGAGACCATGGTCCTGTATCCCCAGGCCCAGCAACTCATTCCCTCAAGGTGTTTGGTTATAACTAAGATGTTTTCATAACTTTACTTGTTGAGAAGAGGTTGTTTATAGCAACCTGGTTGTGTAGCACAGAAGTTTGTAGCCTAAGTTAAGGCTTGGAGGAGGTTGTTGATAGCAACTGGGTTGTGTAGGACAGGAAGTTGTTAGGGGGTTATTGATAGAGACTTGGTGTTTTAATGAATTAAGACTAGATGTTGACAAGTGACTTGGTAGTGTAAGCATGGGAATTATAACTTGAGCTTAGACTGGGGGTAGGGTGGGGATTGTTGATTAGGATTTGGTGGTGTTGGCCTAGAAGGTTGCAGCCTAAATTATGACTGGCAAGGATTGTTGATAGGAATTTGGTGTTGTCCAAAATTAAGACAGGGAAAGGATTGTTTATCGGGACTTCATTGTTTCAGCTTAGGTGTTGTAACTCAAGTTAGAGGTTGTAACTTGAGTTAAAACTGGATAAGGTTGTTGATAGTTTAGGACTGGGATTACAGTGTGTGCCTCCATGGAAGACACAAGGACAGGGTAATAGCATGGAAGTTTCTGTCTCCAAAGTAGAAGACATAATGCCTGAGGAAGCAGTTTGGTGAAAGTGAATAACATGTTTCTCAACTACCACTGGAAAATGGAATAGTCTCCCTTTTTAAGTATCATAGTGACCCTGTATAGGTATTCCAGAGGCTGACTTCTTTATGGGAGCAGAAAGCCGCCTCTTTCTCCTGCAGAGCAGCTGGTAGATTCAAACTGCTGACCTTGAGGTTAACCGTCCAGCACTGTCAGGGCTCCTATAAAAAATGCTAGTGTTTAAATTTTAATGTATGTCTTTGCTTTAATCATCTTTTCTTTCCAGTTACTTTTAAAAAGAGAAATGGAATGTTATTCCCCTTATTACTAAACTTTGAAAATATATTTAGAGAGCACATTTAGAGTATAGATTTTCTTAACACATGCAGTTTAAGAAAATCATAGGCTTGTATCAAGTGGTGATCATTTTTTATTCATAAGGTACAATGACTCACCTTTTGGTATAAATATGAGGGGACTTCAAAACGTTCATGAAAAATGGAATGAAAAGATAATAAAAAATTTCCCATAAACTTTTGAAGTTGTGGACTCCTGTTGTGGCACTGTAGGATAAGCACTGGACTGTGTGACCCACAAGGTTGGTGGTTCAAACCCACCAGTAGCTCCTCGGAAACCCTGTACAGGGTCGCTATGAGTCAAAATAAACTCAATGTCACTTAATAACAACAAACATGATACAGGGATTTGTTAATCACCTACATTATCAGTTTCAGAGACATATCTGTGTATTCTTTTTTGTTTAATGTCTGGACAGTTTATCACTGCATGTCTACCCTTCTTCATTTTAAGTTAACAACAAACACATACACGATTGAGCCTGGAGTACTTCTATTATATTCTATAGTGTTTCTATGAGGCCGGAAGCGACTCAACAGCAGTAGGTTTGGGTTTTGGTTTTGGTTACCCAAGAAGCAACTACTTCCATGGTAGTTTCATTGTTCCTTTTAGCAAATGAAGGCCTATGCTATACACTCATCCCTGGTTCACTGTTGTGGGCTGTAGTCTGATACTGTGGCATCAGTTCAAATCCTAGCTGTATTACTTAGCAGCTGCAAGGCACAGAACCCTTTAACTGTCTTCTCATCCCAGTCTAGAGAATACCACCACCTGCTTCCCAGGTCATTATGGGCAGGATCAGAGATGACTTTGGTGAAAGTGCCCAGCAAATTCCGAATTCTAAAATGTTAGATTCCCTTCAGCTACTTTGGATGACCTTGACTGAACAAGGTCAAAAGGGAGCTCCAAGAAAAGAGGGTGGTTTGGAATCTGTTGTTGTTAGATGCCATCGAGTCAGTACCGACTCATAGCGACCCTCTGCACAACAGACAAAACATTGCCTGGTCCTAGGCCAACCTCACAATTGTTTCCATGCTTGAGCCATATTGATGCTGCCACTTGGCCAATCCATCTCGTTGGGGGTCTTCGTCTTCCTCTCTGACCCTCCACCTTACCAAACATGATATCCTTCTCCAGCGACTGGTCCCTCCTGACAATATGTCCGAAGTATGAGAGATGAAGTTTGGCCATCTTGGCCTCCGAGGAGCACTCTGGCTGCGCTTCTTCCAAAACGGATCTATTGGTTCTTTTGGCAGCCCATGGCACTTGCAATATTCTCCAACAGCATAACTAAAAAGCACCAATTCTTCTACAATCTTCCTTATTCACTGTCCAGCTTTTGCATGCCTATGTTGTTGTTGTTGTTGTTGTTAAGTGCCTTCGAGTCGGAGCCGACCCATAGCGACCCTGTACAGGGTTTCCGAGGGTGTAAATCCTTACGGGAGTAGAAAGCCTCATCTTTCTCCCGCAGAGCGGCTGGTAGTTTTGAACCACTGACCTTAAGGTTCGCAGCCCGATTCGTAACCACTACGCTACCAGAGCTCCTTGCCTATGAGGTTATTGAAAATACCATGGCTTGGGTCAGACGCACCTTAGTCCTCAAGCTGACATCTTTGCTCTTCAACACTTTAAAAAGGTCTTGTGCAGCAGATTTGCCTAATGCAATACGTTGTTGATTTTTTTTTTTTTTCTCGTTGTTGATTTCTTGACTGCTGCTTCCTTGAGTGTTGATAGTTGATCCAAGAAGAATGAAGTCCTTGACAACTTCAGTCTTTTCTCCATTGATAAGAATGTTGTTAATTGGTCCAGTGGTGAGGATTTTTGTTTTCTTTACATTGAGATGTAATCCATACTGAAGACTGTGCTCTTTGATCTTCATCATCAGTAAATGTTTTAAGTCCTCTTTACTTTCAGCAAGCAAGGTTGTATCATCTGCATATTGCAGGTTGTTAATGAGTCTTCCTCCAATCCTGATGCCATGTTTTTCTTCATATAACCTAGCTTCTAGGATTATTTGCTCAGCATACAGGTTGAATAAGTATGGTGAAAGACTACAACCCTGTCACACACCTTTCTTAATTTGAAACCATTCAGGGTTCCCGTGTTCTGTTCAAACACCTGACTCTTGGTTCATGTACAGATTTCTCACGAACACAATTAAGTGTTCCGGAATCCTCTTACTTCGCAATGTTGCCTATAGCTTGTCATAATCCACACAATCAAAAGCCTTTGTATAGTCAATAAAACACAGGTAAACATTTTTCTGATATTATCTGCTTTCATCCAAGATCCATTGTACATCAGTGATATCCCTCATTCCATGTCCTCTTCTGAATCTGGCTTGAACCTCTAGAAGTTCTCTGCCAATGTATGCTTGCAGCCGTTTCTGTATTACCTTTATTAAAACTTTACTCACATGGAATATCAGTAAACACCAGAGTGTAAGAGGCCGTTGTACTACCTGGAGACAAATTTCTCCTCTCCCAACCTATGTGTGTATGTCCTGAGTCACTGGTCTTGCTAGTGACTTCTTCCCATCCTCCAGGATTTTATGACTTAGAACTTTTCTTCTTCCTCCTTATCATTCTGCACGATTACTGATTAAAACAAAAGCTAGAAGCTGCTGCTTCCAGGAAGGGGAACGGTGAAGTCTCACTAGACACTTCCTGAGTCTCTGGCACTCCTACAATGTCACAGGGGTCTGCCTTTGAGACATCTTTATGGTTGGTTGGGGGGAATTGAGGGGTGTGTGTGTATTGAGGGGCTACTGTCTGTCTGTAGTGAACAGACACAAGCTGGATTTGCTCTTCCCCTCTCACCCCTGCTGCTTAGGCCCAGAACCATGCAGCTGAAAGTAGGACTCCCTTGGTTGTTTGGCAACCCAAGGAAGCAGTCTCCCTCTACAAGCTGCTCCCACCCTCAAGTCCCCAGGAGATCTGGGGATAGCTTAGGAACTTTCTATAGCCCCGGCTGGCTTGTTAACCATGTCGTGGCATTGTCTGCCTGCATGGAGTTCTGTTTGGTGGCTTTTGGGGAGAATGAATGAATAGGTTTACAGCTCAGGAGCCCCTTTCCAAGAGAACTCCCTGCAGTTGACCCTGTTTCATTGGTGAGCATTGGGAGGGCTGCTACTGCTTGGTGGTTGGCTGTGCTCTCAGTGCAGATTTCTTGGTTAGGGAAAAAGGCAGGCATCTTCCAGAAGAGCTAGTACTTCCCAGCCCATTCTGCTTCTCTAGCCTATTAGAAAGTGTGTGGGTGCCAAGGCCTGCCTCACTGGGTCCAGTGTTTAGGAGTTTATGGGAAGCCTAATGGTGGCCACCTCTCCTTCAGCTCCCCAGTCATGACCTGGCTCCCTGACCCTACAGTTGCCATGACATTGTTCTTGGTAACTGCTCACTTCGTTGGTGTGAGGTCAGGAGGCCTCCTTGTCTGCAAAGGCAGAAGTGCCCATCACAGACTACCTGAATCCCAGAGCTCTCAAGAATAATGGGATGGTGTAAAGCCTCTTTCTCCCATGTAAACTGTCACTCAGTTCACAATAAAAACTTTAAAAAAATAATTATGGGGGATTGAGGTTCATCAGTCCTGTCTCCAGCAGGCACATCCAGTGTCCACTTGAGACCCTGACTTTGAGTTTGTTCTCTTCTTAGGGGCTCCCTTCTCCCCAGGGTGGATTCCTATGATCCTCACATGCCACACTACCCCAAGAATTGAGCCTCTGGAATAAATTGTGTTATGCAGCTTAGCATGAGACGGACAATAGAATGTGTTCTCATTCTCTACTCAGAGGAGTAGAGGTTCTCAACTAGTGCTCTTGGAAAATGGTTTTTTTGGAGCAGTATGTTTCTCATTCTACCACTCGTCTGTCAGTTTGTCATACTGTTGTGGCTTGCGTGTTGCTATGATACCAGTTATGCCACTGGTATTTTAAATACCAGCAGGGTCACCCCATGGTGGACAGGTTTCAGCTGAGCTTCCAAGATGAAGACAGACTAGGATGAAGGAGACACGGACTACTTCCAAATATTTGTTGTTGTTAAGTGCCGCCAAGTCGATTCCGACCCATAGTGACACGGTATGGGGTTTCCAAGGAGCAGCTCGTGAGCTTGAACCGCCGACCTTGCCATTCAAATGGCTTTTCAGTCTGGAGCATTCACCTACAGCACCACACCAGGACTCGTCCAAATATTTAGTCACTGAAAACCTTATGAATAGCAAAAATATTGAATATTGAAACTGATTAAGAGCACCAGAATATTGTCAGTGCCAGAAGATGAGCCCCCTCAGGTTGGAAGATACTCAAAATAAGATGGTGGAAGAGCTGTCTTCTCAAAGTAGAATTGACCATGATGACTCAAATGGAGTAAAGCCTTTGGGACCTTCATTTGCTGATAGGACACAACTCAAAATGAGAAGAAACAACTGTAAATATTCATTAATAATCGGAACATGAATGTACAAAGTATGAATCTAGGGAAATTGGAAATTGTCAAAAATTAAATGGAATGCATAAACATCCTAGTCAATAGTAAGCTGAAATGGACTGGTATTGGCCATTTTAAATCTGACAATGACATGGCTTGCTGTGCCAGGAATGAAAAATTGAAAAGGAATGGTGTTCCAGTCATCATTAAAAAGAACATTTCAAGACATGTCTTGAAATACAACACTCTCTGTGATAGGATAATATCCATATACCTACAGGAAAGCCCAGTTAATACAACTATTATTCATAGTTACATTTCAGTCACTAAAGCCAGTGACAATGAAATTGAAGAATTCTACCAACTTCTTCCTACGACTTGTCTGTCAGTTTGTCATACTGTGGTGGCTTGTATGTTGCTGTGATTCTTAAAGCTGTGCCACGGGTTTGTTTTTGTTTTTTCCCCAGATTACCTGCCAGCTCACAAGATCCAACTGTGAGCTTTTTAACTGCAGTAACTTTAGTATTCATGAGGACTCTGTACCTGAACCAAGAGGCAGTTGTTCAAATAGAACATGGGAACACTGAATGTTTTAAAATTAAGAAAGCTGTGTGACAGGGTTGCATTCTTTCACCATACATATTCAACCTGTATACTGAGCAAATAATCCGAGAAGCTGGGTTCTATGAAGAAAAACATGGCATCAGGATTGGAGGAAGACTCATTAACAACCTGCAATATGCAGATGATACAGCTTTGCTTGCTGAAAGTGAAGAGGACTTAAAACATTTACTGATGATGAAGATCAAAGAGCACAGCCTTTAGTATGGATTACATCTCAATGTAAAGAAAACAAAAATCCTCACCACTGGACCAGTTAACAACATTCTTATCAATGGAGAAAAGACTGAAGTTGTCAAGGACTTCATACTTCTTGGATCAACTATCAACACTCAAGGAAGCAGCAGTCAAGAAATCAACAACGAGAAAAAAAAAAAAAAGAAAGAAATCAACGACGTATTACATTAGGCAAATCTGCTGCACAAGACCTTTTTAAAGTGTTGAAGAGCAAAGATGTCAGCTTGAGGACTAAGGTGCGCCTGACCCAAGCCATGGTATTTTCAATAACCTCATAGGCATGCGAAAGCTGGACAGTGAATAAGGAAGACTGTAGAAGAATTGGTGCTTTTTAGTTATGCTGTTGGAGAATATTGCAAGTGCCATGGGCTGCCAAAAGAACCAATAGATCCGTTTTGGAAGAAGCGCAGCCAGAGTGCTCCTTGGAGGCCAAGATGGCCAAACTTCATCTCTCATACTTTGGACATATTGTCAGGAGGGACCAGTCACTGGAGAAGGATATCATGTTTGGTAAGGTGGAGGGTCAGAGAAAAAGAGGAAGACCCCCAACGAGATGGATTGGCCAGGTGGCGGCATCGATGGACTCAAGCATGGCAACAGTAGTGAGGTTGGCCCAGAATCGGGCAGTGTTTCGGTCTGCTGTGCATAGGGTCACTATAAGTTGGTGCCGACTCGATGGCACCTAACAATAACAACAACAATTTTAATATACACTATTAGAGCTGGAATTACCACAGCAGTTGGCACCAGACTTGCCCTCCAATGGATCCTCGTTTAAAGGATTTAAAGTATGCCACGGGTATTTTAAATACCAGCAGGGTCACCCACAGTGGACAGATTTCAGATGAGCTTCCAGATGAAGGCAGTCTAGGAAGAAGAAGAGGTGTAGTATTTCTGAATAGTCATTGAAAACCTTATTAATAGCAGTGGAACACTTTCAGCACCAGAATATTGACTATTGAAACATGATGAGGAGCACCAGAATATTGTCAGATACAGTGTCAGAAGATGAGCCCTCAAGTTGTAAAGCACTCAAAATACAACTAGGGAAGAACTGCTTCCTCAAAGTAGAGCTGACCATGATGACGCAAATGGGAGTAAAGCTTTCGGGACCTTCATTTGCTGATGGGGCACAACTCAAAATGAAGAAAAACAGCTATAAACATCCACTGATAATTGGAACATGGAATGTACGCAGTATTTTTTTTTTAAGTGCCATCAAGTCAGTTCCGACCTATAGTGACCCTGTATAGGGTTTCCAAGGCGTGGTTGGTGAGCTTGAACCACTGACTTTAGGATGAAACCAACTTTACAGTCCAGTGGATTAAACCCACAACACCACAGAAAGTTATCAAAAATTAAATGGAATGCATAAACATTGATATTTGAGGCATTAGTGAGTGGAAACATCAACCATTTTGAATGTGACAGTTATGGTTTGCTATGCCGGCAATGACAAGTTAAGGAGGATTGGCATCTCTTTCGTCATGAAAAAGAACATATCAAGACCTGTTTTGCAGAACAACCCAGTCTATGATAGGATAATATCCATATGCCTACAAGGAAGACCAGTTAGTACCACTGTTATTCAAATTTACATACAAACTACTAAAGTGGTGATGGAATTGAAGAATACACAGAGTCACTGTACCAAAAAGAGATGGTTGATGTGCAGCCATTTCAATATGTAGCATATGACCAAAAGCCAGTCATACTAAAGGAATAAATCCAGGGTGTATTGAAGGCATTGACAAAGAACAAAGCTCTGGGAATTGATGGAGTACAGATTGAAATCTTTCAACAAACTGATGCATCACTGAAGGCACTCAGTCATCTATGCCAAGAAATTTGGAAGACAGCTACCTGACCAGCTGTTTGGAAGAGATTCATATTTGTGCCCATTTCAAAGAGATGTGACCCAGTAGAATGCAGAAACCATTGGACTACATCATTAATATTGCATGCAAGTAAAATTCTGGTAAAGATCATTTAAAAATGGCTGCAGCAGCACGTTCACAGAGAACTGCTAGATGTTTAAGCCAGATGAGGATGTGGAATGAGGGCTATCACTGCTTACATCAGATGGGTCTTGGCTGAAAGCAGAGAATACCAGAAAGAAGTTTACCTGTGATTTGTTGAATACAAAAAGGCTTTTGGTTGTGTGGATCATGACAAGTTATGGATAACATTGTGGAGAATGAATATTCCAGAATACTTAATTGTGCATGTGAAAGTAGAACAGTGAATAAGGAAGACTGTAGAAGAATTGGTGTATTTGAGTTCTGGTGTTTGAGAAGAATATTAAAGGTGCCATGAACTGCCAGAAGAACAAACAATCTGTGTTGGAAGAAGTACAACTAGAAAGCTCCTTAGAAGCCAAGATGACCAGAGTTCATCTCTCATCTTTTGGGCATAACAGGAGGCACCGGTCCCTGGAGCAGAACATCATGCTTGCTAAAGTGGAGATCCGCGATAAAGACAGAGACCCCCAACAAGATGGACTGGCACAGTGGCAGCAACAATGGGCACAAGCCTAGCAGCAATTGTGAGGATGGCACAGGATCAGGAGGTGTTTTGTTTTGTTATACAAAGGGGTTGCTATGGGTCAGAAATGACTCAAGAGCACCTAACAACAACAGCAAATGTTTCTCGTTATGTCGATAACCAGGAAAAGCTTCCTACAGAGAGAGTAAGCTCTACAATTCTTTTTGACATATCAGAACTTCTCATACTCTTTTTGTTCGGCACCTAACAACATCCACCAGGCTGGAGACAAAGTGGGAAATTTCTGAACTTACGTTTCCAAATAAGAGCTACATTCAGCAGAGGGCTGGGCGTTCTCATTGGGCACTGGCTAGTCTGCTGAGAGCCATCATGGGACTTGTCCCTGCACTGTGATTACCAAGACAGTTTATGCAGTGAGGGTAGTAGAGAAGGTAATGCCACACCTCTCCTCCTGACATAGCCTGCTGCCTAGGTGACAGTGCCTGGGTCATGTCTGTAGGAAACCTTTTAGAGGGCTGGTCTGCTCAGCAGGCTGCCTGGTCAGGGTTCTCCTCCAAGTTAATTCCAGCAAATCTAGAGCCAGAGTTCATGGGGTCCCAGATGGAGTCAAAATCTGCCTGATCGTGAGGCCACCCCTTGTATCTTCCACCAAGCCTCATCCGAGAGCGGGTTTTCTAGGGACAAGAATTCACCTTGTCCTTTTCTCGCCCTCTACTGATGATCAGATGATGCTCAGCAGAACCAAAACTTGGCAGGAATTTTGGTCTGCAGCATGCACTTAAAGTATTTATTAATACTGTTTTCCTGATGTTATTAAACTTTCTCTTCTCCGTCTCTCCCTCATGCTCAATTTTCCCTCTAATCAGTGGTCCTCAAAATGTGGTCACAGGGCCAGCAGTATCAACATCACCTGGGAACCCGTTCGAAATGCAGATTCTCAGGACCCAGACCTTAGAAATCTGCGTTTTAACAAGCCCTCCTGGTGGTTTTGAGGGCTCAAATTTTAGAATCTCAGCTGTAAATTGCCCTGTTAATAATCCTTTTGAAATTAAAATTCAGATTCACTTAGCCTTGGTTAAGGACTTACTAAATTAGGATGTCCAGCTAGACTTAGAGTGATCTGGTGATAGAGGTGTACAGTCCCATTTTAGGAAACTGAAGCCCAGGAAAGTTAAAGAATGGCAGAACTGGGATTTGAATCCGTATGTCCCAACAACAAATTTAGGGTTCTTTTCATTGCATCACACAAAGCAACAGAAAAGCCCACACACTTGGCAATACTGACCTAAATAGAACTGACCTCAGACAAAAGAGTTGAAATGGACAAGTCTTGATTTTCTAAATAGGACTGACCCCAGACAAAACAGTTGAAATGGACAAGTATTGGTTTTGACATATTCTTAGTCTCCCCATGCTGATTTCTTTGGGTTTTCATATCTCCTTCCTGTAGAGATTGATTATCTCCTGTTTTTCATCATCTTTCCAAAAGGACTTCATGATACAAAGTGATTCTTTCTCTCTGGAAGAGCTGCATTTTCTTGAGTATATTGGAGACCCAACGGAATGAATCTTTAATGGCAGAATTTGGATCAGTTCAGTGGGTTGATGGTGGGAAGCAGGAATATTTTTGGGTAGGTAACTGAATAGTCCAAACTGAGAATGTCTCTATAATTGAGCCCCATGGATGGCTATCTAGTAGTAACACTGGACTGGTGGTTCTCAGTGTGCTTTGTTTCCCTTTGTTCCCTACGTGGATGAGAGACTGTCTTGTGAGGTCCTTCTGGCATATAGAAAATCTACCATAGCCTACCCATCCTGAGTTCACGCTAGGCTAAAAGATTTCAACACTTAAAGTAGGCCATCAGTTAAATACTTTTAATGTTGAATTCATATAACGAATGACTAGTCATTATATGAAAATATTACGAATAGCATATCAGAAATAGTGCCAGAAGATGAACTTCTAAGGTTGGAAGGCACTCAAATTATGACTGGGGAAGAATTGCCTCCTCAAAGTAGAGTTGACTGTGATGATGTGAATGGAGAAGAACTTTGGGACCTTCATTTGCTGATGGGGCACAACTTGAGAAACAGCTGCAAACATCCATCAATAACATAACATGGAATGTATGAAGTATGAATCTAGGAAATTTGGAAGTTGTCAAAATTGAAATAGAACACATGCACACATAATCAAATCTGTGTTGGAAGAAGGACATCTAGAATGCTCCTTAGAAACCAGGATGGTGAGACTTCGTCTTTCAGACTTTGGACATTTTCTCAGGAGGGACCAGTCCCTAGAGAAGGACATCATGCTGGTAAAGTGGATGGTCAGGGAAAAAGAGGAAGACCCCTCCCCCCTAATGAGATGGATTGGCACAGTGGCAGTAGCAGTGGACTCAAGTGTAACAACAGTTGTGAGGATGGCACAGGACCAGGCACTATTTCATTCTGTTGTGCATGGGGTCATTATAAGTCAGAACCGACTCGATGGCACGTAATAGCAACAGTCAACTCCAGTCTCAGATGACCATACTTCAGGCACCAAATGGTATGTAAGTTCTGTTCTCTACAAGCCCGACCTTTTTTACCTGGACAGATTCTGCTGGGGTTGATGATCAGCATTTAATGGCACTGGGTTGTGAGACCAGGTCCCTGCCAGAAAGTGCACACTCATGATTGTAGAGTCTCAGGCCAAAAGCTAGCAAATACAAACCTGTGACGTCAAGGAAGAAAA
Organism: Chrysochloris asiatica; assembly: GCF_000296735.1. NCBI lineage: Eukaryota > Metazoa > Chordata > Mammalia > Afrosoricida > Chrysochloridae > Chrysochloris > Chrysochloris asiatica. The sequence goes on from NW_006408536.1 coordinate 15,010,666, forward strand.
AAATATCATGCTTTCTGTTCATATGTCCCTTGACGCTGTCTCTTAGCAAATTGCTACACAGAGAAAGATTACAAGAGGAATGAGGCTGAGATGGGGAGATGCTCACCATGTCCCTCTGATACAGAAAAAATAACACATGTACATCCCTCCTAAGTGACCTCTATTTGGTTCCAGTAAACAAAGTAAAGGAGCCTTTCTGCAGATTTTTAAGCAATGCTGCTCCAAAGTAAACTTCTTGCCTTTTCCTCCCTCCCCCAAATTATGAGAAAATAACAACATTTTGCTTTGCAATCAATGCCTGGAGCACCTCAGGGTTCAGTGTGATTAAGGGTTAAGGGTGTATGAAGGTCAAATTTACCTTGCCTCTGGCCTTTTCCAGTGGACCAGAGGATTTGGTATTTGCATTGTCATGGGGATAGGACAGGATGGGGGCGGGAGGAAGACCAGCAAGACCTGCAGAATTAGAACAACTTCACTCTGATACCAAGGAAACGTTTTCCAGCTTTCTGACCAAACTTTTTGAAAGTAACAATTTGGTTAATATAAGAAAGTGCTTTTGATAAATAATTCTGTTAGAGAAACTTAATCATTGCTTGTCTCTTCTGGTTAAAATTGCTTTGTTCTCCCCAGTTCTAAGGGGTACTGGTGGCATAGTGGGTTACATGTTGGGCTGGGAACCAAAAAGTTAGCTGTTCAACTTCACCAGCAGCTCCTCAGGAGAAAGATGAGGCTTTCTGTTCCCGTAAAGATTTTATAGCCTTGGAAACCCTATACAAGGTCACTGTGTGTCAGAACTGACTCAGTGACACACAACAACAACAGCATCCAACTCTGGGTAATGCTTGGATGCTTTAGTTTGGGACTAGAAGCTTCTGTGCTCTCTTTTACATTTTGAAATATGCAATATTATCTCCAGAAGACTTGTAGCAGAAAAGTGTTAAGCTATAGAAAACAATCCATTCCTCTTAAGAAGGGCTAAGATGGATGGTTGAATAAAATGATAAACATAAAATTATCATGTCACTGAGTTGTACATGTGAACAATGTTGAAATGGCAGAGGTTTTGTTTATACACACACACACACACACACACACATATAACACACGGAGTCCTGGTGTGGCACAGTAGGCTAATACATCAGACTGCAAAGTCATTTGAGCTGCAAGGTTGGTGGTTCAAGCTCACCAGCTGCTCCTTGAAACCCTATACAGGGTCACTATGGGTCGGAATTGACTCGATGGCACTAAACAACAACACACACATACATACCACAAGGTCATCGATTTGAGCCCACCAGCCTTCCTTGGGAGAAAGATGAGGCTTTCTGCTCCTGCAAAGATTTATAGCTTGGGAAACCCTATATAGGATCACTGTGAATTGGAACCAACTCAACAGCACTAACAACAACATGTTTACCACACTTTTTTTTTAACATAAGGAACAGAATTTATTATGATGATGGTGTGGGAGAGAGGTATTCAGTGTATACAAGTACAGCAATACAATAAAAACCTAGGAAGGAATTAACAAACCAAACGGAGGTATTGAAGAATAGCCAGGAAGTCCCCTCCCACCTTTTATCTCTCCTCTCAGTTGCCCTGCTTTCATCTCTCATTAGGGTCTGGCTTTTCATTTTCAGGCCACATAATAAGAAGTGGTTATTGCCTGGTGGTGCTCTGGGTGAGGTATTTTGCTGGTAACTGAAAAGCTGGCAGTTCAGATCCACTAGCTGCTCCACAGTAGTAAGAAGAGGCTGTCTGCTCCCATAAAGAATTACAGTCTCAGAAGCTCTATATATGGTCAGGTCGACATGAGTCAGAATTTGACTCCATGGCAGTTTTTTGTTTTGTTTTGGTTCTTGAATTGCTAATTAGCCTTAGGTTACCACACTTAAAAAACTTTTTTTAAGAAGTTCTAAAATGAAAATAGGACTTTGCAAAATAGATCTCAAAGTCATATATCACGTCCCAAAAATCATACTTAAAAGCTACAAAAAAAGTATTTCAACTATAGAAACAGTGTGTTTTATGCCTTCAACTAGAGAGGTTGTTGATTGTTGTTGTTGTTGTTATGTACCGTGACCCTGTGCTAGGTTTCCGAGGCTGTAAATCTTTACAGAAGCAGAAAGCCTCACCTTTCTCCCATGGAACAGCTGGTAGTTTCAAACTGCTAACCATAAGGTTGGCAGCCCAATTCGTAACCACTACACCAGGATCGGACAGTGTTTCATTCTGCTGTGCATGGGGTCTCTTTGAGTCGGTTCCGACTCGATGGCACCTGACAACAACAACACTACCAAATGGTGGAGTAAAATTCCAGTTCTCCCACCTAATGGTTGGTGACAGACCTCAAAGAGTTAATGCTTGTCTGGCACTTTTCTTAAACAAATTAAGGCCTGGCTCAGTGGCTGCTCCTTCCCAGAGAGGGAGGGGGGAGGGGAAAGGAGAGGACGCCCCAGCCTGCAGGGTAGACTCTCCCTATTCAGATTGTTGCTAGTGGCAGTGGCTTACGTATGCCACTGGGTAGAGAGCCTCAGTGATGGTGAGCTAGGTACCTAATTTTGTTTTCTGTCACTGCAACGCTTTCTGTCCCTGGACAGGAGCGGCTAGAGGCAATGATGCGTAGGTCTATTGAGCGCACGCAGCAGCTGGAGCTGAAGAAGAAGTGCTCTTGGGGAGGAGCGCTGGCCGCAGCAGCGTCAGGAAGCAGCCACGGTGAGTGCCCAGGACTGGTCTGCATTGCAGGGCAGTGGGAGAGAAGGGGCAGCACCCCCAGGGGCTCCTCGCATAGACTTTTAGGGCACCATTTTCTGATTAGGAGGTTTACCTTCCCAGCTTCTTCCTGTGTATATACTTCTCAGGAAGGGAATCTGCATTCGTCTTGTTGTAATTGGACTTTAAGGGAGAGCAAAATGTACAGAGGGCTTTTGTAAAAGCAAAGAAAGTGAACGCAAAGCTGGTAAAACACCTTCTTGCAGGCCAGGTGACAGTGCCATGCTAGGGATGGAAGGTAGCAGAGACGCTGTCACTGTCACCACTAGATATGACCTGGGAGGTAGAACAGCAGTTTCTGTCCCGCCCCCCTCCCCCCCATTAATTGTTGTTGCTCTTTCCTTTGTGTTTCAGGGTGACTTATTTCAAATGTTTAATTGAACGTGTGGATTGTTACAGGTCTTTGGGTGACTTTTTTCCCTTTCCTTTGGTCTCTTCCTGTATTTTCATAGTCATCTCAGTGTTCTATTATGCAGAGGTTGGATAGGAGCTCTTTATGAGAGTAAATGGGTTTAAGTTTATGTTATAGTTTCTAGACTTTGATGCATTGTGCATTTGCTTTTACCAGTGTATTGTATATTTAAACAGTGAATGTACTTCTGTTTTGGGAAGTCAACAATCCATTTTAGTGACTTTGTTGTTGTTGTTAAGTGCCATGGAGTCGGTTCCGACTCATAGCGACCCTGCACAGGGTTTCCGAGGCTGTAAATCTTTATGGGAGCAGAATGCCTCATCTTTCTCCCGTGGAACAGCTGGTAGTTTCGAACTGCTGACCTTGTGGTTCACAGCCCGATTCGTAACCACTACGCTACCAGAGCTCCTTTAGTGACTTTAAATGGTCCTAATTAAAAACTACAAAACAACCAAAAATGGGATCTTTTTTCTTTTACCTCTCTTTGCTCTAATTTCTTGCTGTGTAGGTGAATCAGAGAATCCCCCACCCTTTCCTGTAGGTTTAGTGGTCAGCACCCTCCCTCCGGACCCAGGGACAACTGCCACCGCTGCTGAAGCCACCAAGGGTATATCTGAATGTTGTTGAGCTATAGCATTTTGTCATACCTGTCCTAACCACCTTCCACCATCTCCAGTGTGTCTGTCTCAAGCACTTTTACAGTTTACCTCTTAGTCTGAACATTATAAGTTTTTTTTCTAGAGATGTGAATGAAATACCCACATGTCTTCATTCATTTGTCGTGCATGCCTTACATGGGCACATCTCATCCTTGACTCACTAATTTCTGCCTTGAAAATCTTGTCAGTGTTTGGCTTTTTTGTATTTAGATCCTTAGCACTCATTAATCATCTGTTTTAGACAGAAAGTAGAAGGGGTCAGATAATTTCTGGTCACCAAAACCTTTCTTCATCTAGCTCCAGTGGAACACTTGGGCTTGGTGTTAATGCCATGGATTCCTGGAGAGGTGTTTGAGAAGAAATTGGGATAGAAGCAAAGCTTTGCAGTCCTAACACTGAGAACCCAAGTAATCAATAATTTGACTTTGTCCTTGATTTCAGCCTTCTATTTGAGAGACCAACCTGAAAATTAGTTCAAAGAACAGGACTAGCAAATCTTTGCTCCCATTGAATTCTGACTTGAGAAATCTAACCCATTTTCTGCTGGTAAAGAAAAAATAAGATTTAAAAGAAATGCAATATTTGACAGCAAAGCAGACATTCAGTTGTTGTTATTGTTAAGTACTGTGGAGTCAGTTCTGACTCATCGTGACCCTGCATAGGGTTTCCGAGGCTGTAAGTCTTTACGGGAGCAGAAAGCCTCATCTTTCTCCTGCGGAACAGCTGGCAGTTTCAAACTGCTGACCTTGAGGTTGGCAGCCCGACTCGACTCATAACCACTTAGCTACCAGAGCTCCTTGACATTCAAAGGAGAGCACTATAAATCAGTAGTATCCTTGACTTTCTGCATTGCTCTAATAAAGAATGATCATTACTGGTATTACTTAGTAGCAGAGAGTAAGCTAAACAACTGGCTTCTTGTAGTATTGGCATCAGCGTCTCTCCACTAGAGGTGTTTGTAGAGCTGAATTATCACCCACTGGGAAATAAGCACTCAGGTCCAGGACCAAGGTGAAATAAATATGATACTCACTCTGGCTTCAGTATTCAGCCCAGGTCCAAAATTGTAAGCAGTGCCAAAAAGTCTCAGTAATCAAGATAAAAATATTTTAATGCAATATTTTTCAAATAAAATTAATGCAAAACAATTCATAATAAAGCAAAATATCACATTTCTGAAAATCAGTACTACTCTCAGCTATTTCAGAGCCTGAGACAAAGGGAAATGTATATTCCTACATACATTTTTTTGTATTTTTTAATGGTTGATTTTTTCCAGAACATTAAAACTCACAGTTTAAACCAAGACAGAATTAAATAAAAATTAGAATTTTTTTTTTTTACTTCAGCTTATGTTAATTAAAAATGATTTCAGATCATCATTTGGTCAAGAGAAATTGCCAAATGTGCCAGTTCTCGAAATTGAAAATGAGGTGAGCAAAGGAGTAGAGTTTTTAAAAAATGTTACTGATGAGCTTATTTCCAGGAATACATAAGTTTCCTTTTGCTTCAGGCTCTGTGATGACTCCACTCAGCACTGTGAGCACCTCTTAGTTTGCTGTGTGGTTTGACTTAGAAGCCAATCTAGAATAATGGCTGGATATGGAAAACACCCAAACCCAGGGTCACATATTAAAATCCAGGGCGGTGTTGACCCCATCACTTGATGAGAGCAAGCGACCAACTGCTAGTGGCCATTCTGCTTCAGATATAGCTCCTTACATTACAAATCTCATTTCTCTCTGACCTGAAACATAGATGATCTTCAGATAAAAGCCAGTTTCAACTCAGTCTCAATCAAACCATAGACTGTTTCCAGAGGCAGTTTGTTTCTAGGTCTAGATTGGTTTTGTTTTCATGTGGTTGAAATATGTTTAAAAATCACTGGATATAAGGAAATGATTTTCTGGTGGGTTTAGTTTGAATTGTTTAGTTGAACGATTTAGTGAGCCTGAACATTCTAAATTTAAGAGAAATTCTTGCTTCAGACAAGTATCTGCTGTAGCCTAGGCATTTCCAGATTAGGATGATTAGCTCTCAGAGGTGTAGAAGTTCAAGTGGGTAGGGATCAAAAGAACACTTAGGGGTATGTGTTTCTATACCAGTATCTTTGTTGGTGTCAATACCAATGTCTTTATTGCTTTTTTCTTTTTCAGCATGTGACAAACTTTCAACATCAATCATGAACTTACCAAAGCAGATGGAACCTCCTATGAGTAAGCGCTTGTCTTCATCCACCGTGACAATACCTTATTCTCCAGAACGAGGCAAGTGAGCTTATAGAGCTTGTCTCTCCCCAGCTTCTTCTTTCTTGCGTGAATGTCTTTAACACTGCCCTTTGTGAGATTCCCCCCTTGCACTTTCTGAAAATACCACCCTGTTCTAAGACTGGTGTGATTAAGCACTGTAGTACTTAGGATACAGCCAGTTCATGACTGAATAGGGAGAAGAATCATAGGATTCTTCCAGTCTGCGTAGGGATGAATTCACCAGTGGACAGATGTGACTGTTAAAACACATAGCTGCCCAGTTAGTGATACCATATGGCTTATTAGCCCAAAAGGAGAAATGATGACCCACAGAGACTTCAATATATGAAGGAACAAATCACTACAGTTGGCCACTACAGGTTTGCAGACCTGTCTATTTTTCAGGCGAAAGCAGAGACTTCAAATTAAAAATCCTTTGAAAAGAGAAAAAATGGCTTTTCAGGCTCTCTGTTTTAAGATAGTAGGTGCTATGTACAGAACTTGTGTCAGTTTAAGAAACTAAATAGATAATGACACCTTTTGTGTTTTAATGCACCTGTTCCAGAGGCTCAGACAAGTTGTTAACATATACCTTTCTGGGTGTGTAGGTTAAGGGAGGGAGGGAGGGGAACTCCCCATGTGTTCAGTGTATATATATGACAGCACTATTTAAGAAACCGCAGATGCTAGTTTATTGTGTATGTCATCACCAAGGGATGAGAAGGAGGATGTTTATGTGCCTTCCTGGTTGTATTTCTTTCACTTGGCTGTGACGTTGCAATTTCATCACAGGGGCATGCATGTCCTATGTGTCAGAGACCCTGTAAGTGTCATGAAGCTTATCTCTGATGCAGTCGATGTTGAAGCATGGGAAGCATTGAACTAATCAAGAGTTGACCTGTTAGTGAGTGTAGTCCGTGTTGTTGTTACATGCCAGGAAGTCGGCTCTCATTTATAGGGTGTCCAAGGAGCGGCTGGTGGGTTTGAACCACTGACCTTGTAGTTAGCAGTCTAGTGCTTATACTACACTAGAGCATATATTTCCATGAATTTACATGGTTATAGATTGATGTTAAATCCATTTTTTGCAATGATTAAATGTAAAGATGGTGGTGTATTGTTATATGTTGTTGGCAACTGAATTATCTACTTGTGGAATACATTTACTAGTTAGTGCATCCCCCAAAACTCAAAGTGATTTCTTGGAAAAATGACTCCCATTGCAATATGGAAATGACATTTCAGTCACTGAATTTTATATTGTGACTATGGCTGTCTCCTTTAAAGCTGATAATCAGGCAACTATTTTTTATTTTTGCCCTTATTTACATGAAAAAAGTATAAAAGCATGCATTTTATGCTGTTATGAGACTACATGTTTCATGAACCAAAACGATGTGTTCAGAGATATTTCTTAACAGAGGACTTGAATGTTTGGTAGAAGAATGGTGTTTCAGTGTCAGATCTCCTTGGTGTGGTAAATGGGTTTCTTGAGCTCACTTCACGTCTTGGCGGGTGAATTTATCAGAGTAGTACAGGGCCCTGCACTATAATAATACAGCCCTAAACTCAATGACTTCAAAGTCATCCTTTACTGTGGTTGTTATGTGCCGTGGAGTCGGTTCCGACCCATAGCGACCCTGCACAGGGTTTCCGGGTCTGTAAAGCTTTACGGGAGCAGAAAGCTTCATCTGTCTCCCACGGAACAGCTGGTAGTTTCAAACTGCTGACCTTGAGATTAGCAGCCCAATTCGTAACCACTACGCTACCAGAACTCCTTTACTAGATTCTCTTTATTTTCCATTTTTGTTCTGTAAACAGAAATAAGTTTGCATCCTACACTGTGTTGTTTTTAAATGTTGTGTTTTGATTTAATTTTTTTAATTTTTTAATTTTGCTGTATGTTTTTATTTGATCCCATTCCTCAGCTCTAGCATGCACCGTAGTCCCATGGAAACCTTTCTTGTTATGTGACTGTTGCCACCCACACATGCTTCTTTAGCCAGGATCCGAAGTACTCGTGCTCTCTGAGGAGACCAGTAACTCAGGTCCAAAAAGAGGCTAAGCTGGTGATACCTAGGAACATTCCCAAAGGGGTATTGGTCAGCCTTGGAGTGATTCCTGAATTTATTATACATTTCCCTTCCCATTTCCTGGCTTTTTGGAATGTCTTCAACAATTAATAACATTTTCTGTCCTCCAGTGGTTTACAATTACTGTATTTCATTTTAAGTATCACAGAGGTAAGTAAATTATTTTATGGCTGAGGGTGTGTGAATGAGCAAAACCAAATTTACCTGATGAGCTTTGCAGGTCAGTAGACTCTTCTTAGAGGTGGTTTGGCAAAGTAACCTGGAGACCACAGTCTCTGGAGTCCCGAGACCAGCTCTACCTCTAACTAGCTCTGTGACTTTGGGTAAGTTATGAACTTCTCTAAGCTCCAGTTCCCTCGCATATAGAATGGACCTATTTTTCATGGTCGTGAGGCTTAAATGAGATAATGCATATAAATGAGATGCACAAAGTAAGAGCTCAACAAATGACAATAGCACTGCTGCTCACAGTGTGGCCCAAGGACCAGCCACATCGGCATCACTTAGGAGCACATTAGAAAGTCAGACCCCCAGGTCCCACCAGACGTGCACAGTAACTCTGAGAAACCCTTGACCAGCCCATCACAACCCTTTCTTTATTAAAGTGATTCATAGCATCATGTATAGATGCCAAGGTTAGTGAGGGTCGACTTTCAAGATAACAGTAGTGTTAGACATGAGGTTGGGTCGGCTCTCAGTTCCCCAAATAGTGTTTTCAATGAGATGACCTATAAACTGCTACCTAGTAGTAGCTGCTTCTGAATAATTGTACTATTTCTACAGAGAATATATACAAAAGACCAAAAAGCACATGAGAAATTTTTCAACATTACTAGCCATCAGGGAAATGCAAATCAAAAACCACAGTGAGGTACCATTGTACCCCTACGGAACCCACTGCCATTGAGTAGATTCTGACTCATAGTGACTACAGAACAGAGTGGAGTCCTGGTGTGGCACTGTGGGTTAATGCGCTGGACTGCAAAAGTCAGTTTGAACCACCAAGTCGATGGTTCAAGTTCACCAATTGCTCCTTGGAAACCCTATACAGGGTCGCTGTGGGGTCAGAACCAACTTGATAGCACTTAACAAGGATGGCTGAAGTAGCCCTGGTGGTGCATTGGTTAAGTGCTTTTGTTTGCTTACTGAAAGTTTGACAGTTTAAATCACCAACTGCTCCACAGGATAAAGATGAGGCTGTCTATTCCTGTAAAGATTTACAATCTCAGAAACCCTGTGGGGAAATTCTATTCTGTCTTATAGTGTCACTATTAATTGAAATCAACTTGAAGGCAGTGATTTAGTAGGACCAATAAATAACATCATGATAAATATGGAGAAGATTGAAGTTGTCAAAGACTTCACTTTTCTTGGATCTACAATCAACACTCAATGGAAGCAGCAGTCAAGAAATCAAATGATGTACTGCATCAGGCAAATCTGCTACACAAGAGCTCTTTAACGTGTTCAAGAGCAAAGATACCAAAGTTTGAGGACTAAGGTGTGCATGACACAAGTCATGGTGTTTTCAATAGCTTCATATGCATGTGAAAGTTGGACATAGAAGAATTGATGCATTTGAGTTATGGTATTGGAGAAGAATATTGCAAGTACCATGAACTTCCAGAAGAACAAACAAATCTGATGGTGAGACTATTTCTCCTACTTCAGACATATTATCAGGAGGGACCAGTTTCTGGAGAAGGACATCAAGCTTGGTAAAGTAGAGTGTTAACAAAAAAGAAGACCCCCAACAATGTGGATTAACACAATGGCAGCAGCCATAGGCTCAAGTGTAGCAACAGTTGTGAGGATGGTGCAGAATCAGGCAGTGTTTTGTTCTGTTGTATACAGGGTCACTAGGAGTTGGAACCAACCCGATGGCAGCTAACAACAACAAGAAGAAATAAAAAAGACAGATATTAACAAATGCTGAGGAGAATGTGGGGAAATTGGAGCCTTTATACACTGTTGGCAGGATTGCAGAATAATGCAGCTGCCTTGGGAAAACCCTGGCAGTCCTCAACAAGTTAACTAACCAGAAATTCCACTCCTAGTAATAGACCCAAAAGAAATAGAAACATCCACTTTCACCAAATGGTGTACATGAATGTAGCAGCATTAATTCATAATAGCCACAAAGTATAAACAACCCAAATGTTCATCAGCTGAAGAATGGATAAAAAAAATGTGGTCTATACATACAATGGAATATTATTCAGCTATAAAGAGAAATGGATTTGCAATACATGCTACAACATAGATGAACCTTGAACACATTATATAGTCATAAGAAGCCAGTTACAAAAGATCAGATATAATTGTATTTCTATGAAATGTCTCTAAGAAGCAAATTCACAGAGACAGAAAGTAGATTAGTGATATCCCGCGACTAGGGGAGGGGAAAATGGGGAGTTACTACTAATACATATAGAATTTCTTTTGGAGTGTTAAAAATATCCTGGAATTTGACTCTGGTGACAGTGGTACAATCTTTGAATATATAAAAAAAAATCACTGAATTGTATACTCTCAAAGGGTAAATTTTATGGTATATAAATTGTTGCTGCTGTTAGGTGCTGTTGAGTTGACATATAAATAATATCTACAAAAATGAAAGAAACAACCCTAGGATGTAGCTCCATTTTGAGAACAAGGAATGTGGCATGCAGTTTGGAGATTCCTGTATCTGCAAAAGTTTCCCAGTCACAGTCCCGTTCAGTGAACCTCTGCCTGCTCTCAGTTCCACACATCTCGCACTGAAGCTGAACCAGTTCACAGCAGACAGTCAGCATTGAATCAGGTACAAGCAATGGCTGCTGCTATCGCTGCTAGGTACCATCGAGTCTGTTCCAACTCATAGCAACTCTGTGTTCAACAGAATGAAACATTGCCTGATCCTGCACCTTCCTCAATTCTGTGCTTGAGTCCATTATTGCATCCATTGTGTCAATCCATCTTGTTAAGGGCCTACCGCTTTTTCATTGACCCTCTAGTTTACCAAGTATAATGTCCTTCTCTGGAGTCCTGGTGTGGCACTGTGGGTTAATGCGCTGGACTGCAAGTTAGGTTTGAACCACAAGGTCACCAGCTGCTCCTAGGAAACCATATGTTATTGTTGTTAAGTGCCATTGAGTCAGTCATTTCTAACCCATAGTGACCCTGTGTAGGGCTTCATAGGAGCAACTAGTGAGCTTGAACTGCCAACCTTGTAATTCAAACAGGCTTTGCAGTCCAACACATTAACCCACAGCACCACACCAGAACTCCTATACAGGGTTGCTATTAATTGGAACTGGCTTGACAGCACTTAATAACAACAATGTCCTTCTCTGGGGACTGATCCCTCCAGTAACGATAAAGTATACAAAATATGTCAGGCAAAGTCTCACTATTCTCGGTTCCAAGGATCATTCTGGCTGCACTTCTTCCAAGCCAGATTTGTTCATTCTTCTGGGTGTTATTAGGTGCTGTTGAGTCGGTTCTGACTCATAGTGATCCTGTGTACAACAACAAAATGCTGGCTTTCTGGCAATCCATGGTATATTCAATATTCTTCACCAACACCATAATTCAAATGTATCAATTATTCTTTGGTCTTCCTTATTAATTGTCCATCTTTCACATGCATATGAAGCAATTGAAAATACCATGACTTGGGTCAGGCACATCTTAGTCTTCAAGGTCTTCAAGGTGACATCTTTGCTTCTTAGTATTTTAAATAGGTATTTTGCCCAATGCAGGTCCAAGCAGTTAGCATCTGTGAATTCAGGAGTGCAAACAAGCCAACAGCTTTTCTTCTGTGGCAGAAAAACCAAGACCCTGCAGGACCAGACAGCTGTGTGCCAAGTCCATGGGACAGACAAGAGTTTTCTAAGTCCTTTTCACCTTGTCAGCCTAAGTCCAAATTGACCCACTCAAAAGTATACACACCAGGCCAGAAAATCATCAGCCTCTGGAAATCAGATTCGCAACTAAAAGCTTCAAAAGTCTATTTCCATCTGGAGATTGCCTCTCTTTTTATATCTCCCTTTTCCTCAGAGTCTCCAACAGTGAGTCAGGGTCATTCAGTATGTAAGCATAACACAGCTATGATTTATTAACACCAAAATCTACAAAGGGAAAAGGCACATGGAGCAAAGTCTAGAGGATACCAGACACTAGCTCCCAAGAGTCCTCTCTCAATGGAGTCACAAGGGACATGATGAATTCTCCCAGCAAAAAGTTGTGACAACACATGTGACATGTCTACCAGGGAAGCTCATTAGTGACACAATGCCCTGGTTTTTATTGGGAACTGATCATGTAAAAATCCCTACCTGTAACATCCTTTCTCCTGAAAGTTTCAGAAAGCCTGATACAGGAGATTAGATTATTGGCAGGATTCTAGAGAGCAATACACATTCAAAACAATGTGGTTGGCTTCTATCTTTGAGTGGAACACAGCTATTTGTTTATTACTGAGTCAAAATGCCAGTGGCAATGGATTTGGATGCTATGCAATATATATGTGGCCCTTGTTTAAGATGGCAATTACCAAACATTTTGAACTGGTTTGAAACCCTATTTAGGATAAGATCCAGTCTATGTACAGTAGAAAAAAATAAGGTATGATTTTGAGAATACGGATTGTTCATGTCATGTTTTAACAAATGTGGTGTTATTTCTGACTGCCTTTGCCATTGCTGTCTGTGCCCCTTGTCTCTCTGGCTATTATACTGTAATTCTCTAGTATTCCATGACTATCCTCGTATAGCTCCTGTTGGCCCTCTCAAATCTTACAAATCTTCTCCAACTGGAAATGTTGAGAAAAAGAAGACCACTTCCACATCTAGCATTGGAGATATGGGGAAAGGAGCAACTGCAGGAGCTGAGGCCCCTTTGGTATGTGTCAATCCCGTTAATTCCCACTTTTCTGACTGTGGTTTATCTGACATTGTGATTCCTTTCTGCCCTTGACTTGGAGGCTTATGTTTCATCAGTCTCCAGGAACTGCTCAAAGGGCAGATTTGGTTTAACATTTCACCCAACCTTTGAAAATTATTTATGTTTTTGCACTCTCCTAAATTTCCGTGCCCTGAAGCAAATTCTTAAAGACCTTATCCTTGTTATAGACAGGCTCCCAGAGGACAGGAATCTGTAAGACTGGTCCAGGTGTCCTCTCTCTGCTTCTTTAAAAATGTCTGATTCTGTGTCAGTCTTGTCTATATGGGTAATTAGAACTAAGGTTCTAGGTCAACCTTCATCCACAAAGTGGCCTCTAAACCTTCTTGAAGGCATAAAATATACTATTACAGTTCTCAGTTGTTGCACAACAAATTTCCCAAACTGTGCTTATTGTAGCACAGGCTCTTTGAGTCTGAAATTGTCATTGATTTAGCTGAGTGTTTCTGATACAGGGTCTCTCATATGGGCGTGGGGGCGTGAGCAAAATGCCAGCTGGGGCTGCCATCATCTGAAAACTTGACTGGGGCTCTTCCAAGGTTGCTCACTCACTTGGCTGTTGGCAGGAGGCCTCAGTTCCTTGCCATGTGGGGCTCATCAAAAACTCCTTAGGCATCCAAATGACAAAGCAACTGGCTTCTCCAGATAGAGAGCAAAGAGGAAGCTGCAATGACATTTATGATCTCATCTCAAAAGTTATGTGCCATCACTTCCTCCATTTGCTATTCCTTAAAAGTAAGCCCTGAATTCCAACCCACACTCGATAGGGAAATTAAGCTAAACTTGTTTAGAGTCTGTTTTAAAACCACCACATAATAATTGTACTCTTGGACATTTTATACTTTTATTTATGTTTTAACTCCCATGTGACCCTAAGGTTCTCTAATGAGAAGTGATGGCTTCAGCCTCTTGGAATCACTGTAAAAAGGGGCTGATGTGTGTGTGTGGGGGGCCAAATGAGGATTCTCTGCAGAAAAGTAAGATGGGGAGAAGGGGACTGACCTTTGTGCACTTACTGTATGCTAGGCACATATGTCTATTCCCTTCTGACTCTGGAGGAAGGAGAAAGACTGAGGGGGATGAGTGGCGTTGAAGGAAGTAATTGGGAGTCCCCATTTTGTTATATATACTGGTCAGGGTTCACAGCTCACTGTCTTGGATGTTATAACCACAGCATTTTCACCCTTTTACAATTTTTGCCCTGATTGCCTATCATTGTGTTCTTTCTAGTTTCTTTATGTCCAGAACCATAATGTGGTTCTGTCATTAGCTCTTTTCAAGATAATGAGGAAATTTTTATGTTTTGAGACTGAATTATTATTATTATTATTTTACTGGATTACCTAAATACAATGACCTCATGGTGCTTCCCTGTAAATTTTCAACTGTAAGTACTGTAGCTTTGTGTTGATCCTCTGACATAAAAGTGGACATTTATTCCATTTGTGATCTTTTGGGAAATTAGAGAGGTGGTGCTAGTCAGGAACCTTGTCCTATGTCCCCTTACAGGTGGAGAAGTCAAAGAGGGAGCCTCGAACACCAACTTCTGTGACCACTGTGGGCCTGGGGTCCCCTCTGAGAAGATGTGACTTTCCAGCAGGCCTTTCTAAGAGACCATCTTCTCCTATAACACTCAAGTAAGCGTCATTCTTCTTGTCTAGACAGTCTGAGTCAAAGTCCTTTCGGTGGCACTTTGTGTGATTCCCTTTTGTGGCTTCTGTTGCTGCCAAAACCATGGGCATCCATAAAGGGCAAGGTGGAGAAGCGGTGGCATTTGAGTTGCCCGACTTGTTTATCTGTGTGTCTTTCCTGGAGAAATAAATGATGGGTTGGCCAGGTGTTCATTAACTGGTCAATATGGGATGTGTATTTACCAAGCTAAGCCTTTCAGCACATTCTTTGTAGTTCCTTGAATTCTATTGTACTTTTTGGGTATTCTTCTGTCCTGCAACTAAATCTAGAGTGAACTTGTCATATCGAGCTTGTACTCTTCCTATCACTCATTTGCTCACTCACACACTCACTCTCTCAGACAGACAGAGAGACAGTAATAATGGGCCAGCCAAGATCAGCAGTATGTTTGTTTGTTTGTTTTTTCCTTCTTTTGAACATTTCATTGTGTTTTAGGTGGAGGTTCACAGAGCAAATTAGTTTTCTATTCAACAATTGTGTGCATTTTTTTCTGACATTAGCTGCAATCCCCTCAATGTAAACAGCACTCTTCCTGCTCCCTCCCTGGGTTCCCCATTCCCATTTGTCCATCATTCCTGTTCCTTCCTGCCATCTGAACTTTTTTTGTCCAGGAAAGGGGCTAATGCTGCCTTTTGGTCTCATGTAATTGACTGTTCTGCAGAGCACATTCCTCACAGGTGGTATTGCTCACTTTAAAGGGCTGTCTGTTTGGCTGATGTCCAGGAGTTGAGTTCAGTTTCAGGTTTTAAGGGTGTTTAAGGGCTATAGTCAAGGAGCTCTGGTAGCGTAGTGGTTACGAATCAGGCTGCGAACTGTAAGGTCAGCAGTTAGAAACTACCAGCTGCTCCATGGGAGAAAGATGAAGCTTGCTGCTCCCATAAAGATTTACAGCCTCAGAAACCCTGTTCAGGGTCGCTATGGGTCAGAACCGACTCGGCGGCACTTAACAACAACAAGGGCTATAGTCTTGGGGTGTTCTACCAGTAGCTATCAGATCAGTTACTTTGGTCATTTTTGTGCATTTGAATTTTGTTCTATATTTCTCTCTTCTGCCCAGAACCTTCTATTGTGATCCCAACCAGAGAGGTCGATAGTGGTAGCTGGGCACCATGCAGTTCTGGTCTCAGGCTAGTGGAGGATATAGTTTGCATGGTCCATTAGTCCTTTGGACTAATTGTTTCCTTCAGTCTTTGGTTTTCTTCACTCTTTGCTCCAGAGAAGAGACTGAAGTCAATATAGTTCTAGTTAACAATTGGGTAAACTCACCAATGAAATCATGTAACTGAAAAACAAATTTACACTAACTGTGAGACCATTGTTTTGTTATTAAAACATTTTACTGATGATAGCTGACCAAAGTGACTCTGTAAACAGCTCAATTCAGCAGTAATGAAAAAAACATCATTAGTGTTACCGATCGAGAGAGAGATGATTTAATGTGGGAAAACAAGTCCATTTTTATAGAGAGAACAATATATACCTGTTGTTTGGTTCAGAGAACATAGAGTAAAACATGAGTTTAATTAACACTTAGAATTTACTTTAAAATATTCCAAAGCAACATCATCTGTGATTACTATTTGTTGATTCTATCAGAGACCTTTTCACTATTATTATTATGTTCAGAAATTACTCTCATTTTCATAGACTATTTATACAGAGTCCTGGTGTGGCCCTGTGGGTTAATACGTTGGACTGCAAAGTCTGTTTGAACCACAATGTCAGTGGTTCAAACTCAACAGATACTCTTTGGAAACCCTATACATGGTCGTTATGGGTCAGAATCAACTCAATGGCACTTTACAACAATAACAACAACATTGATGTATCTGTTTCTCCACAGGAAAAAAATCCTTCCATAGCACATTGCTGAAATAAAAACATCTTCTTTTTGCACATTGCATCTTTTATATGCTACCATTGCCTGTTTGGGGTAATGGTGCTGCTCTCTTATAACTTGTCTGAATCTATTCTGTGGCCTCTATAATCTATTTTTACCTTTGTCTTATATCACAACCTTCTTGGTTTCTATCTACCTGTTACTTCTGTGGTAATAATTTGGGATGTTGACATGAACAGAGTTCATATTGGGAGTTCTCCAGATTCCACCCCTCTCTTTTCCTTGATGTTGACTCATAGTCCCTGTATGGATATTAGCTTTCTCATTTCATCATTATTATTGTGAATTTCACTAATATGCACAAGAAGTTTGCTTCTCTCTATAGCATGAGTATTAGATCTTGGAAGCAAGCACAGAATTGGCTGATGCTACTTCTTCCATGTTGGAGATCTCAAAGAAAATTGTATTTCTAGAACTATTTTATATTTTTAAGGACACATCAGCTGAGTTTTAGAAAAACATTCCCTGTTTGAAGAAACTTGAATAAAAGGTTTTTTTAAAATATAGAGTTCAACTTAGATTTTTTTTTTTTTTGCCCACTGTATAAACAGCAGTACCAATTGTTTATGTACCAATTGTACATAAACTAGACCAGTTGCTAACAAGTGAATTCTGATTCATGGCGACCCCTTGTGTGTGCTCCATGAAGCTTTTCAGACGTGACATTTTTGAAGATTGCCACGCTTTTCTTCGGTGGTGTCTCTGGGTAGATTTGAACTCCAATCTTTTGGTTAGAAGCTGATCACACTAACCATTTGTACCACACAGAGACTCCTAATTGGTACATGTTGTTATTGCTAAGTGCCGTCGAGTTGGTTCTAACTCATAGTAACCCTGTGTAGGGTTTCTGAGGAGCACCTGGTGGGTTTGAACCACTGACCTTGAAAGTTAGCAGTATAGTACTTAGCCTACAACACTACACCAGGACCCCAGTTGGCACATAGTCGGTTCTTAATTAAAGGAGCCCTAGTGGCAAAATAACTTAAATTCCTGGTGTGGCACTGTAGGATTACAAGTGGACTGCAAACAACATGGTCGGCAGGTCAAACCCACCAGCTGCTCCTTGGGAACCTTTTACAGGGTCACTATGAGTTAGAACCAACTTGACAGCATTTAACAACAATGCAACGGTGGTACAATGTTAAGTACTAAGTTCTGGTTGAAAAGTTGACAGTTCAAACTCAGAGCTGCTCCATGGAAGGAAACCCTGATGATCTGTTTCCATAAAGATTATATTGTTGTTGTTAAGTGCCATCGAGTCGGATCTGACTCATAGTGACCCTGTATAGAGTTTCCAAGGAGCAGCTGGTGAGTTTGAACTGCTGACCTTGTGGTTCAAACCAACCTTGTGGTCTAGTGCTTTATCCTATAGCACCACACAATGTTGTTATTAGGTGTCATCAAGTCAGTACCAGCTCATAGCAATCCTATGCACAACAGAATGAAACACTGCCAGCTCATAGGCCAACCTCATAATCGTTGGCTACACTTGACCCCATTGATGCTGCCACTTTGCCAATCCATCTTTCTGGGGGTCTTCCTCTTTTTAGCTGACCCTCCACCTTACCAAACATGACATTCTTCTCCAGTGACTGGTCTCTCCTGACAATATGTCCGAAGTATGAGAGATGAAGTCTGGCCATCCTGGCCGCCAAGGAGCACTCTGGGGTACTTCATCCAACACAGATCTATTTGTTCTTTTCGCAGTCCATGGTACTTTGAATATTCTCCTCCAACACCATAACTCAAATGCATCAATTCTTCTACAGTTTTCCTTATTCACTGTCCATTTTTGCATGCACATGAGGTTATTGAAAATACCATGGCTTGAGTCAGGTCCACCTTAGTCCTCAAGCTGATAATCTTTGCTCTTCAACACTTTAAAAAGGTCTTGTGCAGCAGATTTACCTAATGCAATTCATCATTTGATTTCTTGACTACTGCTTCCACGAGTATTGATGGTTGACCCGAGAAAAATGAAGTCTTTGACAACTTCAGTCTTTTCTCCATTGATAAAAATGTTGTTTATTGGTCCAGTGATGAGGATTTTTGTTTTCTTTACATTGAGATGGAACCCATACCGAAGGCTGTGGTCTTTGATCTTCATCAGCAAATATTTTAAGTCCTCTTCACTTTCAGCAAGCAAGGTTGTATCATCTGCATATCGTAGGTTGTTAATAAGTCTTCCTCCAATCCTGATGCCACGGTTTTCCTCATATATCCCAGCATCTCGGATTATTTGCTCAGCATACATGTTGAGTAATTATGGTGAAAGAATACAACCCTGTCACACACTTTTCTTAATTTTAAACCATTCAGTGTTTCCATGTTCTGTTCCAACAACTGCCTCTTGGTCTATGTACAGGTTCCTCATGAGCACAATTAAGTGTTCCGGAATACTCGTACTTCGCAATGTTGTCCATAGCTTGTCATGATCCACACAATTGGAAAGCCTTTGTATAGTCAATAAAGCACAGGTAAACATCTTTTTGGTATTCTCTGCTTTCAGCCAAGATCATCTGACGTCAACTATGATATCCCTCATTCCACATCCACTTCTGAATCCAGCTTGAACCTCTGAAAGTTCTCTGTCAGTGTGTGATTGCAGCCATTTCTGTATTACCTATAGTAAAACTTTACTCGCATGGGATAGCAAAGATATTGTCCAATGATTTCTGTATTCCGTTGGGTCACCTCTCTTTGGGATGGGCACAAATACTGCTCTCTTTCAGTCAGTTGGCTAGGCAGTTGTCTTCAAATTTCTTGGCATAGATGAGTGAGTGCTTCCAGTGCTGCATCAGTTTGTTGAAAGATTCCATTTCTATTCTATCAATACAGCCACACAACGCAGCCTCAGAAACCCTATAAGGCAATTCAACTCTGTTATTTAAGTCACTGTGAGTCGGAATCAACTCAACAGCACCTAACAGTGAGAAGTGCTTAATAAATATTTGTGGAGTGTATGAATGATTGCAAGTCACTGTGCCAAATGCCCAGAGAATCCCAACATAAGTGAGAACAGTCACCATGTCAAGGAGCCTCATGCATGGAGGGAGAAGAGAGATGTATGCAGATGACTTCACTCCCAGGCCCCAGTCCAAAGATCTGCTACCTTTCTATCCCTGAGGACTCAGCTGCACCACTATCCTTTCCAGAACTATTCAAAGCTACATTTGCCCCTCCTCTGTGCTTGCATAGCTGAGAAGCTCATGTTCTCAGAACATGTTCAGAAGTTTGACAGCCCTCTCCTGAGAGCTGTTCTTCCTGTTCCTCTTACAGAGGTGTTTGTTCATCATTCTGCCAGTCATGGAACCTCAAAAGCTATACAGTCCTGCCATGTGCTGCAGGGAAGGCTCAAATAAACCTGTAAATTCCTTTTGTGATATTTTTCATCATAAAGGTTGCTAAGAGAGCCAGAGGAAGAATCTAACAACTTGGCTTCCAACTCTGACTCTCTCTGTTTACATCTCTTTGGGGAAGGTCTTTAAATTCTTAGGACTATGGTTTTCTTATTTAAAATATGTTGTTGTTAAGTGCCCTCAAATCCATTCCCATTCATAGTGACCGTGTGTAGGGTTTCTGAGGAGATGCTGGTGGGTTTGAACTGCTGGCCTTGTGGTTCACAGTTCAGTGCTGATTATCTCACAAAGTTTACAAAGCTGTAATCTTTACAGAGGACTCCTGGTGTGGCACTCTAGGATCAGCACTGGACTACGAGCCACAAGATCGGCATTTCAAACTCACCAACTGCTCCACAGAAACCCTATACAGGGTTGCTATGAGTCAGAACTGACACAACAGCACTTAACAACAACAACAATCTTTTGTAGAAGCAGACTGCACATTTCCTGTGGAACAGTTTGTGGGTTTAAAACCTCCAACCTTTTAGTTGACAGCTGAATGTTTCAATTTCTGCACCACCAGCGCTCCATTAAATAGCTTGTTATTGTTGTTACGTGCCATTGAGTGGATTCCAACTCATAGCAACCTTGTATATGGTTTCTGAGGAGTGGCTGGTAAATTTGAATGCCTGCCTTGCAGTTCAAACTAACCATATGGTCCAGAGCTTATCTTACAGCGCCACACCAGGACTCCTTTAATAGGTTGTCATTATTGTTAAGTGCTGTTCCGACTCTTAGAGACCCTATATAGGGTTTCCGAGGAGCAGATGGTGGGTTTGAACTGCTGACCTTGTGACTCGCAATCCGGTGCTGACCCTACAACACCATATCAGGAGTACTTAAATAGATTGTTATTGTTGTTGTTTAGTGCTGTTGAGTCATTTCTGACTCATAGCGACACTGTATAGGGGTTTCCAAGGAGCAGATGGTGGATTTGAACTGCTGATCTTGTAATTTGAAGCCCAGTGCTGATACTACAGCGCCACACCAGGACTTCTTAAATAGGTTGTTGTTGTTGTTGTTGTTAGGTGCCATTGAGTCAGTACCGACTCATAGCGACTCTATGCATAACAGAATGAAACACTGCCTGGTCCTGGGCCAACCTCACAGGTGTTGCCACGCTTGAGCCCATTGATGCTGTGGCTTTGCCTATCCATCTTGCTGGAGGGGGTGGGTCTTCCTTTTTTTCTGTAACCCTCCACCTTACCAAACAAGATGTCCTTCTCCAGGGACTGGTCCCTCCTGATAATATGTCCGAAGTATGAGAGACAAAGTTTGGCCATCCTGACTATTAAAGAGCACTCTGTCTATACTTCTTCTAACACAGATTGGTTTGTTCTTTTGGCAATCCATAGTACTTTAATATTCTCCTCCAGCATCATAACTCAAATGCTTCTACGGTCTTCCTTATTCACTGTCCGACTTTCACATGAGTGTGAAGCTGTTGAAAATACCAAGGTCCTCAACTGATATCTTTGCTCTTGAACACTTTAAAGAGGAAAGATAATCAGTTTCAGGCCTAAGGTACAGCAGGTTTGACTGCTGCTTCCTTGAATGTTGATAACTGGATTCAAGGAAATTGAAGTCTTTGTCAACTTCAGTCTTTTCTCCATTTGTCACGAATTTATTTATTGGTCCAGTTGTAAGATTTTTTTTTTCTTTACATTGAGGTGTAATCCATGCTGAAGACTGTGGTCTTTGATCTTCATCAGTAAGTATCTTAAGTTCTCTTCACGTTCAGCAAGCAAGCTTGTATCATCTGCATATCACAGGCTGTTAATAAGTCTTCCTCTAATCCTGATGCCATGGTGTTCTTCATATAATGCAGCTTCTCGGATTATTTGCTCAGCATACCAATTTAATAAGTATCGTGAAATAACACAACCCTGGAACACACCTTTCCTAATTTTAAACCATTCAGTGTTCCATTGTTTTATTCAAACAACTGCTTCTTGATCGGTGTACAGGTTCCTCGTGAGCACAATTAAATCTTCCGAAATACTCATTCTCTGCAATGTTGTCCATAGCTTGTCATGATCCACACTGTCAAAAGCCTTTGCATACTAAGTCTAACCACGTTCAATACACTCCTGTGAACCTGGGTGGAGACCTGGTTGATCAGCAGTTTGGCAAGACCTGGGGACTCTTGGGCCCAGAGGACTAGAGTGGAGAATGAAACGTCCAGCTGATAGAAGAGATGGCATGTGCACAAGAACACCCACACTTACAGATAATACCCACTTGACCTGGCTTCAATGGCTGGATGAACAGAGCTCAACTAGAAGAAGAAAGAAGAGGAAAAAAAGAGTAATCTGATACAATTTGATGAACGTGACCTACACCTATGGATGCAGTAGCTCAAAAGAGGGAACAAATCTTTACAGCGATGATCATTCCCACCCCCTCGATACACAGTAGACAGGGATGGGCAACTTGGACATTGACTACCCAAAATGGGGGGGCTACAAAGGCAAAGTGACTGGCTTACAGGATTTCAAGAGGAAGCCTAGATCCAAAGGGCGCGGAAGAAGGTAGAATCTCCACTGAGTAGTATCCAATCTGTCTGGGCGGGACTAATGAAAGGAGATGTACTCATGTGGTACAATAGTGAATAATTACTATCAGGACTGACTGTGAGGGTTGGAAATGTAAAGGTAGACGTTTTGTAGCAAAAGGAAGAAAGTGGTTGACTTTGCAGTCCAGGAGCGGCAGGCCCTGGAAGCATCAAGGGAGAAGAGCGGAGTGCGGGACCCTAGTCAGAGAAACTGTGACGCCAGAGATGTAGGCAGAGACGATGACGTGGAGAGATGGAGCGGCTGGGAACTCTAGACCTAGAGAGGGAAAGGGGCTGTGTGCTGAAGACGGGGAAGGGGAGGGGGGCAGGCTTGTGGGGTGTACCATTTGTTTGGTTGATGATGGAGGGGATTGTAACTATAGGAAGAATGTAAAGCTAATGTTCTCCCATGTAAGCTATCACTTAATTCACAATAAAACATTAAAAAAAAAAAGCCTTTGCATAGTTAATAAAGCACAGGTAAACATCTTTCTGGTATTCTACTGTCATTAAAGATCCATCTGACTTCAGCAGTGATATCCCTCTTTCCATGTTCTCATCTGAATCAGCCTTGAACTTCTGGCAGTTTCTTGTCAATGTACTGTTGCAGCCATTTTTTAATTATCTTAACAAAATTTGACTTGCATATGATATTTCATATTGTCCAGTGATTTCTACATCCTGTTAGGTTACCTCTCTTTGGAATGGGCACAAATGTGGCTCTCTTCCAATCAGTTGGCCAGATGGCTGTCTTCCAAATTTCTTGGCGTAGATGAATGAGTGTCTCCATTGCTGCATCAGTTTGTTGAAAGGTTTCGATTTGTGTTTCATCAGTTACCGTAGCTTTGTTTTTCACCAATGCCTTCAGTGCACCTTGGACTTCTTCCTTCATTACCATTGGTTTTTGATAATATGCTATCTCTTGAAATAGTTGAACATCATCCAGTTCTTTTTGGTACAGTGACTCTGTGTATTCTATCTTCTTTTGATACTTACTGCATCATTCAGTATTTTGCCCTAGAGTCCTCCAATATTGCAACCAGACCATCTCTATTTTGTCTAATTTATACTGATAGAATGTCCATCTGAATCGTGAGTGGAATGTGTATACATATCATTTCAGTGGGTCTCAGCTGGGAAGGGACATTTGGTACTGTCTGGACACATTTTTGGTTGTCACAGTCAGGAAGTTGCTTCTGGTATCTTGTAAGTAGAGGCCAGGTAAAAAACCAACCTACTACCATCAAGTTGACTCCAACCCATAGCAATCCTTTAGGACAGTAGAACTGCCCTCAGGGTTTCCAAGGGTAGTAATCGTAACAGAAGCAGAGTGCTACATCTTTTTTCTGTGGAACCCATTAATGGGTTTGCACCACCAACCTTTTGGTTAGCAACCAAGAGCTTAACTCTGTTATGCCACCAGGGTCTTTACAGAGGCCAGGGAGACTGTTAAATGTCCTATGGTCAGTCATGTGCTTGGGAAGATTGTATGCAAGATTCGTTCCCCCAAAACTGAAATTTAAAAACAAAGTTTCTTGTGGTAAAACATATTTAACAAAGTTTGCCATTTAACCATTTCTAAGTGTACATTTTAATGATATTAATTATATTTACCATGTTGTGCAACCAAAACTATTCATTTCCAAAAGTTTTTCATCACCGCACACAGAAAGTCAGTGCCCTTTCAACTGTATTTCTCTTTCCCCTTCCCCCTAAATCTATATAAGAATTTTATTTGAAGAAAGTTTCTAGGGAAAAAAATGAAGAATCTAGGGTTTATGTTGTTGAGTGCCTTTGAGTCAGTTCCGACTCATAGCGACCCTATTATGGTTTCTGAGGTTGTAAATCTTTGCAGGAGCAAAAAGCCTTACCGTTCTTAGGCGGAGCAGTTGGTGGGCTCATACCACCAATTTTGTGGTTCGAAGTTGAGTACTTATCCTATAGAGAACCACAAGACTCTCCCAGGGTTCTGTTGTTGTTAAGTGCTGTTGAGTCCATTCCAACCCATAGTGACCCTGTATAGGGTTTCCAAGGAGAAGCTGGTGAGTTTAAACCACCAACCTTGCAGTTCGAATGACTTTGCAGTCCGATGCATTAGCCCACAGCACCACACCAGGACTCCCAGGGTTCTGTTGTACATCTGAAAAGAGCTGCCCATTTGCTGAGAGGTTGTGTCCCTTAGGAATATGGGAGAACCCCAGTGTGAAGCTTGAGAGTCAGATGTGCCTTATGGTGGAGACTAGAGCAACCTGCTGTGTGGTTTTGGACCTAACTGGGTTATTGCACAGGGATGTCAGCCTGACCAGCTTGAAGAAGAGATTTCAAGGGTTTGGATTATCCCAGTTGGGAAGAAGTCTGCTGTGGGAGGGACAGTGTAATCTGGACTGATTCTACAGAAATCATATGGTTAATACTGAAACTATGAAATCGTGAAAATTCAAATCATATTAAAGATATATTTTTTGGGTAGAGCGATCAGTTTTCCTCACCTGCTGTGTGACCCTCATCCTTGCCTTGACTGACAGACCATACAGTGAGAAAATACTCTTAACATCATTGGAAAACTGGCCTAAGTCTTAACGATCAGCATATCACTATTGTTTCTCTCAAGTTTAATTTTAATATTATCTATGATTTTTTTCCTAATCACCAGGATCCAATTAGGTAGCTAAACTGATCATAAGAAATTGACCTTAAATATTAAGTTGAACTTTATGAATTACCATTTTTTGTGTTGTTATAGGCCAAAGGCAGTAAGATGTTAGCAATTTCATATGGTTCAACTTGCTACAGGATGTGTCAAAGAAAACATTGCAAAGGATAATGTTAAAGCAGGCAAGGATGACTTTATTAAAAAAATATTCTTGCAAGAAGCAGAGGAAGGACTATTTGAAGGAGGCAAAGGAACACTCAAATCTGAGTACAACTCTACTGAGACAAAAACATGAGCTTTTAAAAATATAGGGTGGGTTAGTGGATGAGCACTGAAGAAAGCTAAGGGGATTGATCACTGGATTGCATGAGTGATTTACTGAGATTGCAGTTAGGGCCATAAGGCTCAAAATGCTGTCTTTTCATTTTATAAGGTTGCCTGAGTCCTAGAGACCTCATGGCAGGGAGAAAGGGAATAAGGAACTCCCTGATTAGATGCCGGAGATGGTGAAGACTGAGGAAGTAGAAGGTCAGGGCGATCATTAATACAGCACATCATTAGTATTGTTTTGGTCAATTCTTTGCAAATTCTGGAACACAAAAGGACAGGGAAGGGGTTCTTTAACTGTTGCTGTTCTCCTTGTTCCTTATTAAGTGCCATGGAGTCAGTTCTGACTCATAGGACCCTATATAGGGTTTCTGAGGAGCAGCTGGTAAGTTTGGACTGTTGGTCTTTCAGTTAGCACTCTAGTGCTTATCCTACAGCCCCACACCAGGATCCATGTTCTTAGGGCCTGAGTAAAATTGAACTTTGTCAACTACAAGTAGCAGCTTGTAATTTATGTACAGATTATGTTCTCCCTAAAGGAACGGTAAAAATGCCCCCTGCATCCCAGTGTGAACCTCTGGGTAGATCTACAGCAGCAGCAGCCAGTCCTCATTTAGGTGCCTCGGCCTGGCTAGGGGGACCTATAACTTTCTTTCAACAAACACAAAGTAGACGTCTGTGTTTTAACAAAACCATGTTTCCCTGCATGGGAACAGGCTGGCCATCTTTTTATCTGCCCAGTAGGAGTGAAAGACAATTCTTTTAAACTTTAAGAATTTCCAAGAGGACATCCTTATCCTCATCCCCACTCCTCAACTGACTTTATTTCTCTATATTTCTAGAGGATCCAGTGATGGGAAAATTCAGAAATGGTTACACGGTGATGGTTGAACAGCATGTCATGCTAGAACTGCGTTAACACTAGTGTTCATCTAAAAAGGGGGAGGGAGGGAGGGAAAATGCCTAGCACTCCATCCTTGTCATCAAATTTCAGTGAAACTAGGACATGGCATCATCATCTAGGCTTCTTAAAATATTTACTTTCCACTAGGGATGTTTTGGAGTCCTGGTGTGGCACTATGGGTTAATGCGCCAGACTGTAAAGCCGTTTGAACTAGTTCAAGTCCACCAGGTACTCTTCGGAAACCCTATACAGGGTCGCTATGGGTTGGAACCGATTTGACGGCAATTCACAACAACAAGGGATGTTTTATGAACCCCTTGTGTGGCACTATAGGATAAACACTGTACTGCAAACCACAAAGTCCACAGTTCAAACTCACTGGCTGCTCCTCAGAAACCTGAGCAGGGTCATTATGAGCTGGAATCGACTCAATGGCACTTAACAACAACAACAACAACAAAGATGTCTGTTTGGAGGGTAGTCTTTTAGGGACTTGGGAATGTTTGCTAACTTTTACATTTGTTCTTCTTGAAAGATAAAATTACTCAAGTTGTGGAACCAGGTATCTGAGGAACAAAGTTCTGTGGTGAGACCCTGTAATGATCCCATTGTGTATTTTGTTTAACAG
This sequence comes from Chrysochloris asiatica, assembly GCF_000296735.1. Classification (NCBI taxonomy): domain Eukaryota; kingdom Metazoa; phylum Chordata; class Mammalia; order Afrosoricida; family Chrysochloridae; genus Chrysochloris; species Chrysochloris asiatica. The sequence goes on from NW_006408536.1 coordinate 15,037,854, forward strand.
GTCAACTTCCAAAGTCTATCCACTCTCTCCAAAGAACATGAAGCCACCATCCCTAGGGTCACCAGTGAAATACCGCCTTCCCCCCTTTTCCAACCGAGAGATACCCAAGAAGAAGGCAGATAAAGAGAAGACCAACAAGGAAAGGGAAGGTGCTGTTGGCCTACAGACATTTGGTGCACACGGAGAGGATGTCCCTGAGAAGCATATTGTGGACAGACACATCACTGAGAAGTATGTAATTTCCACAGGAAAGGTGGAGAGCAGTGAAGGTAAGGCTTCCTCACAGATGCTACCATGTGGAGCCTTGGGTCTCCATAGATGGTCCACTCTCTGACCCATCCAATCAGAATTCTTGCTCTCTTCCTCCTTTCCTCCTTTCAGTCACCTGAGGTTTCCCTGGAGGAGGAGATTGGGGGGTCCCAACTCTGCTGCAAGCTATGGATATATTCACAGTGTGCTGAGTAAAGCAGGCTTTACACAGCCAGCATATGGGAGCTTCTCAGAAAGAGAGGAGCTTACTCTAATCCTTGCAGCCTTTATGATGCAATGAGTTCACCCCAATGGTGGTAACAATGGCAGAGACCTTGGAACTTGCTAGTTCCTCTTCTTCCACACCAGCCCACTCCCTTACACTGTGTAATGCATCCAGGATCACAGCTGGATCCTATCACAGCTTCTCTTGATCAACAGCTAATCATGCTAGTCCTGACAGCATTGTCTCTTAGCCTGTTGGACTGGATTTTTCTTTCTTCCAAGTGGCAGTTGCTGTATGGGTAGAATTATTGTGCTCATTTACCTTAGTCTTTTCTTCTTGATACCTTGCCCCAATGTATCACAGGAAAGCCCACGGCAGGCACCACTGATGCTGGAGAGGCAGTGAAGATCCTGGCTGAGAAGAGGCGGCAGGCACGCATGCAGAAAGAGCTGGAAGAACAAGAACGCTTGGAGAAGGAGAAACAAGAAAGGTATTGACTCAGAGTTTTGGGGTGATCTCATGGGAAAGGCTTCAGTGGAAAGAACAATTTGCATGCCTTCTTTTACAGTTCTGGAATTGATAAAAAACAAACAAACAAACAAACAAACAAACCAGCAGCAGTCTAGGAACCTGGAATGCCAGGTTTACACACAAGGTGCTCATGGGTTGCAGCGGCTAGTAGATGTAATTCACAACGAAAGCACTTTGCTCTTTTTAGAGGACCTGAAAACTCAGAACTCCTGGATTAAATGGTACAGGTAGTTTCCCTTTCTCATCTTGAACTTGAAACCAGCCAGTCCTCATGATCTCTCAGGAGCTCTATCCTTGAGCTTTGTTTATAGATTGAGATTCTAAGAAGAGAGAAGGTTCCATACGTAGAGATCTTGATTCTGCTTCCCAAAGTTGTATTTTATCACCCAGATTATCCTAACTCAGACCCTAGAGATGGAAAGGAAGGTTGAGAAGAGTTTCCTAGAGAGGGATGGAAGCTGACCTTGTATCTCATGAGCAGTGATGTGTGGAGAAGCCCACTCTGGAGCACAAACCTTGGGAGCGTATCAGAACCATCTGGGCATGTGGTACACAGGCTCAGGCTTCGGTGACTTGGCCCTTTCTGCTTTTTCCTGCACAGTCTTCCTGCTTTAGTGACCCTGGGCCTTTGTAGCTATCCAGGTGATTCTGATATAGCGCCAACATTTGAGAGCCACTGCATGGGTAGTAGTACTAGGACACTGTATCCAAATAAAGACAGTCCTGCCTTTTGTGATATTTGTAGTCAGAGAAGACTGAATGCTAAGGATAAGGTATTTTTGATCATTAAGTTGATAAAGGAAACCTTTAAAATAATCAGTGTGCAGCCTAAGCTACTTAGAGAATTCACAGGACAAAAACCAAGTGATGCTGTAGCATTTCAAGTTCGGCATAAAATTTAGTATAAGAAAAAGAATATTCTTGATCCTTATATGACCTTGGCAAGTCTCTGGCCTCTGATTGCTGATTTGCTGATCTTTGTGAAAAGATCAGGGAGTGGTGAGGAGGTGGATCAGACTGGTCCTTTCTTGCTGCAAATTCTGACCTCTCTGAGATTTCCCTACCTCCAGCCTTTTGGTTGATATCGGCAAATTTATTATTAACTAGGGTGTTTGAGCTGGTTGGGGTAGGCCATAAAGTGTGTGAAGAAGAGAAGTTACAGGAGATGAAGATGAATTGAGGGTCCTCAAATGCCAGACCTTGGTAATTGCAAGCCCTGACGATACCATGCAGGTGCAGAGCAAGTAAGTTAACCTGATTGCTTAGCAAGGTAAAGTTCTTTTACCTTCCCACCACCACCTTCTCTCTCTGTTGTACACATTTTCTTCACAGCCCAACTCCTCATCTAATTGCTTATATTGCCTTTACTTCCTCAACTCAAATTCCACCTTCAAATTCACCCCAACCCTTCCAACAAATTGCCAGACTCCTAGTCTATTTTGTTGTTGACTTTGCCCTTGTTGAGCTTTGCCTTGCTTCTCTGACCTCTTTTTCTCCATCTCCTCTCAACCCAGTCCTCACTCCTTGCCTCTCTGAACAGTGTTGCCCCCTCCTACTCTGTCATTGCCCCCATCATACTGAATAGGTTCAAGGTTCATATTACACAGGGGTTTTATGTTTTAAGCATTTGATGTACTAAGCCAACCTTGCTCTCATATCCCTTTCTGCCTTCATTTTATTTTTTTTTCTCATTTTATCATATGCCTGTTAATTTCATCTTTCTCTATAAACATTAAACACTTTCTAGAACAAGATGGGGCACTAAATACTACATGTCACATGTGCTGATGACTCCTGACTCTATGTCAAAGGCCGGTCCACTCTGCAGCAGTCCTGTCCAGTAGGCTCACCTCTAGCCACACTTGGCTATTGAAATGTAAACTACTTAAGATGAAGTACAATTCAGTTCCTCAGATGCCACATGTGCTCAGTAGCTATCATATTGGACAGCACAGAAAGTTCTGCTGGACAGTGCTGGTCTAAAATGGAGAGCCTATAATTCTAGTTGACCTATATTTTCATTTGAGTGTGTCCATATGCATCTCATATGTCACTTCTCTTCTGTCAGTTTGTTGTACTATGAAGGCTTGCGTGTTGCTGTGATACTAAAAGCTATATCACTGGTATTTCGAATATCAGCAAGGTCACTCATGGTGGACAATTTCATTGGAGCTTCCAGACTAAGACAGACTAAAAGAGAGAGACCAACTACTTCTGACTGTTTAGCCACTGAAAACCTAAAACAAATAGTGATGGAATGTTGTCACATATAGTGCCAGAAGATGAAAACATGAATAGAACCAAAATATTGTCAAATATAGTGCTGGAAGGTGAGCCCCTCAGGTTGGAAGGTACTCAAAATACAAGTGGGGAAGAGCTGCCTCATCAAAGTAGAGTTGACCGTCATGATGCATTATCTCATTTAATTCTCACAATTTGCTATGAAATACTATTATAACTATTCTCATTTTTTAAATGAACATCAGAAAAGTTGAGTAACTTTCCAAAGATCACACACACAGCAAGAGGCATAATCAGAATGCATGGCCTATTGGGAGTCAGTAACACTTATCAGTGTTTCTCTGCTATTCACAAGGTTTTCAGTGACTAAATATTCGGAAGTAGTTTGTCACTCTTTCTTCCTAGTCTGTCTTTGTCTGGAAGCTCATCTGAAACTTGTCCACCATGGGTGACCCTGCAGGTATTTAAAATGCCGATAGCATAGCTTTCAGAATCACAGCAATGCACAAGCCACCACAGTATGACAAACTGACAGATGAGTGGTGGCTATTTGGTTTTAAGTGGAAACCAAGAGGTAGCATATTGATCAAGAGCCAATGATAATGAAAGAGGAAGTCCAAGGTGCGTTGAAGGAATTGGCAAAGAACAAGACACCAGGAATTGATGGAATAAAAATTGAAATCTTTCAAGAAAGTGAGGTGGCACAGGAGGCACTCACTCATCTCTGCCAAGAAATTTGGAAGAAAACTATCTGGCCGACTGATTGGAAGAGATCCATATTTGTGCCTATTCCAAAGAGAGGTGACCTAACAGAATGCGGAAATCATTGGACAATCTCTTTGATATCCCATGCGAGTAAAGTTTTGCTAAAGGTAATACAGAAACGGCTACAATAATACATTGACAAAAAAATTCCAGATTTTCAAGCTGGATTCAGAAGAGGCCGTGGAATGAGGGTATCATTGCTGATGTCCGATGGACCTTGGCTGAAAGCAGATAATATCAGAAAGATGTTTACCTGAGCTTTACTGACTAAGCAGAGGCTTTTGATTGTGTGGATCATGAAAAGCTACGGACAACATTGTGAAGTATGAGTATTCCGGAACACTTAATTGTGCTCATGGGGAATCTGTACATGGATCAAGAAGCAGTTGTTCAAACAGAACATGGGAACACTGAATGGTTTAAAATTAAGAAAGGT
>NW_006408536.1:15042644-15079642 GCF_000296735.1 Chrysochloris asiatica
GAGCCTCACCCAAGCCATGGTATTTTCAGTAACCTCATATGCATGCGAAAGCTGGACAGTGAATAAGGAAGACCCTAGAAGAATTGATGCTTTTGAGTTATGGTTTTGGAGGAGAATATTGAAAGTGCCCTGGGCTGCCAAAAGAAGCAATATATCTGTGCTGGAAGAACTGCAGCCAGGGTGCTCATTGGAGGCCAAGATGGCCAAACTTCATCTCTCATACTTCGGCCATATTATCAGGAGCGACCAGTCACTGGAGAAAGGATATCATGTTTGGTAGGTTGGAGGGTCAGAGAAAAAGGAAGACCTGAATGAGATGGATTGGCCAAGTGGCAGCATTGATGGACTCAAGCGTGACAACAGTAGTGAGGTTGGCCCAGGATCAGGCAGTGTTTCTTTCTGCTGTGCATAAGGTCGCTGTGGGTTGGTACCGACTCGATGGCACCTAACAACAACAACACTCATCAAGGTAAGTGTGACTCTCCACATTTTCTGTAAATGAGGAAAGTGACACACATGTGAGAAGAAAGAACGTTACAAACGTTAAAAAAAAGAAAACTGAGACTACAGCATTTCCCTACTGCTTAGAACTCCTTATCATTACATCATGAACCATTCATCTGTGGATGAAAGATGTTTATATGCCATTGAATTTTGATATTTCAAAGAATAAAAACTAAAATGTATTTTTTAAAGATTAGAAAAATGGGTGTTTTTTATTTAGTTTCTATATTAAATGTCAAATTTCTTTTGAGCATATTCCATTTACTGCTTCAGAAATCACATACCAATTAGAACCCTAAGTGAATTCTTTGAACTCATAATAATCTCTCTTAAATTGCTGACTGGCTCTTGAAACACTATGAGGATCCTAGCTTACATTGATTTTAAATATTCTGCTTAATTTTTTTAAAGAATTGTCTTTAAATACAAATGATGAGATTAACTTACAATCTAATTGTGGTCCTTTGTAGGTTGATTGGGCAACATCTACATCTTATAGAATTGAAAATCAACTCTGGTTACCTTTTTTTTTTTTTTTTTCATTTAAAAAATTCTTTTGGTGAATACACAGACTGTAGATTGAGTGGATTTCCGGGACGAAGAAGTCATTTCAGTCCGTGCATACTAATTCCTACCCTCGGAAACCCTATACAGGGTCGCTATGGGTCGGAACCGACTCGACGGCACTTAACAACTTAACAACAACAACATACTAATTTCAGTGTATGGGCTTGTTCATATGTTTAGCATTGCTCTGCTGTCAGCGCACAGCAGTTCGTTGACAGTTTGCCTTTTGAGCGTTATCTTCTCCTAACAACAATTCTGTCCTCAAAAGGCTGGAGGAAGAGGAATTGAAAAGAAAGGTGGAGGAAGAAAGACTTCGTCTAGAAGAAAAAACCTGTAAACAGGAAGAGGAAAGGAAGCGACAAGAAGAGGAAGATAAAAAAAAGGCAGAAAAGGAGGCAAAGCAGAAGGCTGAGGAAGAGCAGTTGTTGAAAGAAAAGCAAGAAAAGGCCATGATCGAGAAACAGGTACAGTAAAATCCTAAGAAAGACTTTCCTAGTGTGTTAAGGGCTTTAGTTGATATTAGATAAAATTAGTTAAATTTGAATGACTCTGGAAAAATTTTTAACTGCCTGGGCTGGTTGGTTAGGAGTATAAATTGCTTTGGGGAACAAAAGTTAAACTTATTATGTTTGCCATATATCAACTTGTTGTTTAGTGCCGTCAAGTCGGTTCCGACCCATAGCAACCCTGTATAGGGTTTCCGAGGAGCAGCTGGTGAGCTTGAACTGCCGACCTTGCAGTTCAAATGGCTTTGCAGTCTGGCGCATTAATCCACAGTGCCATACCAGGACTCTATATATCAGCTTAGGTTCCCCCAAAGACAGTCTCTGGGACACAGTTCAGGTAAAAGTAGCTTATTTGGGAGGGAATCCCAGGAAACTAGTTGTGGAGTTAGAGGAAAGGCAGTGAAGAACATGTTGATTGGCAAACTGTGGGCCACTGGAACCCTCTGAAAAATATAGAACATGCCTTAGAATTAGCTCTCAGAGGGATGAAGGATGCTAGGATATTTATCCACCAACCCTTGCCCTTCATTGTTTAGGGTCACTCCAGGGGCGCGGGGCATGGGAGAGGGAGTTAACTTCCTGATACTTGCAGCCACATGAAAATTCCCTGGCATGAGACTGCTTTCAGATACAGGAAGACCTTGGTTGCATATGAGAACTGGCGTCAGGTAATTTGCACAGTGAACCAAGAGTTTATTGACGGGGGGGCACCAGCCATATCTGCTGCATTATAGAGCAGCTTATGTAAATCTACATTGAATAATGGGAAAACACCCATATGGAGAAAGGTAGGTAATGAGTTGAAGAAACATGTGCAACCCCAGGGAAGTACTACAGTGTTTTCTGAGCTGAATAAAGCCTATGCCTTGGTTTACCTGTTTCTATTAGAAAGAAGTAGCAGAAGCAAAGGCCCAAGAAGCCGCTAAGCAATTGCGTCTAGAAAGAGAACAGATCATGCTGCAGATTGAGCAGGAGCGCCTGGAGAGGAAGAAGGTAAAGGCTGAGGGATCAGAAGGACTTAGGACAAGGCAGGTGCAGGAAGTGAGTCCAGTTCTATTTGCAATTGTTGGGTCAATTTTATTGATTGTTGTTGTTGTTAGGTGCTGTTGAGTTAGTTCCAACTCATAGTGTCCCTGTGCACAACAGAACAAAACACTGCCAGTCCTGCACTATCCTCACAATTGTTTTGTTTGAGCCCATTGTTGCTGTCTCTGTGTCAGTCTATCTTGTTGGGGAGGGGGGCTTCCTCTTTTTCCCTGGTTCTCTACTTTTCCAAGCATGATGTCTTTCTCCAGGGACTGGTCCCTCCTGATGATATGTCCAAAGTACGAGAAACAAAATCTCAACCATCCTCACTTTTAAGGAGTATTCTGGTTGTACTTCTTCCAACATAGATTTATTTGTTTTTTTTCTGGAAGTCCATGGTACTTTCAATTTTCTTCACCAACACCATAATTCAAATGCACTGACTCTTTTACAGTCTCCTTTATTCATGTGCAACTTTCACATGCTCATGAGGCAATTGAAACTACCATGGCTTGGGTCAGGCAAAATTTAGTCCTCTTATTGATATCTTTGCTCTGGAATGCTTTAAAAGATGGTTTTTGCATTAGTTTTGCCTAATGCAATTTGTCATTTGATTTCTTGACTGCTGTTTCTCTGAATAATAATTGTGGATCCAACCAAATTGAAGTTTTTGACAACTTTAATCTCTTCTCCATTTATCATGATGTTATTTATTGGTCCAGTTATGAAGATTTTTGTTTTCTTTACATTGAGGTACAATCCATACTAAAGACAGTATTCTTTGATCTTCATCAATATTTAAAGTTCTCTTTGCTTCCAGCAAGCAAGGTTGTATCATCTGCACATCTCAGGTTGTTGATGAGTCTTCCTCCAATCCTAATGCCACGTTCTTCTTCATATAATCCATTTTCTTGGATTATTTGCTCAGCATACAGATTGAATAAGTATAGCAAAAGGATACAACCCTGACTCACACCTTTCCTGATTTTAAACTCTTCAGTATCCCCTGGTTCTTTTCAAACAACTAACTGCCTGTTGGTCTATGTACAGGTTCCCTATGAGCACAATTAAGTGTTCTGGAATACCCGATCTTCGCCAGATTATCCATAGTTATAATGATCTACACCAAGGGCAATCTGGATATTCTTAACATCATCTGTGGGCCATACAAAATTATCAACTTAAAAATTAGCTTGCTATGTTAATGCCCATTGGACCTAACGTCAATGGCTGAATGTTCAAAACCCGACTAGAGGAAGGAAAGGGGGTGGGGGAAGTCTCTCTCTCTTTCTCTTTTTTTTTTAAAAAAGAAAACAAGTATAAAGCACTACAGTATGATGAACTTGACCTACACTTATTGATGTAGTAGCTTAAAATACCAACCACGAGGAAAAGAATCTTTATAGCAACAGTCATTCCCATCCCCTCTGTACACAAGGTTGATAGGGATAGGCAACTTAGACACTGGCCACCTAAAATGAGGGGCCTTTAAAGGCACGAAGTGACTGGCTTTACAAATTTTCAAGAGGGAGTTTAGATTCCGAGAGTGCGGGGGAAGGTAGAATCCCCACTGAGTGGTTTTCATCCTGTCTAGAGAGGTCTGGTGAAAGGAGATGGGGAACAAGACTGTCATGATTCAATAGTGAGTAATTGTTATCATGACTAATTGCGATTGTAGCAACTGTAAAGGTAGAAGTTTTGTAGCAAAAAGGAATAAGTGGTCGATCTAACAGTCCCGGCATGGAGGACCCTGGGACTATCAAGGGAGAAGAGCAGGAATGGAATGTGGGACCCTAACCAGAGAAGCAGCGACACCAGAGATGGAGGCAGAGATGATGACATGGAGAGACAGAGGAAATGTCAAGAGACAGAGACATGGAGCAGCTGAGGACTCTAGACTCATGGAGGGAGAGGGGATGTGTGCTGGTGGCCAGGGGGCAGGCTTGCAATGATTGTATATTCCTGAGTGTTTTGGTGCACATCCAAAAAAAACTTCAGAGGGAATAGAAGCAAAAATAATGTTGAATGATGTAGGGGATTGTAATCATTGCAATGAAACAAACTGATGTTCCCCCATGTAAACTATCACTCAATTCACAATAAAAACTTTTAAAAAATGGCCTGCTATATTTGGTGAAACCTTTAATTAAATGTGATGGTGTGATGCTGTGGATCAGCACTGGACTGCGAACCACAAGGTTGGCAGTTCAAACCCATCCGCTGCTTCTCAGAAACCCTATATAGGGTTGCAGTGAGTTCGAACCGTCTCTAGGGCACCCACCAACAATGTGATGGTTGGAGTCCTGGTGTGGCACTGCAGGATAATGCGCTGGACCTCAAGGTCAGTTTGAACCACCGACTTGTCGGCACTTTCTTCTGAAGCTTGTCTGGGTAGATTTGAACCTTCAAATTTGGTTAGCAGTCGAGTGTGTTAACTCTTTGCACCTCCTTTATCTAGCCAGGAACAAAGCAGGGAGAATCCTTCTTTTCTGGTAATCCTCTCTAAGACCTACAATTTCTCAGAGTATATTCTGCCATTGTTTTCTACTGAGTACATAAACTATTAAAAGGGTAACCTGAATTTCCTACCTTCACTTCTGGAGAGACTTCACTCTTTCTTGTTCTCTTCATTATTTCATCTATTCTCTGAAAACCAAAAAGAATAAAGTAGAAATCACCAAGACCCAAAACATACAAAAGTAGCTGGGTTTATATGCACAACAATGCAATGGCTGGAACTGAGGTTACCTTGGCAAGGCCAGACCAATTGATTTCGTGGGCCTTATGCAGTCTGTGGGCTGGATATTTATTATAACGAATAAAGCACAAGTAAACATCTTTCTGATATTCTCTGCTTTTAGGCAAGATCCATCTGATGTCAGCAATGATATCTCTCATTACACATCCTCTTCTGAATGTGACTTAAATTTCTGAAAGCTCATTTTTGATGTACTGCTGCAATATTTTTTACATTATCTTCTGCAAAATTTTACTTGCATGTGAAATTACTGATACTGTTCAGTTATTTCCACATTACATTGTGTCATCTTTCTGTGGAATTAACCCAAATACGGATCTCTTCCAATTTCTTGACATATACCAGTGGGCGCCGCTAGTGCTGTATTAGTTTGTTGAAACATTTCAGTTTGTATTCTATCAATTCCTGGAACCTTGTTTTTCACCAATGCCTTCAGTGTTGCTTGGACTTTGTTCTTGGACTTTGTTCTTTATTGCCGTTGGTTCTTGATCATATGGTAGCTCTTGAAATAACTGAACATCAACCAATTCTTTTTGGTACAGTGATTCTGTGTATTCATTCTTTCCATCTTCTTTTGATGTTTCCAGCCATTCAATATTTTGCCCATAGAATCCTTCAGTATTGAAACCTGAGGCGTGGATTTTTTTTTTTTTTTCCAGTTCTTTCTCCTTGAGAAATACAGAGATTATTCTTCCCTTTTGGTTTTCTACCTCCATATCTTTGCACATTTCATTATAATATTTGTCTTTGTCTTCTTGACTGTCTTTTGAAATTTTCTGTTCAACTCTTTTACGTCATCATTTCTTCCAGTTGTTTTAGTTTCTCCTCTCTCAAAAGCAAGTTTCAGAGTCTCTTCTGACATTCACTTTGGTCTTTTCCTTTTTCCTGTATTTTTAATGAACATTTGCTTTCTTCATGTATGATATTCTTGATGTCATCCCACAACTCCTCTTGTCTTCAGTCATTAATGTCTAATGCATCAAATCTGTTCTTGAGATGGTCTCTAAATGCAGGTGAGCTATATTCAAAGTGATATTTTGGCTCTCATGAACTTGTTTTAATTCTCTTCAGCTTCAGCTGAACTTGCTTATGATTAATTGATGATCTGTTCCAGAGTCTGCTTCTGCTCTTGTTTTTGCTGATGGTATTGAGCCATCACCATTGTTTCCTTCCACAGATGTAATAAATTTGATTCCTGTGTAATTCATCTCACGAGGTCCTTGTGTATTTTGTCTTCGGCAAAATTTTACTTGGCATATGATATTCATGATATTGTTCAACAATTTCCACACTATATTAGGTCACTCTTCTGTGGAATGGACACAAATGTGGCTCTCTTCCAAGTCACCTTTTATGTTGTTGAGAAAAACTATTTGCATTGGTCATTGGTTTTGCAAAATTCTATCATGCAGTCCAGCATAGTTTCTATCTCCAAGGCCATATTTCCCAACTATTGATCCTTGCTCTTTGTTTCCAACTTTTGCATTCCAATCACCAGTAATGATCAGTGCAACTTGATTACATGTTTGATCAATTTCAGACTGAAGAAGATGGTAGAATTCTTCAATTTCATCATCACTGGCTTTATTGTTGTTGTCGTTAAGTACCACGGAGTCGGTTCCGACTCATAGTGACCCAGCACGGGGTTTCCGAGGCTGTAAATCTTTACGGGAGCAGAAAGCCTCATCTTTCTCCCATGGAACAGCTGGTAGTTTTGAACTGCTGACCTTGAGGTTAGCAGCCCAATTCGTAACCACTAAGCTACCAGGGCTCCTTCTGGCTTTATTAGTTGGTGTGTAAATTTAAATAATAGTGTTCTTCCTTGTATGGATTTTATCCTATTACAGATAGCATTGTACTTCAAGATACATCTTGAAATATTATTTTTGATGATGAATGCATCACCATTCCTCTTTGATATATTCTTCTCAATATAGTAAACCATATGATTATCAGATTTTAAATGGCCAATACTAGTCCATTTCATCTCACTTGTGCCTAAGATATTGATATTCATGCATTCCATTTCATTTTTGACAACTTTTAATTTTCCTAGATTCATACTTTGTATATACCATGTTCTGGTTGGTTATTAATAGCTCTTTGCAGCTGTTTCTCCTCGTTTTGGGTTGTGCGCCATCAGCAAATGAAGGGCCCAAAAGCTTTACTCCATTTGCATTGTCCTTGTCGACTCTACTTTGAGGAAGCAGTTCTTCCCCAAGTCATGTTTTGAGTGCCTGTGTAGCTCATCTTCCCGCACTCTATCTCACAATGTCCCACTGATATTCATGAGGTTTTCAGTGGCTAAACATTCAGAAGTGACCCACCTCTCCTCCTTCCTAGTGTGTCTTAGTCTGGAAATTCCTTTGAAACCTGTCCACCATGGGTGACCCTGCTGGTAGTTAAAATAATGGTGGCACAGACTCCGGCATCACAGCAACACTCAAGCCACCACAGTACAACCAACTGACAGGCAAGTGGTGGAAGTTTATTGGTGTTGCTGTTAAGTGTCTTCAAGTCGGTTCCAACTCATAACAACCCTATACAGGGTTTCAGAGGAGTGGCTAGTGAGTTTGAACCACCGACCTTGCAGTTAGCAGTCCAGTGCTTATCCTACAGTGCCACTCTAGGACTCTGAGTTTACTGACAGTATTGTTCAAATCTTGTATAGCTTTATTTTGTCATTTTTCTTATTAATTGCTAAAAACAAAATGTTAGAAGTTATACCTGTGATTATGGATTTGTCTACTGTTCCTTTTAGTTCTGTCTACTTTTGCTTTATATTTTGAAATCCCTAATGTTAGGTGAAAACCATGGCATCAGGATTAGAGTACGACTCACTAACAACCTACGATATGCAGATGGTACAACCTTGCTTGCTGAAAGTGAAATGGACTTAAAATATTCACTGATGAAGATCAAAGAGCACAGCCTTCGGTATGGGTTGCATCTCAGTGCAAAGGAAACAACAATCCTCACCACTGGACCAATAAACAACATCCATATCAATGGAGAAAAGATTGATGTTTTCAAAGACTTCATTTTGCTTGATCAACCATCAACACTCATGGAAGCAGCAGTCAAGAAATCAAACAGGAAATTGCATTAGGTAAATCTGCTGCACAAGACCTCTTTAAAGTGTTGCAGAGCAAAGATGTCAGCTTGAGGACTAAGGTGTGCCTGACCCAAGCCATGGTGTTTTCAATAATCTCATATGTATGCGAAAGCTGGACAGTGAATAAGGAAGACGATCGAAGAACTGATGCCTTTGAGTTGTGGTGTTGGAGGAGAATATTGAAAGTACCATGTTCTGCCAAAATAACAAACAGATCTGTATTGGAAAAAGTACAGTCAGTGTGCTCCTTGGAAGCCAGGATGGCCAAACTTCAGCTCTCATACTTCAAACATATTGTCGAAGGATATCATGTTGGTAAAGCGGAGGGTTGCAGGAAAAAGGGAAAAACCACCAAGGAGATGGATTGGCACAGTGGCAGCAGCGATGGGCTCAGGCGTAGCAATGATTGTGAGGTTGGCCCAGGACTGGGCAGTGTTTTGTTCTATTATGCATAGGGTCACTATGAGTCGGAACTGATTTGATGGCACCTAACAACAACAACAACATTAGATGAATTTACATATCAGATTGTTAAATTTTCATATTGAAATAACCTCTTTTTATCATTATGAAATGCCCTTCTTTATTTGTAGTAATATTTCTCATCTTAAAGTTTCCTTTGTCAGCATTATTATGATTAGAATGTGTGCAGTAAATCTTTTCTCCTCATTTTACTTTTAATCTGTTTGTCCTTATGGTGTTGTTAAGTGGCTTCAATTTGGTTGCGACTCATAGCGACCTTGTATAAAGTTTCTGAGGAGCAGCTGGTGAGCTTGAACTGCCTACCTTGCAGTTCAAACTGACCTTGGGGTCCAGCGCATTAATCCATAGCGCCACTTAATATTTCTTTTATAAACAGCACGTAGTCAGGTTTTTTATTTGTCTGTTTTTAATATAGTTTGGTGGTCTTTGTCTTTTAAGTAGAGTGTCTAGGCCATTTTCATTTAAAAGTGATTATGGGTAGAGTTGGATTATGGAGACTGATTATAAAGCTCCATTCTAATGGTACCCTAGGTCCAGCCTGGGCTTTATATTACTATATAAGACCTGGGAGCTGAGAGCCTAATGTGTGCCTTTTCTCATGACCTACACCCCAGTGTCACTTTGTAAAAGGTGGCCAATCCTCTTAAGAGGCGGGTGGTGATTTGTTGAACTAGAGATAAACTAAGGATATAATTTGAGTGTTGATTCTAGATGCTACTAGTCAGCTTCTCAAGCATTTGCTCTTATTCACAGAGCCAGAGGTGTACATTGGACAAACCAGTGGAAGACCTTTCTATACTCATAATAGTCTGCTAGCATTTGTCTTTTAGTACTTTTCTGAGAAATGTGCAACTGCATATAGACCCAGCTAGTTTTATATGTTTTGGGTCTTGGTGATTTCTACTTTATTCTTATTGGTTTTCAGAGAATAGATGAAATAATGAAGAGAACAAGAAAGAGTGAAGTCTCTCCAGAAGTGAAGGTAGGAAATTCAGGTTACCCTTTTAATAGTTTATGTACTCAGTAGAAAACAATGGCAAACTATACTCTAGGAAATTGTAGGTCTTGGAGAGGATTACCAGAAAAGAAGGGTTCTCCCTGCTTTGTTTCTGGCTAGATAAAGGAGGTGCACTCGGCTGCTAACCAAATTTTGAAGGTTCAAGTCTACCTAGACAAGCTTCAGAAGAAAGTCCTGGCAATCTGCTTCCCAAAAAATCAATCATTGAAAACTCTGTAGAGCACAGTTCTATTCTGACACATGAGGCCACCATAAGGTGCCTCAGAGAGGAGTCTTAACAGAGGGATTTCAGAGATGAGGTGTTGGTAACTTTTTTGTGGATAAAAGATCTCCTTAATGAGAAAGGGTAAATGAGATGTGGGCAAAGGCATTGTGTTATAGTTGTTAGGTCAATTTCATTTCGCAGTGAAGCCATGTGACAGAGTAGAATTGCCCCATAGAGTCTTTCTCCTGTAAACCACTTGGTTGGTTCGAACAAAGTGCTTGACTTTTGTTGTGCCACCAGAGCTCCTTATAAAGGGCACAGTTGTTGTTGTCATTAAGTGCCATCGCGTCTGTTCCAACCCATAGCTACCCTATATAGGGTTTCCGAGGAGCGGCTGGTGAGCTTAAACTCCCGACCTTGTGGGTCACACCAACCTTGCAGTCCAGAGTATTAACCCACAGCACCACAGTAGGACTCCAAAGGCACAGTAATCCATGAATTAAAAAAAAGGATGGTGATATGATAATAAGAGAAGAATAGCTGATTTGTAAGAAGCTTAGAAAATTCACAGAATGAACATGCAAATAACCCAGCAAGATTCCAGCTATCCTCTGTGCTCTTAATGCTCTCATCTTTCAATGTAAAGTCAACCTTCTCTCTTTAAACCTACCCTGTATTTGTTTTCAGAAAGAAGAGCCTAAGGTGGGGATTCCTCCTACTGTGTGTGTGGAAAGTAAGACAAAACCAGTTGTCCCCAACAAAATTGGTGAGTGTGAGGCCTGGTTTTGGTTTCAGCTGGGGAGGGCTTATTTAAAGCTTCCTGCAGAGGGCACTACTTACCGTTTTAAGAATGTTGTTGTTGTTGTTGTTATGTGTCTTGGAGTCGGTTCCGACTCATAGCGAGTACAGGGTTTCCGAGGCTGTAAATCTTTATGGGAGCAGAAAGCCTCATCTTTCTCCCACGGAACAGCTGGTAGTTTCGAACTGCTAACCCTGAGGTTCGCAGCCCGATTCGTAACTACTACACTACCAGAGCTCCTATGGGATTGGACAATCTTGTTCCCCTGGAGGATTATCAGCAGCTCAGAGTTTGTCCGATTTATCTTGAAAACCACCAACTTTGGGCTCATCAGTTTCCCCAGGAGTCCCAGCACAGGAGCTGGACTGTTTGTCTTCCCATGATGTTTTCCAGGGAGCTTACCTGCAGGACAGGTTTATTAAGACTTCACTCTGTTCTTCTATGGAGGTTTCTCCTATCTTCCAGACTTCTGTGTTCTAGAATATTCTATTAGATCTTTTTTAATCTTCTTAGGTTTGAAATAGTCCGTAGTAGCCAAAGTCAAGAGAAGCATCTCCAGCTTAAAGTCATTCTTTGTATTTCTCCTTTTTCTTGTGGCTCAAGAAAATGCTACCCAGAGCCTGGGAAACTGGACCATGTTATAACATGAAGCTTTTTGGGTGTCATGAACCCTGCACAGACACTGATAAAGTAATTTGTCTTCTTTCTTACGTGTGTAGGGGATTGTTGCTGTTGTTGTTATGTGTCGTGGAGTCGGTTCCGATTCATAGTGACCCTGTACAGGATTTCTGAGGCTGTAAATCTTTACAGGAGCAGAAAGCCTCATCTTTCTCCCACGGAACAGCTGGTAGTTTCGAACTGCTGACCGTGAGATTAGCAGCCTGATTCGTAACCACTATGCTGCCAGAGCTCCATGTGTAGGGGATTACATGGATTATTTCTGGGCTTTCTGGTAAATGATGTAAAACAAAGGATTAATTGCTTCAGTGTATATATATTTATTGAGGCAATTAATCTTTTGCATTATATCTTTGCCTCAGTGTATATATATTTATGAAGTCCTGGTATGGTACTGTAGGATAAGCTCTGGACTGCAATGTTTAACTGCAAGGTAGGTGGTTCAAACTTACCAGCCGCTCCTCAGAAACCCTATACAGCGTTGCTATGAGTCAGAACCACCTCGACGGCACTTAACGATAACAACACATATGTATATATATATATATATATTTTTTTTTTTTCTCTTTATTTCTTTGGGACATTTTGTAATTAACATAATGACTTTGTTGTTCTCAATTAGATATAAATGGATTGAACACCTGCCAGAAATTGAATGGTGTAGGGCACACTGCCCCAGAAACTTTTCCCGGAGATGTTTTTGCTAATGGGCTTAAACCAGTTGCAGGATTTATTCATCTGGATGCCCTTAATGGCAAATCAAACAGTCTAGATGACTCCACTGAAGAAGTTCAGTCTATGGATGTGAGGTATGTCTGTCCATTTCCTTTGAACATAACCCTCATCTCTTCCTCCAACACCTCTACCATCTTAGTTGATTTTGTTTACAAAATCAGACCATATAATGTAGGTTTGGTTGCTGTTACAAGAAAGTTGCTGGTGGTACAATACTATTGTCTCAGGTAGAGTTCCCTAGAAGCAGAGCCTGGGACAGAGATTCTAAGGCCTGTGATTTATTGGGGGAGAGTTCTAAGGAGAAAAGTAGATAGGGACGCAGGAATGGGACAGGGGAAGGTGCTAAGTAAGGATGTGACCTCAGCTGGTTATACAGGCTCTAGAAGATGAGTTTCTACCAGAGAGCTGTCCCTTGAAGATAAAGGGAGTGGCCTTCATACCAGTGTATTTCTCAGTTACTGACTGGGCTACCCAGGGTGCTGCAGGTATCGCTCTCTGGGCATGGGGACTCCTGACAACCAGAGGCATTTTCTAGAGAAAGGGTGGCTATGAGCCCTTAGCAGCCACCTTTCTTAGCAGCTAGAGGATGAGGATCATTCTGAGTACCCATAGACTCCACTCTGTCCAGGTCTCATATTTAAATAAACTTGTAAATGGAGTCTGAGGAAGGTACTAACTTGCTTCTCAGTCCTAAAAGAGTAAGGAATTCTTACATTGGTGCCATGTTTGTGTTTGATATCACTTGGAAGATTAATCCCAGACGAAAGGAGAACTCAGCATTGGGTTGGGACAGAGACCTGTGCATTGATCAGAACTGTGGGCAGAACCTCGGCATTGGAGTGGGTCTGGGAGTCGGGAAGGAAGTGCCATATTCTGTACACACTCAGCCAGTGATCCAGCCTACCAAAGCTTCCCATCTTGGTCTGGGGGTTCAATCCTTTGGGACACTGATTGTAAATATTCTGCCTCGTCCCACTCTGGGTTTGAGCCAGATATGTGAAGACCCAGAATCCTATGGGCTGCTCAGAGTGGTAGGGTAAGTCCTATGAATACTGACAGCAGGGGCCTTCAACCCTCCTCCTCATACTACCCATCATGGCAGGCTTCCTCAAACTGGTGCCACTTCCCTGCAGAGAAGATGATTGAGGCATCTGAAGGGTTATGAAGGAGTAATGTAACATGCCCCTCCCCAATGCTGAGCCTACCTGCTGTGCTTATTCTTTTATATCTCTGGGGTCCGGGTACAAGATATGGCACTGGTCAGGATTCAAGAAAGTGAAGGCTTTGTGTGTGTTCTAAGTTCTCCCTGTTGCCTCTTCTGCATTTAGAGATGTGAGTCCTGAGGCCAGCACCTGATCCTGTAGGGCTCTTATCTGCCCCATACTCATAGCAGTTGTTGGACCCTAGACAGTGGAGATGGAGATAGGTGAGGTGTATCTGTTCCTGAGGCAATGTATTCAAGCTCCAGACATGGCAAGAGTTGTGAATTCAACTATTGCCCCCATGCTGGGTTAAGTGGCATGGGAGATGAACCTCTGAGCTTCTGCAATTCAACTGGTTTTTCTAGATTCTTCTCTAAGATATTGTTCAGGAAGAAAGAGAACCAAAGAGTCTGGCCACAATTTTACTCTTAACTGTTAAGAGTGACAGGGTCTCAAGTCTCAGCCCACCATTCATCTAGGCTTGTAGCTCCCACAAGGATGCATTTTCTTCTGTCTTTAGGGAGAGGGGAGAGCGAGAATCCAGGTGCCACTGGACAGGAGCTGGATAAGTCACGGTGAGCTAGAATGCTCACTTGAGAATAGTAGGTGAGAAAGTGTATATCACTGTGCAGGAGACTATGGTTGGTGGAGGTTGTTGTTAACAAGGGTCCCTAACCTGAACTGATCTCTTGCTTGGTTCCAATTCCATTCATGCTCACAGTCACACTCACAGGAGCTCTGTTAGGAGAAACCATGATTTTTCCTGTTTCACAGAGGAGGAAACCGAGGCCAGGGAGGAGAAGTAGTTTGCCCAAGGCCACACTGCTAGGAAGGCAGCACCAGGGCGGCCTCTGGGGACACACACCTGGAGCCCCCATTACCATGTTGGCCCTTCTACTCACTTTCAGCTTTGGATGTTTTCCTTACTGTGTAGTTTCCCATTTTGAAAATTCTAGAAGTGCTTTGCTTCTCTGTAGTAAGAGTGCTAGTGCCTCTTTTGTTTTGTTTTTTCTCTCTCTCCCTGTCTGAGGGGGCTTCAAAAAGTTCATGAGGGAAACAAAAGTTCATGAAAAATGGAATTAAAAGATAATAGAGGAGTCACCCCCGCGAGCTTCATGCAAGCTGCACTCAACGCCTACCCGCAACTGTTTGCTACTTGCAGCCCTTCCCCTTCAGGATGCCCGAGGAAGTGCACCGTGGAGAGGAGGAGACCTTTGCCTTTCAGGCAAAGATTGCCCAACTCATGTCACTCATCATCAATACTTTCTATTTCAGCAAGGCAATTTTCCTCCAGGAGTTGATCTCTAATGCTTCTGTTGCCTTGGACAAGATTCACTATGAGAGTCTGACAAATCCTTCCAAGTTGGACAGCAGTAAAGAGCTGAAAATTGACATCATCCCAACCCCCAGAAACATAATCTGACTCTGTTGGATACCGGCATTGGCATGGCCAAGGGTGATTTCATAAACAATCTGGGAACCATTGCCAAGTACCAAAGCATTTATGGAGACTCTGCAAGCTGATGCAGACATTTCCATGATTAGGCAATTTGGTGTTGGCTTTTATTCTTCCTATTTGGTGGCAGAGAAAGTGGTTGTGATCACAAAGCATAATGATGATGAGCAATATCGTCAGAATCTTCTACCGGGGGTT
This sequence comes from Chrysochloris asiatica, assembly GCF_000296735.1. Taxonomy (NCBI): domain Eukaryota; kingdom Metazoa; phylum Chordata; class Mammalia; order Afrosoricida; family Chrysochloridae; genus Chrysochloris; species Chrysochloris asiatica. Next base: position 15,057,895 of record NW_006408536.1, read on the forward strand.
CCTTTGCGAGCCCATTGGATGGGGTACCAAAGTGATTCTGCACCTTAAAGAAGACCAGATAAAGTACCTAGAGGAGAGGCGAATCAAAGAAGTAGTGAAGAAGTACTCACAGTTCATAGACTATCCCATCACCCTTTATCTGGAGAAGGACCAAGACAAGGGAATCAGTGATGATGAGGAAGAGAAAGGTAAGAAAGAAGAAGAGAAGCCCAAGATTGAAGATATGGGCTCAAATAAGGAAGATGATAGTGGTAAGGACAAGAAAACTAAAAAATACATTGACCTGGAAGAACTAAACAAGATCAAGCCCATTTGGACCTGAAATCCTGATGACATCACCCAGGAGGAATATGGGGAATTCTACAAGAGCCTGACAAATGACTGGGAAGACCACTTGGAAGTGAAGCAATTCTCTGTAGAAGGTTAGTTGGAATTCAGGTCATTGCTGTTTATTTCCTGCCAGACTCCCTTTGACCTCTTTGAGAACAAGGAGAAAAAGAACAACATTAAACTTTATGTCTGCCGCATGTTCATTATGGACAGCTGTGATGAGTTAATACCAGAGTACCTCAACTTCATCCGTGGTGTGGTTGACTTTGAGGACCTGCCCCTCAACATCTCCAGGAAGTGTTCCAGCAGAGCAAAATCTTGAAGATTGTCCACAAAACATTGTCAAGAAGTGCCTTGAGCTCTTCTGAGTTGGCAAAAGACAAAGAGAGCTATAAGAAATACTATGAGGTATTCTCTAAGAACCTGAAGCTTGAAATCCATGAGGACTCTACTAATCGGCGACACCCTTCTGAGCTGCTGTGCTATCATGCATCCCTGGTCTGGAGAGGAAATGACTTCTCTCTCAGAGCATGTTTCTCGCATGAAGGAGACCCATATGACCATTTATTATATCAGTGGTGAGAGCAAAGAGCAGGTAACCAACTCTGCTTTTATGGAGCGAGTGCGTAAGTGGGGCTTTGTGGTTGTATATATGACCAAGTCTATTGACAAGTACTGTGTGAAACAGCTCAAGGAGTTTGATGGGAAAAGCCTGGTCTCAGTTGCCAAGGAGAGCCTAGAGCTACCTGAGGATGAAGAGAAGAAGAAAATGGAAGAGAGCAAGGTCAAGTTTGAGAACATCTGCAATCTCATGAAGGAAATCTTATATAAGAAAGTTGAGAAGGTGACAATCTCCAATAAACGTGTTTTCACCCTGCTGCATTGTGACTAGTACGTATGGCTGGACAGCCAACATGATCATGAAAGCCCAGGCACTTTGGGACAACTCTACAATGATGGCCAAAAAGCACCTGGAGATCATCTCAGACACCCCTTTGTAGAGACACTGAGGCAGAAGGCTGAAGCAGACAAGAACAAAAAGCCATCAAGGACCTGGTGGGTCCTGCTCTTTGAAACTGCACTGCTCTCTTCTGTTTTCTCCCTTGAGGATCCCCAGACCCACTCCAATCGCATCTACCACATAATCAGGCTGAGCTTAGGCATTGATGAGAATGATGTGACAGCTGAGGAACCCAGTTCTGCTATTCCTGATGAGATCCCTTTTACCTTAAGGGTGATGAGGGTGCATCTCACATGGAAGAAGTGGATTCGGGGGCTCCTAAGTCCTAGTGTGGTGCTGTGGGTTAATGCGCTAGACTGCAAAGTCATTTGAGCCACACAGTCAGTGGTTCAAGCTCACCAGTTGTTCTTTAGAAATTCTATACAGGGTTTCTGTGGGTCGGAACTAACTCAATGGCATTTAACAACAACAACAATAAAGCCCACAAAACTTATGTCCTCTGTATAGTGTCCCTGTAGTTCCCACAGAAGCCTGGAGTGGCCCTGTTCCACTTGGCTCCATATGCTGATGTTGTGTGCCATCAAGTCGGTTCCAACTCATGGTGATCCTGAACAGGGTTTCCGAGGGGTGACTGGTGAGTTTGAACCACTGACCTTGCAGTTCAAACTGACCTTGAGGTTGAGTGCTTTCCTATGGTACCACACCAGGAGTCCCCATATGCTGATACCTAGTGGTTATTTTCTTTCCTAGGCCTTGTGTGTAAGGCAGATAGATGTAAGGCCCTCAGGCCATCTCCCCCACCCTTAATTAGGAATAGTGTTAGCTGTTGTGTATTGTGTGTTTTTTGTTGTTGTTTATTTTGTTTTCAAAGTATGCAAAATAAAGATGATGCCATTTTATACCAAAAAAAAAAAAAAAGAGAGAGAGAGAGAGAATGGATTTTTTCCGCAAACTTTTAAAGCCCCTACATATAAGGATCTCTGGTAGTGTAGTGGTTACGAATCAGGCTGTAAACCGCAAGGTCAGCAGTTCAAAACTACCAGCTGTTCCATGGGAGAATGATGATGCTTTCTGCTCCCGTAAAGATTTACAGCCTCGGAAACTCTGTACAGGGTCGCTATGAGTCGGAACTGACTCTATGGCATATAACCACCACCACATATATGGAAGTACAGAAGTATAGAAAGCTTTGGGCAGTGTGAGCCTAGCCCACATCACCCTGATCACTCCATTGCCCTTTTTCTCATCCATAGGGCTCTGGGGGCCACCAACTTCATATTGTTCACAATGTGTTACACACAAACTTTGACTCAATCCATCTTATCTAGAAATAAAAAGAAGGAGCTCTGGTAGCGTAGTGGTTACGAATCGGGCTGCGAACCTTAAGGTCAGTGGTTCGAAACTACCAGCCGCTCCGCGGGAGAAAGATGAGGCTTTCTACTCCCGTAAAGATTTACACCCTCGGAAACCCTGTACAGGGTCGCTATGGGTCGGACCCGACTCGATGGTACTTAACAACAACAACAACAAAGAAATTAAAAGCAGTATAATAACAACAAAAAAACGCTAATAAAATTAATATGTCGCAATTAGCTCTTTTTAAAAAATTCTTATTCTGCTGTTGTTTAGAATTTTACCAGTAAAACACACACCAACAGTTTCTACATTGTTGTGCAACCACTCACACTCTCCTTTTCTGAATTGTTCCCCCTTCATTAGCATAAGCTCATTGCCTAGGTAATCTTTTGAGTTGCTGTTGTCAATTTGACCTCATAGCACAATGCAAAAAATAAAAGGGCACTGTGTTCAAGGTAGCCATTCTTTTAAGTGAAAGTTTACACAGCAAAGTAGCTTTCCATCCAACAGTTCATACACAAACTGTTCTGTCACATTAGTTGCTGTCCCTGCAATGTGTCAGCACTCTCCCCCTTTCCACCCTGCCTTCTCTGTTTCCATCCTTCCTGTTTCCCTACCCTTCCTTGCCTTCTCATCTTTACTTTTAGGCAAATATTGCCTGTTTGGTCTTGTATAGTTCATTGTTCTAAGGAGCACATTGTTCACACTTCTAACCCTAACCCTCTATTATATAGGCCAATCTATTATTTGTCTGAAAGGTGACTTCCAGGAGTGGCTTCCGTTCCAGGTTAAAAGGGTGTCTTAGGGCAGTAGTCTCGGGTTCCTCCAGTCTCTATCAGTCCAGTAAGTCTGATATTTTTTTGTGAATGTGAGTTTTATTCTACATTTTTCCTTCCATTCTAAGTGGGATCTTCTGTTGTGTCCCTGGTCAGAATGGTTGTTAGTGGTGGTAACTTGATACCATCTAGTGTTTCTGGTCTCAGTTTAGAGGAGGCTTTGGTTCTAATGGGCCATTAGTCTTGTGGACGAATTGCTTCCTTGTGTCTTTAATTTCCTTCACTCTCCTTTGCTCCAGATGGGAAGAGACCAATAGTTGTATCTTAGATGGCCTCTTGTAAGCTTTTAAGACCCCAGATACAACTGACCAAATTATGATCTAGAACTGTGTTGTTGTTGTTGTTGTTGTTATGTGCCGTGGAGTCATTTCTGACTCATAGCAACCCTGTACAGGGTTTCTGAGACTGTAAATCTTTACAGGAGCAGAAAGCCTCATCTTTCTCCTGCGGAACAGCTGGTAGTTTTGAACTGCTGACCGTGAGATTAGCAGCCCAATTTGTAACCACTACTCTGCCAGAACTGTGTTAGATGTTATTATCTCTCTAAACTGTGTTATACCAATTAACCTAGATGTCCCCTGAAACTATGTTCCTTTATCCTTCAAGCCCAGTAATTCAGTTCCATGAGATATTGGGATATGTCTAAGAAATTTCCATATCTATGCCCTACATATGCTCTATTACATATATGAATATCAACAACAACAACAAATATATATACCCACACACAAAGGAGCCCTTGTAGTGTAATGGGTTACAAGTTGGGCTACTAACTATAAGGTCAGCAGTTCAAATCTACCAGCTGTTCCATGGGAGAAAGATGAGACTTTCTGTTCCCATAAAGATTTACAGTCTTGGAAAACCTATACAGGGTCACTGTGATTAGGAACCGACTCTATAGCACACAACCACCACCACCACCACCACCATATATACACATTCACACACAAATGCCCACAACTGCACCTATATATGGACTGCTAGTGTGACGTTATAGGATCAGCACTAGACTGCGAACTACAAGGTCAGCAGTTCAAACCCACCAGCTGCTCCTCAGAAACCCCATAGAGGGCTGCTCTGTGTTGGAACCGACTCCACAGCACTTAACAACAACATTAACAATAACGATATATGTACTCACATGTGCTCCCATGTGCCTTCCCAGACCTATCACACTTATATAGCATACATATTTACCGATGTAACCACACTCAAAATCTTGTCACTACTTTTTTTTTCCTGAGGTTTCTCTCAAGTCCAAGCTCCTACTTTTAATTTTTAAAGTCTAATAAAAATTTTAATTATACTTTACATGGTATAATAGCTAGTGAATTTTGTCCCAAAAAGGTTATGTTTTAGGATCATTTGTAAAAATAACAAAAGCTTTATACTAAGAAAGAAAGAAAACCTTGCTAGAAATTATTTCACACAAAAAAGCCCAGTTGACATAGAATGGTGTATTAATCAATGTATTTTCTTTTTATTTACAATAAATAAGTTTGTTAATATGGTGATAGGAAAAATAATAAATCAATCCACAGTATGCTGTAGAGGCTGATCATACTTCTCACAGTAAAAACATACAAGGATATTCTCCATAGCTAAAGTACTTTTCAACATAATAAGAAGCTTCAGTGAAGGTCAAATGAACAGATTTTACATTGATGTCCTAGAATCAAGGAATCAAGCTGTTTAGTTCTTTCTAGGACTATTTAAATATAATAGTTACCAAGTGAAGTTCATTTTATTTTGTGAATTAGAAAAAGTAAAAACACTAAATTGGGAAGCTACATTATCAAAAGCAGCCCCACCAAAAAAGTCAAGATAAGTGAAATAATGAATTCTTTTAGGAAATCATGCATAAAAAGAATGATATCATACATACCATACTAACCAGACTAATAAATAAATGAGGTAAATTTTACAGTCATGGGGTCAAACAATTTAATATATTTAACCACTAAAGAAAAAAAAACGTATTACCATTAAGTTTCTATTTCAAAATATATAGTAGTATAATTAACAAATAAAACAGATGTCTTTTAGATCCCCTCTGAGATAGCATAGGAGAATTATATAACAAAATATAAACTATGAACACCAAATATAATAGTTACTGTATAATCTTCCTTTTCTATATGCACAGTATAAATATTGTGGAAGTTGGATGAAAACAGACTAGTCAGAATTATAAATCTCAAACTAATCCATGATAAAAATCTAGAACAGAAATAAAAGTCACAAACTAGATGTAATTGATATCTTTTCCATATTTAGTTGTTTACCAACATGCAAGCTCTAAAAACATCTTACTACCTTGAAGATAAAAGGAGGAAGAATGCTGTAAATCTCTTTGTGTGTGTGTGTGTGTGTGTGTGTAAATCTCTTTTAATCTTTAAAGTTTTGCTCTGAAAGGAGATTCATCTTAGCCAGAATTACATACATCTTAAGAATTCAGAATCTGGTTTTGTATTACTTTTAATTGTTAATAAGGTGTAAGAGAAAAATATTCTTAAATTATCAAATCATGAGTATGTATGGCTAGTTCATGAAATATAATAAATTACATCAACCAGTTGGATAAAAAATTTCCTACCACACTGCTGATAATTATCTGTAGTCTTCGTGTGGTGCTGTGGGCTAATGCGTCAGACTGTAGAGTCCTTCGAACTGCAATGTCAGTGGTTCAGGCTCGCCAACTGCTCCTTGGAAACCCTAAACAAGGGCACTTAACAACAACAACCCTTTGTGTAGTAATTTAGAAGATGCTTACCATAACTACTGATAGCACTTTTCATGGTGTATCAGTTTCCATTATTACTTTTTTTTTCCTCTTGCCACTTAAATGCATTTAAAATTTTTATTTTATAAATTTCTCAATTGTTTGAGGTGATTTAAAAACATAAGTGAATTTTGCCTGCTAATCTTGAGACAATGATGATGAAGAGGATGATGATAGCAGTGGGAAAACTAAAACCCAGATGACTTTTTTCCCCAAATGTTTTATAGTGAATTATGTGATCGTTTACATGGGAGAATGTTAGTTTTACATTCATCCTGTCGTATATCATTTCATTGCCATGGTTACAATCCCCTCCATGCATCATCAACCAACCAAAGGGTATATACTACAAGCCTGCTCCCTGGTCGTCAGCACACAGCCCCTTTCCCTCTCTGTGTTTAAGTCCCCCACTGCTCCATCTCAGGCATCACTGCTTCTCTGGGTAGGGTCCCGCTCTCCGCTCTTCTCCCTTCATGGTCCCAGGGACCTCCGCTCCTAGACTGAAAAGTTAATCACTCCCCTCCTTTTGCTACAAAACATCTACCTTTACATTTCCAACCCTCACAATCAGTTCTGATAACAATTATTCACTGTTGTATCACAAGAGACCTATTTGCATCTCCTTTCATCAGTCCCACCCAGCCCAGACAGATTGGATACTACTCAGTGGAGATTCTACCTTCCTTCACGCCCTCGGAATCTAGGTTCCCTCTTGAAAGCTTGTCACTTCTTGACTTTGTAGCCTCCCACATTTTGGGTAGCCAATGTCCAAGTTGCCCATCACTGTCTACTCTGTGTGTGGAGGGAGTGGGCATGATCCTTGCTGTAAGGACTTGTTCCCTCTTTTGAGCTACTGCTTCCATAGGTGTAGGTCAAGTTCATCAAATTATACCAGATTACTCTGTTTTTCCTCTTCTTTCTTCTTCTGGTTGAGCTCTGATCATCCAGTCATTAAAGCCAGGTCAAGTGGGTATTATCTGCAAGTGTGGGTGTTCTTGTGCATATGCCCTCTCTTTTTATCAGCTGGACGCTTCACTCTCCACTCTAGTCCTCTGTAGCTATGTCACTGACTCTGGGCCCAAGAGTCCCCAGGTCTTGCCACACTGCTGGCCAACCAGGTCTCCACCTGGGTTCACAGGAGTCTATTGAACATTGGAGGGCTTAGCTTGCAGCTTCATTGCTGTTTTCCCTCTCTTCCCCTTATCGGTGATGAGCGTGGTCACTGATGAGAGCGTGTATTCCCATTGAGTCTTCCCAGATGACTTTTATTCAAATTTCTGCTTTAGTTTTGTGTGTGTGTGTGTGTGTGTGTGTGTGTGTGTGTGTGTGGAAAATGGCAGGATGGAAAGAACAGTCAAAATCATCAGAACAAATACTGAGTTCCCGGAAACAGCTTCCTCTGCTATTGTAAGTGTTGTTCCTACTTTGATAGCTATAAAAGAGGGATGTGTGGTCCCTGGAAAAGTTTCAATAAAAGAAACTTTCAGTGGCACATTTATCACAGGAGAAGTAATATTAATAAACCAATTAGGCAAAAATGGTGTTAATTCTAAAATACATAATGTAGTTAATGAGATGCTCTCTATGACAGTCAACCTGCTATGACTATTTCACTGCCTTTTCTGTTAGCTATTTGTATATAATTGGTCTCCCAACTAAATAGGAGAGCATATAGCAGAAATGAAAGGAGCTCTGGTAGCGTAGAGGTTAGGAGTCGGGCTTCTAACCTCAAGGTCAGCAGTTCAAAACTATTAGCTGTTTCTTGGAAGAAAGATGTGGCTTTCTGCTCCCATAAAGATTTAAAGCCTCGGAAACCCTATACAGGGTTGCTATGAGTCAGAATTGACTCCACAGCACACCACCATCACCACCACCACCACCACCATAGTAGAATGAGGCACTGAGTCCAGAACACAAACCAGAAATAAGGCTAGTGGAAATGGATAAAGAAACCCTGAGAAATCCAGAGCCTGGAATTGCAAATGTCTTCCAGAATATATATGTAGCAAAATAAGCTACATGTACTTGTACATAAAAGGTGTCCTTGGCTCAGATTCAGTGACATAGCCACAGAGGACTAGAGTGGAGAGTGAAGCGTCCAGCTGATAAGAGAGGGCATATGCACAAGAACACCCACACTTGCAGATAATACCCACTTGACCTGGCTTTAATGACTGGATGATCAGAGCTCAAGTAGAAGAAGAAAGAAGAGGAAAAAAAGAGTAATCTGATACAATTTGATGAACTTGACCTACACCTATGGATGCAGTAGCTCAAGGATCATTCCCACTACCTCGATACACAGGGTAGACAGGGATGGGCAACTTGGACACTGGCTATCGAAAATGGGGGGGTGGCTACAAAGGCAAGAAGTGACTGGCTCACAAGCTTTCAAGAGGGAGCCTAGATCCAGAGGGCATGGAGGAAGGTAGAATCTCCACTGAATAGTATCCAATCTGTCTGGGCGGGGCTGATGAAAGGAGACGTGGATAGCATTCATGTGGTGCAATACTGAATAATTGTTATCAGGACTGATTGTAAGGGTTGGAAATGTAAAGGTAGATGTTTTGTAGCAAAAGGAGAGGAGTGATTGACTTTGCAGTCCAGGAGCTGAGGTCCCTGGGACCATCAAGGGAGAAGAGCACAGTGCGGGACCCTACCCAGAGAAACAGTGATTGCAGAGATGATGATGTGGAGAGATGGAGCAGTTGGGAACTTAAGACCCAGAGAGGGAAAAGGGCTGTGTGCTGACAACCATGCAACAGGCTTGCAGGATATACTGTTTGGTTGGTTGATGATGCATGGAGGGATTGTAACCATGGCAATGTAAGGATGTTAGGATGAATGTAAAGCTAATGTTCTTCCATGTAAACTATCACATAATTCACAATAAAACATTGAAAAAAAGTTGTCCTTATATTGAGATATATTGGAAACTTTTCCTAGAGCCTTGGTGTCCTACATATCTGGGAACCTTCTTCTTCACTAAGCTGGGGCAAATAATTTATATACCAAAAACATAACAAAAGCTGAAGATAAGAAAATGGACACCAATATAAGGAGTGACATTTTTCTTGGCCCAGCTTCTGCCTGGGCTTTCTCTTTGATGTGATCTCTGCTACCCAATGCCTTTGTCCCCACTGCCCATCCTCCAGTTGGAGTTGTGTGGAGTGTCCCCATCTGTGATCATCATTCAACTACACTGCCTTTCACCATGGTTACTGCAGGGAAGGTAGAAGGAGCTGCAGGCTCTTTGCAACACCCAGGCGCCAAAACCTAAGCCGCTTTCAGAGTCACCTCCTCACCTGAGATGACCTCAGCCCCTGGAACCACTGACACCCACAGCGCCCACTTGCATCTTTTATTCTTGTGTACCCCTCAGGGTCTTCATTTACCTTGGTCATGCTGTACTCACTTTCCCCATACTGTGTATTGCCTTTCCCTTCACCAGTATTAACACATCTTCTGACTAGTAAGTGATTTCCTCTCTCCTTCTCTCTCTCCTGTAGTCATGGAACAGTGTTTGCTGTGTATAAACCTATTCTTGATGTTTTATAAAAGTGGTATCATACGATGTTTGCCTTTTTGTGATGAATTTATTTCACTCAGCATAATATTCTCCAGATTCTTCTATGTTAGGGATATTTTGTGGACGCATCATTATTCTTTATCTTTGCATAGAATTCCATTGTATGCATGTAACATATTTAGTCTGTCTGTTCATCTCTTGATGGACACTTCTGTTGTCTCCATGTTTTTGCTATGTGAATAATGCCGCAGTGAACATGGGTGTGCATATTTCTATTCATGTCACTGGTTGTTTTTTTCTCTAGGACATGTACATTGTTGTTGTTAAGTGCTGTTGAGTTGGTTCTGACTCATAGCAACCCTGTATAGTTTCCAAGGAGTGTCTGGTGAGTTTGAACTACTGAGCTTGCAGTTCAAAGTGACCTTTCAGTACAGTGCTTATTCTATAGCACCACACCAGCACTCCACAGGAGTGGGATTTGCTAAATCATAAAGTATTTCCATTTCCAGTTTTACAAGAAAGGTGATACACCATTAAGGCTGAACTTTTTCACTAGCTAGGCTAAACTAGTGTTTGGGTTTAAGAAGACATTGGGGGATATTTTTGATGTAAAGATTATCTTAGGGCAGTTGTTTCAGGGGTTCATCCAGCCTAATGGGCTCCAGAATGTTGTACTAGTTCTTGTTCTCTCTCTTTCTCTCTCCCTCCTTTAGTCCTGTTTCAAAAGAAGAGCTTATCTCCATCCCAGACTTTTCACCAGTGAATGAAATGATTCCTGGGGGGTCTCTGGACCAAAATGGAACTGGTAATGCCCGAGCGCTTCAAGATCTCTTAGATTTTACTGGTCCCCCAGCATTCTCCAAAAGATCCAGTGAGAATCTCAGCCTGGATGACTGTAACAAAAACCTGATCGAAGGATTTAATAGTCCTAGCCAAGAAAACTCTCTGAATACCTTCTGTTGACAAACCCAGCATCCCTTTAACAAAAGGTACAGTATTTTGATGCTAGTCTTGTGTCCATCACTCTCTACGTGAGGTTTGGGAATATTGAATACATATCACTCAGCCTCCTACAAGGTCCATTTTGTTTGAAAAATATAAACATGAATATAGTACAGTGTATGTTACAGCACACACAAGACTTGAGGTAGACTTCAAGTGAATCCTTCAGATAAGAGCCTTCAGTGCCCTCCCCAACAGGGAGTGTATGCGTGAAAGGTTGAGAAACCTAGACTGAAGGTTTGACTAATAATGGGTCTTAGAGGCAAGGCAAGAATGCTTTTATAGAGTTTCAAGACCTTGTTAAGAAAATAATTTTTCCACTGGTTTTACTCAGTGACATCCTGTATTCTATGTTGCATTATTCATATGCATTGAGGTGTTGGGCATGGATTCTGCCAAAGCAGTCATCTATATTTCAGTCATAACAGAGAGTATAAAGGAGGAAAGAAACGCAGTATGCACCCTGAAGGTGCCCCCCACTTTTGACCTTTTTGTCTTGCAGTGCTTCTAGAAGTGTTTCACCAGTGCGCCTCAAATTCATTGGTCTCACCTGGTTTTGTTTTTGAATGGACACAGGTGGTATTCGAAGCACCCAAGAAGCTGCTGGTGGTCCTATCCGAGCTGCTGCCCATCTGAAGAACCTCTGCCACTCTTAACCACTGGATTCCAAATGATTAGACCTGAATGTAACTGCATTCCTAGGTAGTGTGTCAAACACTGGCCACTCTTGGTAGAAACCTTGAGACTTTTGCTGTGTTGAGCTTTAGCAAAGTCTTATGTTCCAGTTCTATTTAGAAGCTTCAGCGGCTGATAAAGCACTTCCTGCACTTCTCTAGAATTCTAGTGATCCCCTGAGTAGTCTAAATGATTACAGCTTGGAAATTTACTTTATAGCCATCCTTATTCCCAAAGTCGGAGTGCATAAACATTTAGATATCTTTTTCTGTAAATATTCTACATATTTATCTAAACTCTACTTAAACCTATACTGAACTTGAGCTGCAAATCTCCTTGTCTTTGTTTAAAAGAAGAAATTCAGGATTCCCTCACTACCCACCCCCAGCTTCTCCACCCTCATCCCAAGTGTCTTTGTTGGAAGGTTATATCAAGAAACCCTTATTGTTATTTAACTTAACCTCCTGCAAAATGTATTACCCTATGATACTCTTTGGGGTTAAAGTAGTGAGACTGGTTGAGTAAGGAAGTAATGGAACAGCGTGTAATGATTTCTGTTTTATTATGTTTATTCTTATATACATCAGCAACTGAAGATAGCAAGACCCTTTCATGTTACACCTTAAAGTCTACAAATTGTAGTCACTCTAAACTATGCAGTGGCTCTTGGATTGAATGTATGAACAAATGACATGTCTCATGTTTAGATAATTGGTCGGTTTTCATGGTGTTGCTATGTTTTCTCTCTTGAATCTCTTGAGTGTTTTGTTTCTGAGTTTGCTCATTTTGATTCATAGAAGGACCAAATGAAAACCACAGTGCTCTGAATCCAAGGGCCCTGAGTTGGACCCAACATGTCACTTTACAGATTGTAACATAAAAGCATCTGGATGGGGAAGGGGGGATGACAATAGAATTGTATATTCCCCACATTTTATGACATATAATGGTGTTTTCTCTTATTTCTTGTGGTAAAAGATAAGACTGTCAGATTAAAATGATCTTTTTTTTCTTAAACGATTTTACTAGTAAAATGAGGGGTTTGGAAAGATCCATAATTGTGAGAGATATGTGAGACCAGAAGGTATAAAGAAGTCTCAGTAGTAATCTTGTTCATGTACTATTAAACACAGCTATAGTTTAAAAATTTATTACTCACAGAAACTGTATGTTTGTGTATGTATATTGTATGTATATATAATAAATAAAATATCTGCCTCCAGTGATGCAGTACCATTTAGCTTGATGAATATCAGAGATAAAATCCCTAAAGCACACAGAATATGACAGCATGGTTCTGTCTTTCCGAAAATGCCTCACCAGCTCCCAGCTTTATTTTGCTAAATGTTTGTTTTGTTGTGATCTGTTGTATCTCCAGAGCCATTGTGACTATAGTGATGCCTCATTTGCATGATGTGTACATTGTATTTAACATGAAATACATTTTCAATGAAGAGTCTAAGGGCTTGTTTAGTGTTTTGTTTGTTTATATAAGCTTAATGACGAAATGTACTGAAACCAAATCAGGTTTTTAAAAATCTATACGTGGGAAAAACAAACAAAAATCTATGTTGCTGTCCTTTCCCTGTCAAACTCATTTAAAAAGTCTTCTGCTATAATTCCCAGTAAACCAACTGTAGAATAATCTTATTAAGTGATTAACTCTCCCTAGAACTTGATGAATATCTAAGTATAGGAAAATTCTATTTTTTTATACTACTGCAGCATGGGGGAAAGATGAGGCTTTCTGCTCCTGTAAAGAATTACAACCTCAGAAATCCATTACTGGGTCTCTGTGAATCAGAACTGACTCAAGGGTACACCACCAACACCATACCACTGAGGCAGAGATATTTCTAACTATCTAAAATAAAATTAACCTTACTGTAATCTGTGAAAACATTTCACAGAACAATTTCATATTTAAACAAATTTGTGATGGGGCTCATCCACAGTCAGACACCACCAGCTAAGACCAAGAGCTAAAACTAGAATAGGGATGTTGGAACCATCGTGGGAACCTCTGGGTTGACACCTCCAAAGCCAAGGGATCAGTCAGTGCAGCCCACCCTACCACTGTTATAAATAAAGCCTGTGGTCAGGGCACAAGAGTGGACATGCATCAGTAGTAACTTCTAATACCAAGTATATTGGGGTCCTGGTGTGGCGCTATAGGATAAGCACTGGACTTGATTGTTCAAACCCACCAGCCGCTCCTTGGAAAATTTCTGCAGGGTCTCTATGAATCAGAATCAACTCAACAGCACTTCACAGTACCAACAACACCCACTACATTGGGCACGACACATCATGACCTCCAGCCAACATCTCAGCATTGGTCAGGCAGCATAGTTCACACAAGGTTTCCCATTCAAGAACATGAATGTCTTACCCTTTACATCTAGTCGAATATTCGAATATTCCTTAGTCAAATTTTAGATACTTAAGGTAGCGTAGTGGTTACGAATCGGGCTGCGAACCTTAAGGTCAGCGGTTCGAAACTACCAGCCGCTCCGCGGGAGAAAGATGAGGCTTTCTACTCCCGTAAAGATTTACACCCTCAGAAACCCTGTACAGGGTCGCTATGGGTCGGACCCGACTCGATGGCACTTAACAACAACAACAACAAAGCTATTTCTAAGAATTTTATGGGGTTTTTTGGTTGTTGTCGGAATCTCTTCTTTCTCCTGTTTAACTTATACTGATTTTTATTTAGTAGTTGGCTCCTCTATAAAATGATTCTAATAGTTTTTCAATGGTTTCTCTTGGGTTTCCCCAGAAAGAATATAAAGGCTTTTCCTTTCTACTCTTTTTAAGAGTTCTCACATAACTATGCTGCATAGTGGTTACGAGTCAGGCTGCTAAGCTCAAGGTCAGCAGTTAGAAACAACTAGCCATTCTGTGGGAGAAAGATGAGGCTTTCTTTTCTGCTCCCTAAATAAAGATTTACAGCCTCAGAAAACCCATAAAGGGTTGCTATGAGTCGGAACCGGCTCCATGGCACACCACCACCACTACCACCACCATACGGTCCTTGAGCCAGACGTTCCCCACCCCTGTGTTAGAGGAAAGGTTTAATCCTGGCAGCCGAATGAAATTCCAAGAACAGATTAAGACAGACTTTCCCCTATCACATCTCAGGAAATGCAAGGAATGAAAGTCCCTGAAATTGAAGCTCTAGGGAAAGCAACTGTGTGTGTGTGTGTATGTGTGAAAGTTTACAAAACAGATTTTCAATTCAACAATCCATAAATTTTGTTTTTTGACACTGATTGCAATCCCCACAATGGAACTGCACTCTTCCCACTTCCTTCCTGTGTACCACTTCCTCCCTGTATTTACTTTTTCCTTTTGTCCTTTTTTCCTATCCCTTTCTTCCTTTTGAGTTTTATCCCTGGACAAATGACCTTTTGATTTCACATGGTTGATTGTTCTAAACATTGTGTTATTGTTTACCTTATAGGCCTATCGTTTGGCTGAAAATAGAGTCATGGAGATGAATTCAGTTCCAAAAGTGACGGGTGTCTAAGGGCCATAGTCTATCAGACCAGTAAGCCTGGTCTTTTTTATGATTTTGAATTTTGTTCCACATTTTCTCCCACTCTGTCTAGGACCTCTTATTGTGATCCCTTTCAGAGTGGTCAGAAGTAGTAGCTAGGCACCATCTAGGTCTTCTTGTCTCAGGGTCATGAAGACTGGGATTCATGTGGTCCGTTAGCTGTTTGAACTAATTGTTTCCTTGCACCTTTGGTTTTTCTTCACTCTTATTTTCTCCAGACAAAGACCAATAGTTACACCTTAGATGTAATAAGCTGCTCATAAGCTTTTAAAAATCCCAGTGGTCAGTCACCAATGTAGAATATTGTAGTTGTGACTCTGATGTCCCCTGAAACTATGGTCCTGAGCCCCCAGGCCCAGTAATTCATTCTCTCAAAGCTAAGAAGTTTTCATAACTTTGACCCTGTATGCACTATTATGGAGACCTGGTGTGGCGCTGTGGATTGATGCGTCAGACTGCATAGTCGTTTGAACTGCAAGGTTGGTGGTTCAAGCTCACCAGTCCCTCCTTGGAAACCTTACACAGGGTCACTATGGGTCGGAATCGACTTGATGGCACTTAACAACAACAACATGCACTATTATATTCATGGGTATATTTAGAGTGTAGGTAAATACATATGTAGAAATACCCAATGTCAAACCTATGTACAACATAGATGTTCACTGGTGTAATCCCATTCGCCTGCCCACCCCCGTTTAGCTTGAGCATCTATTTATCCATGCATAGATTATTGTAATTACTGTTATGGCAGGATTGTGTATGTTCAAATAGAATCAAGGGATACTGAATAGTTTAAAATCAAGAAAGGTGTGTGCCAGGGTTGTATTCTTTCACCGTACTTAATTTGTATGCTGAGCAAATAATACAACAAACTGTAGTATATGAAGAAGAATATGGCATTAGGATGGGAGGAAGACTTAACAACAAGGTTGTGTGCAGAAGATACAACCTTGCCTGCTGAAAGCAAAGAGAACTTAAAATACTCAATGATGATCAAAGACCACAGCCTTCAGTAGGGATTGCACCTTAATGTAAAGAAAACAAAAATCCTCACCACTGGACCAATACATAAATCATGATAAATGGAGAAAAGTTTGAAGTTGCCAAAGACTTCATTTTGCTCAAATCAGCCATCAACACGCATGGAAACTGCAATGAAGAAATCAAATAACAAATTGCACTAGGCAAATCTGCTGCACAAGACCTCTTTAAAGTGATCAAGAACAAAGATGTCAGTTTGAGGACTACGGTGCACTTGACTCAAGCCATGGTTTTTTCAATTGCCTCATATCCATGTAAAAGTTGGATAATGAATAAGGAAGACTGACAAAGAATTGGTACATTTAAGTTATGGTGTTAGAGAAGATTTTTTTTTAAAGTACCATGAACTGCAAGAAGAACAAACAGATCTGTGTTGGAAGAGGTACTTCTTAGAGGCAAGGAAAGTGAGACTTCATTTCTCTTACTTCGACATATTATCAGGGGACCAGTCACTCAAGAAGGCCATTGTTGTTGTTGTTGTTGTTGTTATGTGCCGTGGAGTCGGAACCGACTCATAGCGACCCTGTACAGGGTTTCCGAGGGTGTAAAGTATACGGTCATAGAGTAAGACCCCCCCGCCCCCCAGAGATGGATTGACATAGTGGTGGCAGCCATGGGTTCAAGCTTGGTGGTAACTGTGAGGATGGCACAGCGCTGGCAGTGCTTGTTCTAGTGTTCATAGGTTCGCTATGAATCAGAACAGACTCAATGGCACCTAACAACAATAGTCCTTATGGGAACAGGTCACCTGGTCCTTCTGCCCCTGCCAGCTGCTGGGTGTTGGGGCGGGGAGGGAGTGGGTTCAAACTACTCACCTTTCTATTGGCTGCAGAGATCTTAACCAGTTCACCACAAGGCTGCTGGAATGGGGCTTGTTGTTGTCGTTGGTAAGTGCTGTAGAGTTGATTGCTACTCACAGGGACCATGTATAGGATTTTTCAAGGAGCAGCTGGTGGGTTTGAGCCACCAACCTTGCAGTTAGCAATCCAGGGTTTATTCTACAATGCCACACCAGGACTTCGAATGAGGCTTCAGAGGAGGGAAATCAAGAGAGTAGATAAAGAGGAGCCAGTATTTTCGTTTGGATTGTTGTTGTTAGGTGCCATTGAGTCGGTACGGACTCATAGCCATCCTATGCAAAACAGAACGAAACACTGCCAGGTCCTGGGCCAACCTCTCAATTGTTGCCATGTTTAAGCCCATTGACGCTACCATTTCCTTTGGATTTGTTGTTGTTTGTTGTTGTGATGTGTCATGGAGTTGGTTCCGACTCGTAGCGACCCTGTACACAGCTCCTTTGGATAGTGGAGCCTATTTGGGAAGTCCAGAGGGCACTTCCTTTTTGTAGGTAGAAGCTGGGGGGTGGGGGACGGTTACAAATTAGGGGTGTAGTTGGGCATTAAAGGAACTCTGGTAGCGTAATGGTTACGAATCGGGCTGGGAACTGCAAGGTCAGCAGTTCGAAACTACCAGCTATTCATGGGAGAAAGATGAGGCTTTCTGCTCCCGTAAGGATTTACAGCCTCGGAAACCCTGTACAGGGTCTCTATGAGTCAGAACCGACTCCACGGCACACAGTCTCCTCCTCCCCCCAATTGGGGATTGAGTAGGCAAGGAGAGAGTCCACAATGGTGCAGGTTTCAGTGACATAGCTCTTAATGGCCTTTGAGAGCCAAGCCAGGCAAGTTGGACCCTAAGTTCCAAGCGGTGTGGCTTCCTGTACATAAGACTGGACAGCCCACAGGACCCTTTAATAAACTTTTGCCCCTGACTAGAGGTGACCTCCAAACTCCAACCCTCAAATCCCAGAATCCCTGGACCACGAGGTCTGCCTCGGGTCGCCCAGAGCGTTCTTAAATTCGGGATTCTGGCGGGCGAGCTTCAGGGGGGGCAGGGACTCTGGCTGGAGCGGCAGAGGTGGGAGGTACTGCAGACACTCCCCTTGCAGGGAGGGCGCACTCTAGAGGAGGGAGTGGAGCGCAAGCAAGGATCAGCCGGAGCGCGCCGAACACGGGCGAGACAGGGGCGGGGCCGGAAGGAAGTCGCCCCGTGGATTCGCAGAAGTAGCAGTTGCGGTGTCTGGTGGAGACAGCGTTGGCTGGGTGTGGGGCCAGGTCCGCTCGGCTGGCGTCGCCTGCTGAGCTGGCATTGGCTTGCTCTGCGGTGGCGGTGGCGTTAACCAGGACTTTCCTGCCCGGTAAGCGGGTCGTAGTGAGGGCGTGTCCGCCGCGCTGGAGGGCGGTTTTGCGAGTGGCGCGTGAATCCTCGGGGAGGAGGCGGTGGCCCGGCTCGTACACCCCGGGAATGTCCCGCTTCGTTCCTCAAGCCGCTTAGACGGCGCTTTCCCTTGGGCTCGACGACGCAGCGCAGGCCCCTGCAATTGCCGGCCTTATCCTCCCCCCCGTGGTCTGGGAAACTGGCGTTGGCGGTGCCTCTGAGCGTCTGGCTTGTGGAGGAAGGAGGGAGGAGCGGTGCCGTACCCCGAGGCGGCCCTGGATGCGCCTTCTGTGGGCCCAAGCCACGGAGCCTCCTCGTGCGCCACCTTCCCCTCATAATGTGGAGACCGAGTGGTGAAATCCGCTCTTTATCTTGCCTGGCCAAGTCCAACTTAGCTTTTTAGTAACTTTTAGGCCTGGTGTAAGGAGCTCTGGTAGCGTAGTGGTTACGAATGGGGCTGCTAACCTCATGGTCGGCAGTTCGAAACTACCAGCTGTTCCGCAGGAAAGCCTGATGTGGCGCTGTGGGTTAATGCGCCAGACTGCAAAGCTGTTTGAACTGCAAGGTCGGCATTTCAAGCTCACCAGCCGCTCCTAGGAAACCCTGTATAGGGTCGCTATGGATCGGAACCGACTCAAAGGCAGTAAACTACTACTAGGCCCTTCCTGAGGGTGTGGCGCTAGGCTTGGTGTGGCGCTGGGTCGCTATGGGTCGGAACCGACTCGATGGCGCTTTACTACTAGGCCTGGTGTGGTGCTGTGGGTTAATGCGCCGAACTGCAAAGCCATTTGAACTGCACGGTTGGCGGTTCAAGCTCACCAGCCGCTCCTCGGAAGCCCTATACAGGGTCGCTATGGGTCGGAACCATCTCGATGGCACTTAACAACAACCCGACAATTGACATTCGTAATAAGGAGTCCTGGTGTGGCGCTGTGGGACTGCAAAGTAGGTTTGAACCTTAGGGTCTGCGGTTCAAGCTCACCAGTCACTCCTTGGAAAACCACCCTATACAGGGTTGCTGTGGATCAGAACCGACTCAGCAGCACTTAACAACAACAACAAAACGAAAGTAGGCACATTTGATGTGCTTCCCGAGGGTGTACAGTCCGGATTATCCTGTCAGTGCTTCGAGAGGTGAGGTAAACTAAGTCCCCAAAATGTGCATTTTTGGTTTAAGGGATAACTTATTTTCTGGAACAAATTTAAAACTACAGGTGGACAAAAATTACAAAAGTCCCTCAGGCTTCTGGCCGAGTAACCTTAACATCCTGTCTCACTGTGAACAAGTATTGATGAAAAGCTAGAATTTGAAATGGAAAAGTTTCAGTGTCGATCCCTAAGGAGTGTGTTCTTTTTCACTGGTATTTTTAGTAGCTGTGGTATTTGTTGTTAAGTGCCGTCGAGTCGGTTCTGACCCATAGCGACCCTGTATAGGGTTTCCGAGGAGCAGCTGGTGAGTTTGAACCGCCGATCTTGCAGTTCTAACGGCTTTACAGTCTGGCACATTAACCCACAGCGCCACACCAGGAGTCCAGCTGTGGTATTCCCGTAGTAATTTTAAGATGTTATTTCCACTTTACATTTCTACGAAATTTAAATATTAAAATTTTCTTTAGAAAGTCTGGCTGTTTCATACCCCACCTCCAAAAGAATCTTATTAGAAAGATTAGGCATCTACATACAATATTTATAAAATATACAGAACATTATGAAGAGAGTATTTTTCCACCATTCCAAATGATTGTCATCGCCGTGGTTGTACATTGGGTGTACAGTCCTGGTCCCTTTTGGATAACCACGTTTTTTTTCTGACTAGTGTGGCGCTGTCGGTTAATGCGCCAGACTGCAAAGTCGTTTGAACTGCAAGGTCGGCAGTTCAGGCTCGCCAGCTGCTCCTCAGAAACCCTATACAGGGTCGCTATGGGTCGGAACCAACTCGACAGTACTTAACAACAACAACAACAACAACCATTTTATGGTCTTAATAATTTTATGGTATAGTCCCACATTTTCCTATTGAAACACACTCTGGATAAATGTAGATAAAGCCTGTGCATTTCCACGATTACTTAGCATACATTCCTAGACGTGGGAATTGCTGGGCAGGGTATGCACATAAAGGTTTTGTGTTTGTTTGCTTTTTAATTAATTAATTTTAATTTTTTTATTGTGAATTGAAAGTTTACAGGGCAGGTCATCAGTTTTACATTCAACAAATCATACAGCTTGTTTCATTACAATGATTATAATCCCCTCCCTGTACCATCAGTTAACAGTATTTCTCTCTATTCACATTAGCGCTTTAAAAAACAACAACAAAAACAAAACCACTTGGGCATATATAATAATTGACACCACCAAAGGGCACATTCTGCAAGTCTGCCTCTTGACCGTCAGCTCTTTCCATGAATCTAGAGTCCTCAGCTGCTCCATCTTTCCATGTCCCCATCTCTGCCTTCATATCTAGTATCACTGCTTCTCTGGATAAGGTCCCACATTCCACTTGTGCTCTTCTCCCTTGATGGTCCTAGGGTCCTCTGTTTCTGGACTGTAAAATTAACTACTCCCCCATTTTTGTTAACAAAACTTCTACCTTTATAGTTGTGACCATCGCAATTAGTCATGATAACAGTTACTCGCTATTGAATCATAAGAATCTTATCCCCATCTCTTTCAGACCCATCTAGACAAGATGAAAACTATTCAGCGGGGATTCTATCTTCCCCCACATACTCTTAAACTAAACTCCCTCTTGAAATCTTGTAAGCCAGTCACTTTGTGCCTTTATCGTCCCTCATTTTAGGTAGCCAGTGTCTAAGTTGCCTGTCCCTATCTGCCCTATGTACAGAGGGGATAGCATTGATGTTTGATGTGTAGACTTCTCCTCTCTCTGTTGGTATTTAGAGATACTACCTCCATGAGTATAGGTCAAGTTCATGAAATTGCTGTAATTTACACTCGTTTCTTTTTATCAAAAATTATTATTTTTTTTAAATCTTCCTCTAGTAGAGTTCTGATCATGAAGCCATCGAGGTTATGTCAAATGGGTACTATCCACAAGTTTGGGTGTTCTTGTGCGTCTCCCCTCACTTAATATCAACTGGAATCTTCACTCTCAGCTCTAGCCCTCTGTGGCTATGTCCTTGTCCATGGGCTCAGGTGTCCTCAGGTCTCACCACACTTTGGGCCAACCAGCCCTTCCTGTTCTCTCTCTCATCTCTGGGTCAACGGGAGTCCATGGAATGTGATCGAACTCAGCCCATTTCTTCATTGCTGCCTTTCCCCCTTGTCCACTCACCAGTACACCAACGTGGTCGTCATTAAGCTTACATGCTTACTCCTTTGTTTCCTTTGAGTTTTAGTCTTAGAGGGGGGTTTGTCCTGAGGGAACTTGATTGCTTGCCTTGATGGCTACCTGATGAACAACTTGGCTTATTCTTTTTTTCTTTTTTTTTTT
>NW_006408536.1:15081267-15091335 GCF_000296735.1 Chrysochloris asiatica
GCCCCTTGGTTAGTCACGTAATAAAGAAACATTCCAGCATCCTAACATGATACCCCCCCCATTCCAATCATGACTCAGTCCCTGTATCTCAGAGCCCTGCCTGAACAACTTGGCTTATTCTTGTAGTAGCCAGTCATACTGCCATTTTTGGATTGGGTTTTTCCTGATGATCTTTCTTTGAAGATGTTTCTTCTGTTGCAGGCTGTCTGTGTGTGCTTTCTAGTGGGAATGTTCCACCTCAGTGTTTGTGTGTCTTTTAAAGTGAATTTCTCAATTTCCCTTTGAAAATGAGGTATCACTTTGCACTTGCACCACCAAACTGTGAGTATACTTTCCTCCACCCTGGCAGAAAGCAAAATTTAAAGATTTTCTAGAGAAACGCTTTTGGGCCATTTATGGCCAAGAACAGATTTCCTACTCTAGTTCTCTTCCATTATTTGTTCCGTTTCTTGTCATTCTTTTTATCTACCCTTATAAGTTTAATCAAGATTGAAAATTTATTTACAAAGGCACAATAGAGTGCACGGAGTCCTGGTGTGGCACTGCGGGTTACGCACTGGACTGCAAAGTTTGGTTTGAACCCCAAGGTCAGCACTTCAGGTTCATCAGTCGCTCCTTGGAAACCCTATTAGAGTCGCTATGAGTCAGAAGCTTAACAACAACAATAGAGTGAATGGGAAACTTGAAGTCAGGATTTCCTTGAATTCTAGTATATCTTATTACATTGAACAAGTTATTATTTTGAGTAAATTTGGGGATTATAATACATTTATTTTATCTTTCTTTTGGGTTTGGTCTGTAAGGTCAAATTAAACTATTTTGTGAAAAGTACATTTGAAGAAACTGTACTTTGTTGCTGTCTTGTAAAATGTTTAGAGCACAGAAGCATGTTGAGAGTCATAAAATTTGTAAAGTAATGCCTGAAGTCAAAGATACGATTTGCTCCACGGTTTGGCACCTGGCAGAAGAGACGCCACTATAGTAGTATTGCTGTCCTAAATTATGAAATTTGATGAATGTGTGAATTTGCACAAATGTTGAGGGAGCAAATATTTAGAAGCACTGTTAGGGTCTGAGGGGGGCAGATAGAAAACGAATTAAAGCACAGTCCTTGGTCTCATGATAAATAAAACCCAGTCTTTGTACCCTACAGGCTGTAGTCTGCCCAGGCAACTGGAGTTCATAAAAGCTGCTTTCTAAATTTAGACATGATGCAGAATGTTAACTATTGTTTGCTGAAAGCCCAATTCTGTTGACGGAATTGTGCAAGTGACCAGGCATTTTCCATATGGTCATCTTTCTGAAGGTGGTGGTTGTTTTTAAGTGCCATCAAGTAGGACTTATGAAATGAGGGACTTAGTATTGGAGTCCAGAGAACCTGGATTCTAGTTTCAGGTACTCCACTTAGGGCAGATGGGTTAACCTGTCTGAAACTTGGTTTCTTCACCTGAGAAATAGAGGTAATTCCAGCTGCCTTCAAGGTTTGTTATGAGGATTGCCATGAATAGTATTTGTAAACACCTAGTAAACCCAAAAGTACTGGCACACATGTGGTCATCTCCACCAAAGACAATATCCAGGCAAGAGACTAGACAATGAAGTGGCGAGCTAAGCTCTACAATGTGGAGAGTGAAGGGTTCAGCTGATAAAAACAGGGCATATGCACAAG
The DNA here is from genome assembly GCF_000296735.1 of Chrysochloris asiatica. NCBI lineage: Eukaryota > Metazoa > Chordata > Mammalia > Afrosoricida > Chrysochloridae > Chrysochloris > Chrysochloris asiatica. The sequence continues at coordinate 15,082,937 of NW_006408536.1, forward strand.
AACACCCACACTTGCACATAATACCCACTTAACCTGGCTTCAATGACCGGATGATCAGAGCTCAACCAGAAGAAGAAAGAAGAGGATAAAAAGAGTAATGTGATGCAATTTGATGAACTTGACCTACACTTACAGAAACAGTAGCTCAAATGAGGGAACAAATTCTTAGAACAAGAATCATTCCCACCCCCTCCACACACAGAGTAGACTGGGATGGGCAACTTGGACATTGGCTACCCAAAATGGGGAGGGAGGGGGGTGCTACAAAGGCAAGAAGTGACTGGCTTACAAGCTTTCAAGAGGGAACCTAGAGCCAGGGGGCCTCGAGGAAGGCAGAATCTCCAGTGAGTAGTATCCAATCTGCCGAGGTGGAGCTGAAGAAATGAAATACAGATGGGTCTCTTGTGATACAATAGTGAATAATTGTTATCAGGACTGATTGTGAAGATTGGAAATGTAAAGGTAGATATTTTATAGCAAGGAAGGGAGGGAATAACTTTCAGTCTAGGAGCGGAGGTCCCAAGGACCATCAACGGCGAAGAGCCGAGAGCGGGAACCTACCCAGAGAAGCAGTGATGCCTGAGATGGAGGCAGAGACAACGAATGAAGTAGAGCGATGGAGCTGCTGGGGACTTTAGATCCAGAGCAGGAGAGCGACTGTGTGCTGAAGACTGGGGTGGGGGTGGGGGAGATAGTGTAGGGGGCAGGCTTTGGTCAGTTGATGATGCATGGAGGGGATTGTAACCATGGCAATGACATGATATATGATAGAATGAATGTAAAATTAATGTTCTCCCATGTAAACTATCATATAATTCACAATAAAACACTTAAAAAAAAAAGAGAGAGAGAGACTAGATCTCTTCCAGCTTTATACAAGGCTGCTTCAAAAAGCTTGTGGGAAAATTCCGTTACCATTTCATTCTGTTTTCCCATGAACTTTTTAAAGCCCCTCATATTTCTAGCCTTTAGTGTGGTGCTATGGGCTAATGCACTGGACTGCAAAGTTGGTTTGAACCACAAGGTTGCCAGTTCAAGCTCACCAGCTGCTCCTTGGAAACCCTATACAGGGTCGGAAACGACTCGATGTCACTTAACAACAACAAGCAATCAGTATATAGTAATGGCTTGCTAAATTGACATCAAATGTGATTGTTCATAAAATTCTATTTAAACTAATGAAGGTAATAATTGTCTACTTTGTTTGGAGTTAATATTAAGGAATCAAAAAGAACATTGAACTCTTCGTACCTAGAGTCCTCTCTGTTAGGACTTTCATTCTACTTTATATCCCCATTGCCAAGCACAGAGTCCTTTATGAACAGTGAACCTACTCAAGTCACTTCTATTTCAAAACCTCCTCCTTAGACGTTTTAATCACCCTCCAGCTGATAAATACCCTGTTTGTTTCCTCCCTTCCCACACAGACTATTGGAGTACCCTACAATTGGTTTAGTTTTCTTGTCCTTCCATTCTGTGCTTGAGCAGTGTAATAACATATTTTCTTCCTTTTATTTGACCTCTATGCAACATTTGAAGTCCTGGTGTGGTGTTGTGGGTTAATGTGCTGGACTGCGAGGTCGGTTTGAACAACAAGCTCACCAGTCACTCCTCAGAAACCCTACCCAGGGTTGTTATGGGTCAGAATCCACTCTACAGCACTTAGCAACAACAGCAGTGCAGCATTTGGAGCCCTGGTGTGATGCTACAAGGATAATGTGTTGAACCACAGGTTTGTTTGAACCGAAAGGTTGGCAGTTCAGAGTCACCAGCCACTCCTTGAAAACCCCATACAGAGTCGCTGTGAGTCGGAACTGACTTGACGACAGGTAACAACAACAACATGCAGCACTTGCTGTAAGTTTCCCTTAAAACATCCTCCTTTGGTTTCTGAGATTCTACACTCCAGGATCCCGTCTTTACTTACAGACTGATCCTTCTCAGAGAGTGTTTATAATTTTCCTCAGTGATTGGTATTCCTGTAGGCTGATCCTTCTGATGCTATATTCTGTCTCTGGAATAATTTATAGAGCATTGATGCTGTCTGGTGTTTGAAGGTTTGGTAGAATTCCCTTGTAAAACCTTCCAGGCCTGATGCTTTTTCATGAGATGTTTCCTTATATTAACAATTCTTTATATATGTTATATATATGTAATATTATTTAAATGTTTATAATGGAGATATATAATACAACATATATATTTCCTTAATATGCTATTTCTTCTATGGAAATTGGTCTGAATTTTCTAACATGGGATCAATTTTGGTAATTCGTATTTCTCTAGTAGATTATCCCTTTCATATGGGTTTCCAAATTTATTTGCATACAGCTCTATGAAGTAATCTATTGTGATTTTAAACTTTATCTTTATGACTATTATTCCCTTGTTTCTTATTTTGTTTATCTGTGGTTTTTCTTGATAAAATTATATAGTGGTTTGTCTATTAATCTCTTCAGAAATAACAGAATTTAAAATTATTATTTAGGTCTGTTTTTCTTTTTATTAGTTTCTACTTTTATTATTATTTTCTGTGTGCTTTCTGTTGATTTACTTTGCTTTTTTTCTGAATTTAGAATTTATTTTTATTCGTTCATTTTTATTGATAAAAATGTTTAATATGGATTTTCTTAATATTGTTTTAAATGCATCCCATAGAATCTAGCATGTAGTATTTTCATGGTCACTATATTAAAAATATATAATTTCAGTTATAGAATACCTAGTTGTTTAATAAGAGGTTTTTAAATTTCTAGGTGAAAGGACCTTTCTGCTTCTTAATTTTGTTAATAAACTAGCTTCATTGCATTATGATCAGAAAGTGTTAATATGTAATATTTCTACTTTAAAGAAGTTACTGATATTTCTTTGTCATCTTTTTCAACTTTTTACTGTGAATTGAGTGAAGGTTTACAGAGCAGAGTATCAGTTTTACATTCAAGAAATCATATACTTTGCTTCATTACAATGATTGTAATCCCCTTCATGTACCAACAGTAAACAGTATTTACCTGTATTGACTTTGATTATTGCATTCCTCTTTGTGTTTCACGCTACCTTCATCTTTCCTCTGCTAACCTCCCTCTTGTATATTGCCTGCCCTGTCACCCATATTAACGTGTCACCTCCAAGGAGCAGCTGGTGAGCTTGAACCTCCGACCTTGTGGTTCAAACTTACTTTGCAGTTTAGCACATGAACCTACAGTGCCACACCAGGATTCCATTAGCCTGTGAATAATCCCCCCATAGTATCATAGATTGATTGTGTCTTTTACCAAGAAAATCTTTTATTTTTTAAAACTTTTTACAACATGGTGTCCTTTTGTGATTGACTTATTTCACTCAGCATAATGTCCTCTAGGTTCAGCCATATTGTGAGGAGTTTCAAAGATTTATCATCGTTCTTCAGTGTTTTGTAGTATTCCATTGTGTGTATGTACTAAAGGTTGTTTAACTGTTCTTCTGTTGATATGTCTCTTGTAGACACTATATTGAAAGACCCTGTTTTCTTATCCATTCTGATCTCTCTTGACTGGTACATTTAAATCCATTTACATTCAGTATAATTATCAATAGATAGGAATTGATTGCTGTCATTTTTCTGTGTATGTTTTTTGTGGTGCTTCTGGATTCTTGGTTCCACATAATCTTCCATGCTGAGTTTATTTTGTGGGTTTTCTTTTGATTTTCATTTCTGTTGTGTTAATGTTTACAAAATCTTTCTGTTTTTCTTCTTTTTTATTTTGATATGCAGAGATATTATTTTTCTTTTGAGGTTGCCCTGTAATTTATTATTTTTTCCCCTTGCATTTAAAACTGTCTTGTTTTATCTTGAAATCGGTTTGACTTTTCTTGCCATTTGGAAGTTCTGTATCTACACTATTCCCTCTTTGTGCTTTATAGTTGACTTCATTATACATTATCTCTGGTTTCCTATTTTCCATCTTGTAGATTTGTTTTACTTTAAATACTTCTATATCTGGATTACGTTCTGGGTGCTGTCATGTATGGTCATCTCAGGTTTTTGTCTGCTATTGTTTCTCTGGTAGCGTAGTGGTTACAAATCAGGCTGTGAACTGTAAGGTCAGCAGTTCGAAACTACCAGCTGTTCCATGGGAGAAAGATGAGGCTTTTTGCTTCCTTAAAGATTTACAGCCTTGGAAACCCTGTACAGGGTCGCTATGAGTCGGAACCGACTCCACGGCACATAACCAACCAAATAACCAGTTGTTGTTTCTCAGTACAAATAATAACCCGTTAGCGTTTTTTTTGTAAAGTTGATCTAGTCATTACAAATTCCTTTAATTTCTATTTATCAGGAAAGTCCTAATTTTGCCATTATATTTGAGGGACAGCTTTGCTGGAGATAGGTTTCTTGGTTGGCAACTTTTTTCTTTCAGAGTTTTGTATTATCTCATTGCCTCCTTACTTGCATGGTTTCTGCTGAGAAATCAGAGCTTATTGATTCTTCTTTGTATGTAACCTTTTATTTTTCCTGAGCTGCTCTCAGGACTTTTTCCTTGTTTTTTGTTTTGGAAAGTTTGATAATATGTCTTGGTGATTTTCTTTTGGGATCTATTCTGTTTGGGATTCATTCAGCTTCTTTTGTATTCTTCTCATTTTTCATGATTTTAGGGACGTTTTCTTCCAACTCTTCAACAATTTACTTTGTGCTTTTTATTGTGTCTTCCTGGTCTGGAATCCTGATCCCCTTAAGTTGTTCCTCTTCATGTTGTCCCATATAACGCTTAGGCTTTCTTTGGATTTTTTTCATTCTTTTTTTCTGATTGTTGTCCTATCATGCTAGTATTGAGAGATTTATCTTGAAGTTCACTAGTTTGGACTTCCATTGTTTTCAATCTTCTCCTTTGCCCTTTCATGGTATTTCTGAAATCTTAGTATTAATTTTCTGGATATCTTAATTGCAGGTTTTGTATTATTTCAAAATTTATGTTTTATCTATTCTTATAGTGTTTTCTTGAATTTATCTTAATTTTTTTTTCAGTATTCTCCTTGCTTTCCTGATCTTTCTATTAATCTGTTAAAGGTACCAAAATATTCTTTTGAATTCTTTTTCAGTTAGTTCCATTACCTTTTCTCCACAGAAATGTTTTCTGTCTCTGCATCTTGATCATTTGTTTGAGCCATTCTGTAGTTTCTTCATGTAAGCTAAAATTGTCTGTTGTCTCTGGTGAGTTCCTGCAAGCCAAGGCGTTCACGAAGTAGTTGTAGAAGGGATATGACAGCAGAGTTCTGGCCCTAGATGGAGTTTCTATTGACCTCACTGGTATCTATGTTTAGACCACTCAGTCTGGACGTAGTTCATGGGGGCCCTTGATGTAGCTAGTTTCAATGTTTTTTAAGGCCACAGGGAATTTGGGGCAAGATGACTGGTTAAAGGCTGGTCTGGTGACTTTACAGGTTTTGTAGGTCTAGAGCCAAGTCTACTTGAACCCAGACACCAAAGCGGCGAAGCCGGTTCCCCACTTGTTAACATGACACCCAACCATATAGCTGCGAACTCCCAGAGAGCAGGGTCTGAGCTGGGGTTGGCTGAGACTGGGAGCTGGCCACACCTCTGGTCACCAGGGGAGCATGGAGAAAAAGAAGAAATTGAACCTTTTCTGTAACTTGGATCTGTTCTGCCAGGCTTACTGCTGCCAAAGCTGCTCACCAGATGGTGGAGCCGTGTCTGACCAGCTGTTCATTTCTTCTCTGTCTCTTACCGTCCCTGTTCAGCGTTTCCTTCCAGCAAGCACTCCATCTACCTCTCTAACCTTTCTAATGAAGTTCATGGTGCCAGAATTTTCATCCGTGTCCATTTTATTTGGTCTCTTGTATCTTGTTGTAGAAGGTCCATGTAGTGTATCTGCTTAGTCTGCCAGAAGTATATATGATCATTTTTGATAAGTGGTATGGGCACTTGAGGAGAATGTGTATTCTCTAGAATCAAGTGGTGGTGGTGTTGTTAAGTGCTGTCGAGTCAGTTCTGACATAAGCAGCAGCTTATGGGTTTGAATCACTGACCTTGTGTTTAGACAGCGCTACACCAGAAGTTTGATAAATAAAGATCTTATCTCCACAGGAGAAAGATGAGGTAGTCTGCTTCTGTAAAGCTTCACGGCGTTGTAAACCCTGTGGAACAGTTCTAGCTGTCCTATAGTGTCGCTATGAGAGATGATGGCAGTTGGTTTGTTTTCATTATTACAGGCGTAACTCAGAGATATAGTGCTGGTTTGGTTCCAGATGACCACAATAAAGTAAATGTCACAAAAAAAGTGAGTCACAAATTTTGTGGTTTCCCAGTGCATATAAAAAGCCCTGGTGTGGTGCTGTAGAATAAAGTACTGGACCGCAAGGTCGGTTTAAACTGCAGCGTCAGTGGTTAAGACCCACCAGTTGCTCCTCAGGAACCCTGGATAGGGTCTCTATGAGTCGAACTGACTCTACAGCACTTAGCAACAACAACATCGTCTTAACTGGTGTACTGTAAGAAAAGCACTGGACTACGAATCACAAGGTCAGGTCGGTGGTTCAAACTCATCAGCTGCTCCTAGGGAACCCTGTACAGGGTTGCTATGAGTTGGAATCAACTTGATGGCACTTACAACAACAATAGCAATCGTTTATTAAATGCCAATAATATTATGAAAAAATTTGAAATATTGTGAGACATGAAGTGAGCACAAACTGTTGGAAAATTGGCCCCGATAGGCTTGGTCATGTAGGGTAGCCACAGATCTTCAATTTGAAAAAAAACTGCAGTATTTTTGAAGCACAACAAAATAAAATATGCCTGTATAAGTGCATTTCTATCTGTGTCTCCTTGTGTTTCTTAGAATTTTTGTTTCATAATGGTGATTACTGTGTTAATATTCATATGGATGTGTATATTCATATATGTTATGTATTCATTGTGAATTGTGACTTTTAGCATTAAAAAATATCTTTTGTCATGGTTAATGCTTTGGGACTTTGAATTCTGATTCAAATTCTGATTCTGCTCTTGTTTTCATTCATTTACCTGCCTGTTACACTTTTGTCCATTCTTTTATTTATAACCTTTTTGGATCACTTTACATAATTAGGTGGGGTTTTTTTTGGTAAATGTGGTATAGACACTTAAAGAGAACGTGTATTCTCTAGTATCAGGGTGGTGGTGGTGGTGTTAAATGCTTCTGAGTCGGTTCTGACTCAGTGACCCTGTATAGAGATTTCAAGGAGCAGTGGCTGGTGGATTTGCTGTTTCTTCCTCTGTGAGATGTGTACTTTTTGCTCTTTTATTTTAAAAATTAAATTAAAGTTTAGGTATTTAGGAGTTCTATATTTTTATTTTTGAAGCCCCCTCAGATTTCTTTCTCACATATATAGCTAAATAAGAAAACAAGCATAAGAACATTTTTTTAAAACGGTCTAAGTACTAGAATAAACATATGTTGTCGTTAGGTGTCATCAAATTGGTACTGATTCATAGAGACCCCATATGCACAACAGAACAAAACATTGGCCCGTTCCTACGTGGTCCTCACAATATTGTTATGTTTGAGCCCATTGTTGTTGCCACTGTGCCAAGCCACCTCAGCATTATTTTTGTTCTAGTAGTTAGCTTTGTACTTACACCTTTCAAAATGTCCTTTTGCCTCTTTTCTTATTTATTTTTATGTATGTGTGAGAGAGAGAGATATAAGGGGGCTTCAGAAAGTTGGGGGGAAAATGGAATGAAAAGATGTGGAATTTTTTCCACAAACTTTTTGAAGCTCATACATTGTTGTTCGACTCATAGCAACCCTGTTTAGAGTTTCGAATGAATGCCTTGGGTGTTAGAACAGCCAACCTTGTAGTTAGCAATCCAGTGCTTATCCTACAGCACCACACCAGGCCACACTAGGACTCCTCCCTCATATGTTGTATTTGTATATTTGTAGCAGCAGCCCTAGTGGCAGTTGGATAAGCATTGGACTGCTAACTGAAAGTTTGGTGGTTTGGTGATTCAAACCCATCAATGTATGGTGGTGGTGTGTTGTTGTTAAGTACCGTGGAGTTGGTTCCGACCCATAGCGACCCTGCACAGGGTTTCTGAGGCTGTAAAGCTTTTTTTTTTTCCCTGTTGGTATTTTTATTGGGATTGCATTATATTTCTAGATTAATTTAGGAAAAATTGGCATTGCTATTGTGGTTGACATTTTTATCCTGCCCAAGAACAGGGTATGAATTTTTTTTTTTTTAATTTAAGGTTTTTATTATGGATTGAGTGAAAGTTTACAGGGCACATCATCAGTTTCACATTCAACGCTTCATATAACTTGTTTCATTACATTGATTATAATCCCCTCCATATACCATCAGTTAAAAGTATTTCTCTTTATCCACTTTAGCTTTTTTTAAAAAACACACAAACA
>NW_006408536.1:15093672-15126046 GCF_000296735.1 Chrysochloris asiatica
GCAGATATGGTCGTCTGCTTCTGTTTTTTGGGCATCTTCAGGGGTTATCTGTGGCCTTAATACTTAGATGGGTGTGTATTTTGGTATTTTTTAAGTATTGCCTAGTCATTTACGACTCATAGTAACCCCATGTAGGGTTTCTGAGGAGTGCCCGGTGGGTTTGAACCGTCGACCTTGTGGTTAGCATTCCACTGCTTACCTTAGAGTGCCATGGTGTTGTTAAGTGCCATCGAGTTGGTTCCGATTCATAGCGATCCCTGTATAGGGTTTCCGAGGAGCAGCTGGTAAGTTTGAACTGATAACCTTGTGGTTCAAACCGCACGTTGCGATCAGTGCTTATCATACAGTGCCTCACCAGGACTCTTCAGTGCCATAGTATGCAATTTTTATATTAGTCTTCAACTCTCATTCTCATCTTTCTTTCACATAGCTTAAAATGCTCACCATCAGTTCAGTTGCTAAAGTTTTCCACAGTCATCATTTGGTTAGATGAAGTTCTTCCTCTAGTAGATTCCTCAGTAAGGGCTAGTGAGTACAGAATTCCCTGAATTTTTGTATGTTGAAAACGGTTTTCTTTTCATCACCTTGATATTTGAGAAACAGTTTGGCTGATAAAATTCTTTAATTTATATATTCTTACTTCATTGAGTTTTTTGTTTTGTTTTTAAATAAATGCTTCTTCATTTATTGCCTTGCTTTATACTAGTGTGAGTCAAAAACTATCTGTACTCTGGCTATAGAATTTATTTTAATCAACTTTTATTAAAGACAAACACATCATTTTTTGACATAATCTCCTTGCTTTTCAATATACATTGTCCATCTGTCAACAAGCTTTCATATTCCCTTATTGAAAAATGTTACAGGCTGAGTTGCGAGCCACGAATGCACCGCTGTCTTCACTTCTTCATCAGAGGTGAATTTTCGTCCTTGAAGGGCTGGTTTTAAGGGACCAAAAAGTTGAAAGTTCAGTGGAGCAAGATCAGGACTATAGTGAGGATGCTTTAACACCTCAAAAAAGTTTTTGCAGAATGTCAACAGTGTGGGCAGAGGTGTGAGAACATGCATTGTCATGCAAGATCACAATACCTTTGGATAGCAGTCCTCTGTGTTTAATCCCAAATTTAGCCTTCAGTTCTTCAGTGAGCATCTCACAGTAATGAGCACTGTTTGATTGTTGAATCTTTTTGCTGATAGTGTTCCAGTACTGGCCTTAGAGAGTCCCAGAAAACTGTAAGCATCAATTTTCCAGTTGATGTTTGACTTTTGAACTTTTTCTTGGTCAATGATTGAGGATGTTTCTATTCCATACTCCGCCGATTACTCTCAGGCTTGCTGCAATTAATTCATGTCTCATCACCAGTAACAATTTTTTTTAAAGAAACTTTTACCTTCCTTCCAGTATTGGTCCAAATTTTGTTTGTAGATGTCCAAATGCTTCTGCTTCTGCTCTTGCGTGAGTTGTTTCGGTACCCATCTTGCACAGACTTTACGAAACCCAAGTCTGTCTTGGAGTCTTTTATAGGCAGAGCCATGGCTGATTTGCAAATGATTTGCCACATAATCCACTGTCACTCATCTATTCGACAAAATCATTTCACTTGCACACTCAATGCTGTCATCAGCCATGGACTTGGATGGGCATTTTAATATAACCAGAGTGCAGATAATTTTGACTCACCTTCATATATTTTGTAAAATCTGATGCTAGTCTAAATTCTTTTGTTTGTAAGTTATATTTCTTTTTACCTAGTCATCTCTCTTTGCATTCAAATAGTTTTTACTAGGAGATTTCATATAGTTGATTTTTCTGAGTTAATTTTCCCAGGTGAACCCTTTCAATGTCTAGATTCAGGTCTTTTCTAGTCCTGGAAGGTTTTCATGAATTATAGTTTTAAGTGTTGTTGTTCAGTGCCTTTGAGTTAGTTCCTACTCAGCATGACCCTGTAGAGGGTTTCTGAGGAGTGGCTGGTGAGCCTGAACCACCGACCCTGCATTTCAAACTGACCTTGCAGTCCAGCGTATTAACCTGTAGCGCCACACCAGGATTCCAGTTTTATGTATTATTTCAGTTCTATTCGTTTTGTTTTTCCTCCAGGGACTATAATAATACAAATATTGTTCCTTTGCCTGTCTTCTGTTTCCTCTGCTTTCTCTCTGACTCTTTCTACTTTTTCTTTTTAACATTTTCATATTCTTGGGGTTTTTTTGTTTGTTTTTTTTACTTTTCTTCATTGCTCCTTAATATTTAATTTGAATTTATTCTTCCTTGGGTATCTTGTAATTTATTCTGTGTTTTTGAAATAAATTTTTTTTTCCCGTTCATTTAACTGCCTTATGCATTCTCTCATCATTTTTTTTTTTTTAACTACCCTTTAAAAGGAAACCCTGTGCAGGGTCGCTATGAGTCGGAACCGACTCCACGGCACTTAACAACAACAACAACAACCCTTTAAAAATGCAAAAACTACTCTTGGCTGCTAGCTGGATTTGGCTTACCCCTAGTTTAGATTCATTCTCATCTATTGTTTATTAAGCCCCAGAACTAGTACTGAAATTACTAGTTGATGATGCAGTCAAAGTTGACTTTTTAAAAACATTAGCATAATATCTGATCTAATAAGTTTAGAATATTTTCATTTTTTTACATCTTTGAAGTATAATTTATATACAATAAAATTTACCCATTTTTAAGTGGATAGTTTGAATTATAAAGAGAATTTTAATATCAGCTTAATAAGGAAAATATTCTAAGTAATATTTCTTTTCGTCACATGATTAGTAAATTCCACTTGCAAACATTTTCTCTCAAGTGATTTGTACTCTTAATGAAGTGCCTATGAGTCACTTCTGACTCATAGCAACCCTGAATAGAAGACCGACCTTGAGGCTAGTAGTCCAGTGCTTATCCTACAATGCCACACCAGGACTTCAGGGATAGGACCCAACAATCTGTATTTTAACTAACGCCCCCCGGGTGTTTCTAATGCACACTAAGGTTTAAATTCTACTGCTCTGAGTGGAATTGCTGGGTTGTGGGATGTTGACATATATAACTTTATTGGTTGTTGTTGTTGTTGTTAGGTGCCATCGAGTCGGTACTGACTGATAGCAACCCTGTGCACAGCAAAACGAAACACTGCCCAGTCCTGGGCCAGCCTCACAATTATTGCCACACTTGAGCCCATTGATGCTGCCATATTGCCAGTCCATTTCACTGGGGGTCTTCCTTTTTTTCTCTGACCCTCCACCTTATTAGATACTACTAAACTATTTCCAAATTGATTATATTCATGTGGCACTGTAGGATAAACACTGGACTGCTAACTGCGCTAACCACAAGGTTGGCAGTTCAAATCCACCAGCTGTTCTCAGAAGCCCTATACAGGTTTTTTGCTATGTGTCGCAAACAACAACCTACTTACCTAGCAGTATATGAAGCATTCCTATTGTTTCACATCATCACCAGCACTCTAGAACATGCAACTTTAAAATTTCTATCTGATGGGTGTGAAATGGTTATGATCTTAATTTGCAGTTTCCCAGTTACTGATTAGGTTGAACATCTCATGGGTTATTGTGTTCTATGATATGCTATTTGGAGTCTTTTGCCTGTTAAAATAAATAGGATTATATAAATAAAAATTGTAATGTATTGAAATAATTACAGAATTAATCCTGATTTCCCAAGAAAAAAGATAGTCGGGCGGGGGAAGAGAAATTAAGGAAATAGTCTCAGGGGGCATGATGATCAAAACTAAAAAAAAACCCCCACAAAACAAACTTACTACCATCAAGTCAATTCTGACTCAAGTGACCCTATAGCCACCCTCCCTATAAGACAGAATAGAACTGCTCCATATAAGGTTTTAGAGATTGTAAACCTTTATAGGAGCAGATAGCTTCTTGTGCAGCAGCTGGTGGGTTTAAATGAGCTTCTGTGTTAGCAGCCCAATACTTAACCCACTGCACTTACAGAGGTCCTTTCCTGGTGATCAAGGAGTCTTAAAAGAATAGAGATTTGTCATGCTGATTGAAGGAAGGCCATTTATTTGGTTAGGAACAAAATGGTCTGATCAAGGAAATGGAAGTAGTAGGATATTGCAGTTTACTAATAGAGTATATGAAGGAAAACACATAAATAGGGCTAGGAGAAAAGTTTTTGTTGTTATTAAGTGTGGTTGAGTCGGTTCCAACCCATAGCGACCCTGTATAGAGTTTCCTAGGAGCAGCTGGTGAGCTTAAACAGCCAACCTGGAGGTTCAAACGAACTTTGTAGTCCAGCACATTAATCCACAGTGACAACACACCAGGACTCTAGGAGAAAAGTAGGAAGCAGCTAAGTATGTTGTTGTTAAGTGCCCTCAAGTCAGGTTCTGACCCATAGCGACCCTCTATACTGTTTCCGAGGAGTGACTGGTAAGCTTGAACCACCCACCTTGCAGTTCAAATGGCTTTGCAGTCTGGCGCATTAAGCCACACCAGGACTCTAAAGTATAGGTATTGTAAATTTACTCAAAATTTTACAGATACATATATATATTTTTAAATTTTGTTTATCCCTTTACTTGGCGTCCTGGTGTGGTGCTATAAAATAAACACTGGACTGCAAGGTCAGTTTGAGCCACAAGGTTGGTAGTTCAAACCCACTGGTCGCTCCTTGGAAACCCCATAGAGGCTATGAGTTGGAACTGACTCGATGGCACTTAACAGCATCCCCTTTACTTAGAGTCCTGGTGTGGTGCTGTAGGATAAGCACTGGACTACAAGATTGATTTGAACCACAGCATCGGTGGTTTAAACTTACCAGCCACTCTTCAGAAACCCTGTATAGCGTCGCTATGAGTTGGAAGCAATAAAAATAATCCCTTTACTGGGCATTTAGATTATGACTGGTTTGTATGTCTTTTTCTTTCCTACTATAAATAAAGCTGTTACAAATATCTTTGCATATACATAGCTGCTTTAAAAAATATTTTCTTAGAATAACATGCTTAAAGACTATTCCTCCATTGGTCATCCAAAACCAAACTGAATTCACTGTCATCCAGTCATTTCTGACTCATAGCAACCCTATATAGGGTTTCTAAGGCTATAAATCTTTATGGGAGCAGATAGCCTCATATTTCTCCCATAAAGCAACTGGTGGGTTTGAACTGCCAACCCTGCAGTTAGCGGTCCAGTGCTTATCCTACAGCACCACCAGGGAAATGCAAATCAGAACCACAGTGAATTGGAAAACAAACAAATAAAAAGCTCTGGGTGCCTACTAGTTTACACGGGATTAAGTTGTCTAGATTGTGTGAATTACCTGTTGTTGTTGTCAGGTGCCATCAAGTCAAAACCGACTCATAGCGACCCCATGCACAGCAGAACAAAACAATGTCTGATCCTGGGCCAACCTCACTACCGCTGCCACACTTGAGTCCATCAATGATGCCACCTGGCCAATCCATCTCGTTAGGGGTCTTCCTCTTTTTCTCTGACCCTCCACCTTACCCAGCATGACATCCTTCTCCAGCGACTGTTTCCTCCCGACAATATGTCCAAAGTATGAGAGATGAAGCTTAGCCATCTGGCCTCCAAGGAGCATTCTGGCTGCACTTCTTCCAAAACAGATCTATTGGTTCTTTTGGCAGTCCATGGCACTTTCAGTATTCTCTTTCAACACCACAACTCAAAGACATCAATTCTTCTACGATCTTCCTTATTCACTGTCCAGCTTTCGCATCCATATGAGGCTATTGAAAACACCTTGGCTTGGGTCAGGCGCACCTTAGTCCTCAAGCTGACATCTCTGCTCTTCAATACTTTAAAAAGTTCCTGTGCAGCATATTTGCCCAATGCAATACGTCGTCTGATCTCTTGACTGCTGCTTCCGCGAGCTGTTGATAGTTGATCCAAGAAGAATGAAGTCCTTGACAACTTCAATCACTTCTCCATTGATAAGAATGTTGTTTATTGGTCCAGTGGTGAGGATTTTTGTTTTCTTGACATTGAGATGTAATCCATATAGAAGGCTGTGCTCTTTGATCTTCATAAGTAAATGTTTCAAGTCCTCTTCACTTTCAGCAAGCAAGGTTGTATCATCTGCATATCGCAGGTTGTTAATGAGTCTTCCTCCAATCCTGATGCCACGTTTTTCTTCATAGAACCCAGCTTCTCGTATTATTTGCTCAGCATACAGGTTGAATAAGTATGGCGAAAGAATACAACCCTATCTCACACCTTTCCCAATTTTAAAACATTCAGTGTTCCCATGCTATGTTCGAACAACTGCTTCTTGGTCTAGATACAGATTACTCAGAAGTACAATTAAGTGTTCTGGAATACTCATACTTCGCAATGTTGAATTACCTAGAACAATCTAAATTAGGTTGCAACCATCATGGTGGAGATTTTATTTTTTATTTTTTTGTAGGATTAGTATGACTCCGTCAGCAGTTCAAATCCACCAGCTGCTCCCCAGAAACCCTATACAGGGTCACTATGAGTTGATGGCACTTAACAACAAGTCTGACCCCAGAGTCCTGGTGTGACGGTATAGCATAAACACTTAACCTCAAGGCCGGTTTGAACTACAAGGTCAGTGGTTCAAACCCACCAGCTGTTCCTGGGAAACCCTTACATAAGGTCACTGTGAGTTGGTCAACAGCAGCAGTCTAGCCCTAATCTCTTTAACAAAGTTGAACCTAGTTATCTCCTTTGTGTAATGGCCCTTTTTGTTCATAAATAATAGCTATATTGGGAATGTTGTTGTTGTTAAGTGCCGTAGAGTCGGTTATGGTATATATCAACCCTGTATAGGGTTTCCAAGGAGCAGCTGGTGAGCTTGAACCACCAACCTTGCAGTTCAAATGGCTTTGCAATCTGGCACATTAACCTACAGTGCCACACCAGGGCTTCATATCGGGAATAGTAATGTCTTATTTGAACAACTCTTTGATTTTGTACCAAGCATTTTCACACTCCTGGTGTGGTGCTACGGGTTAATGAACTGGATTGCAAAGTTAGTTTGAACTGCAAGGTTGGCAGTTCAAACTTATCAGCCTCTCCTTGGAAACTGACTCAATGGCACTTAGCAATGACAATTACAGGTATTTGTGAAAGACTATTGAAGCATATCACAGTCTGCATTGTTCTGTCCCTAAATATTTATGTGTATGTTGTTAAGTGCCCTGGAATTGTTCTGACTCATAGCCATCTTATATAGGGTTTCAGAAGAGTGCCTGGTGTATTTGAACTGCTGACCTTGCAATTAGCAGTCCAGCGCTTATCTTACAGTGCCAAATTAGGACCCATATATGTGTATACTTACGTGCATAGCCTCAGTTTAAAGATGTGGCACTGTAGGATAAGCGCTGGACTGCTAACCACAAGGTCAGTGGTTCAAACCCACTAGCCATTCCTTTGAAACCCTATATAGGGTCACTGTGAGTCGGAACCAGCTCCATGGCACTTAACAACAACAAAAGAGGCCTGGTGGCGTAGTGAGTTACATGTTGGACTGTGAGCCACAAGGTCAGCAGCTTTCTGCTCCTGTTCAAGATTTATAGCCTTGGAAACCCTACATAGTGTTGTTATGAGTTGTAATCAACTTTATGGCAGTGGGTTAAAGGACCTTGTGGTTTATCTATAGAACTATTTTAAGTGACTACATCAGAAGGTTGATTTAACAGGATCAGCCTAGTCTGCCTCCTGGTGTGGTGCTGAAGGATCAGCACTGGACTGTGAACCACAAGGCCAGCAGTTCAAACCCACCAGCTGCTCCTCAGAAACCCTATACAGGGTCTCTATGAGTCAGAACTGACCTGACGACACTTAACAACAACAACAGTCTACCTCCAATCAAACCATGTCCCTGAAAGATAACTATTGCATGAAGATAAGGCTCTTTCTTACACTCATTAGTTCTTCATACCTCCACTAGTATTGCATAGGGATGCTTTAGCAATTTGGCTTTACACAGCAGTTGTAATTAAATAGCTCAGCCAGGAGTTAAGCTGTGTGGGCTCATTTGAAAGGCCAGTATCTCATACAAGAGAATCCCTGGTTGTACAATGATTAAGTACTTGGCTGCTAACCAAAAGATTGGCAGTTCAAAACCACCAGCTGCTCAGGTGGGAGAAAGTTGTGACAATCTGCTTCCGTAAAGATTGTTGTTAAGTACCGTGGAGTCAGTTCCAACTCATAGTGACCCTGCAGAGGGTTTCTGAGGCTGTAAGTCTTTACGCAGAAAGCCTCATCTTTCTCCTGCGGAACAGCTGATAGTTTCAAACTGCTGGCCTTGAAGTTAGCAGCCCATTTCATAACCACTACATTAGCAGAGCTCCTTACAGCCCTGGAAACCCTATTGTTAAATGCTGTTGAATCAGGAGTTTCTGAGGAGCAGCTGGTGGGTTTGAATCACTGACCCTGCAGTTAGTAATCCAGTGCTTATACTACAGTGCCACACCAAACAATTCCATTTTGCCATTATAGGGTCAGTATGAGTTAGAAAGAACCCTGGTGGTGCAGTGTGTTAAGCATTAGGTTGCTAACCACAATGTTAATAGTTCAATGTTGGTGATTCAGGAAAAGATGAGACTGTCTGCTTTTGTAAAGATTTAGTCCCAGAAACCTTGTGGAGTAGTTCTACATTGTCCTAAGGATCTCTACAAGTTGGAATTGACTCAGTGGTAGTGGGTTTTGAGTTGTAAACAACTTGAGGGCAACAGTTATATGAATAAGGAATCCCTAGCTGGTGCAAACAGTAAAAAACAAAAACAAACAAACAAAAAAACACAGTAAGTTACTTCATACCCACCAGAATGAATAATAAGAAGGGTAAACAACATAACAAATATTGGCAAGGATTTGAGAACTTGGAGCCCTTCATGCATTGCTAGTAGGAATGTAAAGTGGTGCAACCCCTCTGAAAAGTTTGTCATTGGTATTTCCTCAAAACATTGAATACAGAAGTAGCCATGTGACTCAGTAATTCCACGCCTAAGTTGTCGAAGTTTTATAAGCTATTGGTTTTTTTTTAAAGATGAATATTTGAGAAATCAAGTTTAGAAATACTTTAAAATTTTTACTCATTGGCTTTAATTGTTATAGAAAATCAAGTGAACTAAATGTCTGCTAGTGGTTAATTAAGTTATGCTATATTTATTTTGTATAATGCTAGGCAGCAATTGAATAATTAGGAATTCTTATTATTTTACAATTTAAAAAACAGAATCATACCACCATGTATTCCATGTAAGGACATTTGTATTTTGACAGAAGTCTTTGTACGTGGAGAAAGTTGGAAAGGCAGAGGTGGTTGTGTTCAGATGGAGAAATTATGGTTAATTTTTGTCTCTTTTTTGAGTATTTATTTAGCACTTGCTATGTTCCAGGCAGTGGAGTCCTTGTGTGATGC
Source organism: Chrysochloris asiatica (assembly GCF_000296735.1). Taxonomy (NCBI): domain Eukaryota; kingdom Metazoa; phylum Chordata; class Mammalia; order Afrosoricida; family Chrysochloridae; genus Chrysochloris; species Chrysochloris asiatica. Next base: position 15,103,079 of record NW_006408536.1, read on the forward strand.
TGTACAATAAGAACTGGGTTGCTAACCACAAGGTTGGTGGTTCAAACCTACTAGAAGTTCTTATGGAAACAATTCAGTGACACTTAACATTTGCCAGGCAATATTCAAAGCTCTTTGCATGATTTAACTTAGGGGTCTGCAAACTACAGTACATTTGACCTGTGGGACCTGTTTTTATATGGCTCTTGAGCTAAGAATGGTTTTTGTATTTTTAATGAATTGTTTTTAAAAAAAAAAAAAAAGAAAGAGAAAATGTAACAGAGGCCTTGTTGTATCCTCAAAGCCCAAAGTAGTTAATTGTCTGTCCCTTTGCAGAAAAGTTTGTTGACATAATTAATTTATCTTCACAACATTCCAATAAGGTGGTAAGTCCTATTATTAACCCCATTTTAAAGATTAGGAAAAGGAGGCACTAAAGGACTAAGTAACTTCTCCTTAATGGCAATCACCATGGTTTAGGACAGATTGCAGGCTCTTCCTACAAACTTGCTAATATTTTGGGGTGTTTTTTTTTTTTGCAGTGTAAAAAGTGGATAGTGACTCACTCATATGTCAAAGGATGTCACAGCCTCAATCTAGATCCCCTGAGTGGAAACAGAGGTGAGTACTTCTTAGTTTAGTGGAGTAAGCTTGGATTTGTGATGTGCTGCTACTTTGAAATTTACCAGTACTGATAAAAATCTATTTTCATAAGCTTTATAGTAGTAGATGTTATATTTCTAGATTCTAGGAGCTAACAACTTCATTTAATAACTGAGGGCTAGAATCAATGCCTGATAAAAAGAAATGTAGTAGCCACAATGAGAAACATCTTTGAAAGTAATAAATTTGTTTTTTATTAGTGAGTGGTTTTGAATTCTTCAGTATGTGTGTGTTTTTTTATTTGTAATAAAAATCTTTGAAGAACTTTGGAGCTAGGAAATTAGAGAGTTTTTATTTCTTCTTATTCATAGCAGAATAATAGAGTTTTGAGTAACTCAGTTGTAATCCAACATTCCTCTTTTCTGGTTGGTAGTATAAATAAGAAGTTAGTTTGGAATAATTCAACTAATATTTATTGTATACCTACTAAAGGCAGGTTCTGGTGGGGGAGGAGGTACAAAGGCAAATATGACCTCTTCCATGGCCTCAGTAAGCATATAGACTGGCTGGGGAGATTGACTTTAAATAGCCAACACAGTGTGGCAAATGGTGTGCCTAGTGATTGGGACAAAGTATTCTGATCTGTAGGAATGCAATAGTTAATACTGCTTTTGTGGAGAAGAAAGGACGATACTAAGAAAGTTTACAGTGAAAAGATGAGAGTTTATTTGGGCATTTAAGAAAGGGTAGAGTATCTCAAGATAGAAATAGTTGAGAAAAGAATTCCAAGTATAGAGCTGTGAAAGTTACCAGTATGTTTGTGATTTTCAAAAGGACGATAATTACATATGTAGACAGACCAGGAGTTTTTATGTTATTGTGACTTGACCATTGTGCTGGTTCATTTTGTTTATGATATGACTATTTCTTTAAAGAGTTTTCATTTTGTAGTTCACAAGACCATAATGTAATGAAGAGTAGCTCCAGAAAGAGAGGGACATGTAAAGAAGCAACTGGTTTTTTAACATGGAGGAATTGAAGAGGTCATTTTGTATCCCCCTTTTTTGTGTTAGGTTTTTGTGAGGCTGCACAAGAGTCCTGCCAAGCTAAGTGTCTGATTTATGGACTCCAAAGAACTCTGACAAGAACTTTGAAGGGACTATTATTTCACTGTACTTGCAAGCCTAACACATTAGCTTGCTCCTGGATTAGAGGCAAAGACCATTATTACTTATGGCATGGCAGGCAGTATGAGTTTCATGCTCATGTTGGTTCCCCTTACTCCTGAGTCCCCCAAGGGTGCTGCAGAGCTGCTGGCTGGGTAGATGCTGCAAAGCAGTGGTTTTAGGACACAGTTGAGGAACCTATGTTAGGGTCCTCTCAATCAGGAGGAAGCAAACTTGCTCACCCTTTGTCCCAAAGGGAGACATTAGCTTATCATCCTGGACTGCAAACAGACTGGCCATCTGCCTCTGAAGGAGACACAGTCTGTATCTTCCAAGGCTGTTTGATTTAGAACAAAAGTTGTTAGCTTCTTGAGAGACCCATACAGAAGTCTCCCACAGACTCCTTGGGTGCTTTTTTCCTTTTGGATAGCAACCATTTCAGCAACTTTCTTCCGAAGAAAAGGACTTTTAAAAACACAATAAAATAAAATGCATGATATAAAATATACTATTAAAGTACTATTTAATATGAGGCAAGAATTCAGAAAGATATTGGTCATTTTGTGCAGTCTGGAAGCCCCCTGCCTTTAACTGCCAACTTTTTTCCTTATAATGAAAGAGATAAAATCTTGGGGAAACTATCAGAGGTGCCAGTTGCCACCTTTTATGATGAGGCACAACCAGCTGGATGACAGAGTTCTGCTTTAGCTAATAAACAAACTTTCCAGGACTTCTAGCTTGGTAATTCAAAATAGAGATGTTGCCAGGTTCAGCATATGAGTTATAAGTCTCAGTGTGTACCTCCTTTCTTGGGAGAATACAGACTTGCTATCAAAAGGAAAGAATTTTCCTCTAGGATGCTTCAACCAAAGATGGCAGTTTCTGAATTTGGGATGATAAAAGCTACAAGGGTAGCTTCCTCATCGACTAACCCCAAAACCAAACCCATTGCCATCAAGCTGATTCAACTCATAGCAACCCTAGATAGGGTGTTTGAGACTGTAAGTCTTTACAGAAGTAGACAGCCTCATCTCCTCGTCTTTCTCTCTTCATAGACTAGGAGACATTAAACACTTAGGAGATTAGAAAATTAGAGAAAGGGGACAGTCAGATGGGGACCTGGGAAAGAGGGAAGGAAAGGTCCCCAGGTGCAAAGTGGATCTCATTGTGTTCCAGATAGCCTCGCTTCTCTCTCTTCTACGTTTAATCTAGCCAATCAAGATTTTTTTTTTCTGGATACAGGTGCCGCCTTCCTCAGTGGAACTGAAAGGCTCAATGTTGGCAGATGAGCTATTAAGGGAAGGTAGAGAAAGATATCATGTTTGGTAAAGGGAGGGTTAGAGAAAAAGAGGAAGACCCCCAGTGAGATGGATTGGCCAAGTGGCAGCATCGATGGACTCAAGCGTGGCAACAGTAGTGAGGTTGGCCCAGGATTGGGCAGTGTTTCATTCTGCTGTGCATAAGGTCACTATGAGTCAGTACCAACTCGATGGCACCTAACAACAACAACAAGTTACCATAGAAAGGACGCGTTGTTGCTGAATTACATTAAAGCACACATTTAACCAAAGTTACAAACTCTGTTTGGACAGCTTATCTATCACCTCAGATGTCAGTGAATAGGTCTAAGAAAGAAAAGCAACTTATCTATATTGGTATGGTTGCATGTTCACCTGTTAACTCACATGTTGGCAGTTTGAGTCTACCCAGGGGTACCTCAGAAGAAAGGCCTGGTGATATACTTAAAATAAATCAGCCATTGAAAACTCCATGGAGCACAGTTCCACTCTGACACACACATGGGCTTGCCATGAGTTGGAATTGAGTTAATGGCAATTTTTCTTTTTAATGGAGAAAGTAAACATATGACATTCAAGTCTTAAGCACCCTTACTACCCCTATCATTAATTATATATTTTTTGTTCATTGACACAACCTTTCTTGTTGCTGTTGAGTGTTAGTCATCCAGTCGGTTCCAACCCATAGCGACCCTATATAGGGTTTTCGAGTGGCTGGTGAGCTTGCACCGCCCACCTTGTGGTTCAAATCAACTTTGCAATCCAGCACGTTAACCCACAGCGCCACACATTGGAAAATATGGGCTTGGTCTTAGGTCTAAGTTTGGGTTTAGTTGAGCATCATAAAATCTTAGAATCTAATTTCAGAGGTCTTGTTCAGTTTGCTAGAGAGTCTCTTCCATATTTATTTGTTTCAGTCTAGCCCTTCTTCTTCTTGTTTCTTACCTGGCCATTGGACCTGATATAAAGCTTTTGCTGACTGACCCTTTGAAGTCACTATATCTACTTTTTGCCAGAGTTTGCTGTCAGCAGTCTTCAAGCATGGATCCTCCTACTGTTTAACTAAGCCGGTCCTCCTCCAGTGGGACTAGTGTACTAAACTCATTTTTTTTTCTAATTGTAGTAAAATTATATAAATAAGCAAAACATTTGCTATTTCAGTATTTTTTAAATGTAAAATTCAGTGACATTAATTATTTTCATCATGTGTAAACATCACCACTGTCTGTTGCCAAGTTTTCCCATCACCCATAACAAACTCTGCCCTCTAAGAAATGACTTCTTCCACCCTCCCTACTGTCTCTGATAACCACTAATACTCTTTGGTCTCTCTACTTTTGCTATTCTAGGTATTTCATGTAAGTGGGATCATATAGTATTTGTCCTTTTGTGACTGACTTGTTTCACTAGAATAATGTTTTCCAGGTTCATCCTTGTTATAGCATGTATCAGTACTTCATTTCACTTTATGGCTGAGTAATAATCCATTGTATATACATATGCCACGTTTTATCTATCCACTCGTCTGTTGAACATTTAGGTCATTTTCACCTTTTGATTACTGTGAATAATGCTTTAATGAACATTGATAAGCAAGTATCTGTTTGATTCCCAGCTTTCAGTTATTTTGGATATATACCTAGGAGTTGAATAACTGGATCATATGTTAACAACAACAAATGGTTTTCCTGTGTTTAACTTGTTGAGGAACTGCCCAACTGTTTTCCAGAGACTGCACCATTTTATAATTGCACCAGCAGTGAATGAGGGTTCCAATTTTTTCCACATCTTCTCCAACACTTGTTACTTTCCTTCATTCCAAATCATAGATAATCCTAGTGTGAGTGAAGTGGTATCTCATTGTGATATTTTTGGGGAGGGTAAGGAGTTAGGTTAGGGTTAGGTAAGAGTTGTTGGTGTTAAGTGCCGAGTGAGTTCCAATTTATAGTGACCCTGTAAAAGGTTTCCGAGGAGCAGCTGGTAAGCTTGAACCGCCGACCTTGCAGGTCCAGAGCATTAACCCACAGCACCACACCAGGCTAAGGTTAGGGTTAGGTCATTTATGATTTTGATTTACATTTCCTTAATAACTAATGAAGTTGAATATTTTTCATTTGCTTGTTACCCATTTGTGTATGTTCTTTGATAAAATGTCTTTATAGGTGTTTTGCTTACTATTTAACTGAGTTGTCTATCTTTTTGTCACTAAGTTTTAGAAGTTCTTTAATATTCTGGGAATGAATCCATTTGAATGTTGTTGAGTGCCACTTGAGTTGCTTCCGACTCATAATGACCCTGTGTAGGATTTCTGAGGAGCAGCTGGTGGGTTTAAACTGCTAACTTTGTGGTTAGCAGCCCAGTGATTATCCTATAATGCCACACCAGTATCCATTTATCTAATACCTGTTGTTGTTAAGTGTTGTCAAGTTGGATCCAACTCATAGCAACCCTGTATAGGGTTTCCAAGGAGCGGCTGGTGAGCTCGAACCGCTGACCTTGCAATTCAAACCAACCTTGGAGTCCAGTGCATGAAACTGCAGCACCACACCAGGTCTCTTAGAGGGCCTCAAAAAGTTTATGAAAAAGTTCCATTATCTTTTCTTCTTCTTTTTTTTTTAAACATCTCTATTGAGATATAATTTACAAACCATACAATTCACTCATTTAATATATCGAATCAATGTGGGGTTTTTTTGTGTTCATAAGAGTTTTGCAACCATCACCAAGTTCCATTATCTTTTAACTCCATTTTTCCATGAACTTTCTGAAGTCTCATATTTCCTCAAATTTTCTCCTAATAATCGCTAGGTATGGCGCTGTGGGTTAATGCGCCAGACTGCAAAGCCGTTTGAACTGCAAGGTCGGCGGTTCAAGCTCACTAGCTGCTCCTTGGGAAGCCCTATACAGGGTCACTATGGGTTTGGATCAACTCGTACAGCACTTAACAACAACAACAACAATCTCTAGGATTTTTGTTCATTTTATTGATAAAAATCCTTTGATGCACAAGAGTTTTTAATTTTGATGAAGTCCAGTTTGTCTGTTTTGTCTTTTGTTGCTTTGGATTTTTGTGTCTGTCACATTTGGGTTCTTGATCTGTTTTGAGTTAATGTTTGTATGTAGCGTGAGGTACAGGGCAAGCTCCAGTCTTCTGCATGAGGTAAACTAGTTGTCCCAGCACCACTTACTGGAGTACTCTTACCCCATTGAATGGACTTAATATCCTTGTTGAATATCATTTTACCATAGATGTATGGATTCAACTTATTTTGATATACACATGGAAAACATCAGTTCAGATGGAAAGAATGTGCTTGTTGAATTGGGCAGTACTATAATCAAATCTCCAATATATAATTTAGAATGCAGCTAATAGTAATAGTGATTCTGTATAGATGAATCAGTGGATCGCTATATGAAAAGTAGATGTTTTAGGCAGACCATATTAAAATACACTTAGTATACATCTTTAAATGAACTTAATTTTTCTGTTTGCTTACCTAGATCTTTGTCACCAGAACCTTTAAATTCTGACCTCTACAAGCAAAAACACTTTTATGGGCATTATGGTTGTGAATATAAGAAGGATCCCAAAAGACCTTGGGAAATGGATGAGGAGAATTATGGTCAGAGTAAACCAAAAATTCCTTCTCGTGAAAACATATCTTACCCATCTCTTGAATGTAGATCACCTTCCCCAAACACAAGAAGAAACTCGTGGGAATATTCTTACAGGCCTTACCAAGTATGCTCACCCGAAAGAGAAGACTTTAACAGAATATCTCAGTATATGCCGAAATACTCAGGTGTACTCGACAACGAGCTTGAAATAACTTATCCCCAGAAGATGCAAGAAAGTTATTTTATCAATGACGACAAAGTTGGAGGAAAAGGAGGGAAGCCACCTCAGAGTTCAACAGCAGATTTGCTTAGATTTGAAGGAGCCTGGCAGGAAGAAGAATTCAGGAACCAGTGGATGCAAGAAAAAATGTATGCTGAGTTATCTAAAAGAGGCTCTGAAGATTCTGAAACAAGGAGTTCTTTTCAGAAGAGGTATAGGAAAACTAGTATAAAGCCACATGTGAAAAAATTTATTTGTATTATGGTTGAAGATAGTGACCTTGTAAAGCTTTTGTCTGTAAAGATAAAAAGCACTGTGATTTAGTTATATTCTATTAGTAATAACGAAGTATTTATTTTTATAGTAAATTATGTTGATTAGAATTTTTTTTTTAAGTTGGTATTTTTTGTTGTTTTTTAACTACCTTGTATCTCTATGAATTGACTTGAGAAATTGTAGGTTAACTTAACATGCTTCTCCACATTCTATGCATATAAATTCTCATATAAACTGCTTTATGTTAACACAGGTTTCCTGAGGATCCTGATTTCAGCATATATGGATATACATCACAGAAATCGAAAGACGTGGAGAAGTATGAAAACATAGAGCCTGTCAGGGATCTATTGTGGAAGCCCGAGACTTCTTTTCCACATTATCCAGAAAAGAAAGGTCTGAGTGACTTTAGACTCCAAAATGATTGGCATGCTGAAAGGGACTATGCAGAGGCCAATTCAGTAAACAGAATATCCTATGACTACTGCCACAAATTTCATAAGCCCGCAGGTGAGGACCAAGACTTTTCTCCTGGAAGAATTCAGAAGTATTTTAAAGAAGATGATAGAAAGTACAGTTCTCAAAAAGGCCCTGTAAATACAAAGTCCGATTGTTTTAATGCTGGAGGAGGGAGAGAAGTTAAAGATGTGCTACTTGAAGAACCTTTTACACAAACTAAGAAAGACTACGTTGCTGGTACTAATTCAAATGAAACTGATATTGCTTCACAACCCTTTAATGATGAATGGAAGGAAAAACTAAAGAAAGAAGAGGACTTAAGAAAAGAAAGCAAGTCTTCCAGTAGTCAGCTTGACAGAATACTTCCAAATGTAAAACCCTCATCTTTCAATGGTAGGAGGAGTTCACTTATGATTAAAGTAGATGTGAAGAAAAGCATGGATAGATCCAGGTACTGTCGTAGTTTCTTCCTTATGATATTTAATAAATGATGATGAGAATTTTTTAAAAGTTTGTATTTTCTGCCACCTTTACTTGCAGTTTTGAAAATGGAATTAGCAGTGTGTTTAGAATCTATTGAAGGGGAGGGATTGTCTAGAGTTTTTCAAAGGAGCCCTGTAATGAGGATGAATTCTGTGATTCCTCATGTAGGGAAATCTCATCTGCATATTTCCACATTGTCTCTCATGCTGAGTCATGGGTGCAGGGCAATTCATGGAGTTATTTCTTTTTATGAATGCAAATGTAATTTATATTGTCAGATTTTCCTTATTAAGGGATAGGTTAGGGTGGAGCTCAAGGACAGCTAGTCTTTCCTCAGTTTCTCAGAGATTATGGCTCCTTGTTGTCTGAAATTCAGGGGATTTTTGAACTGGAAGGGACCTTAGCAAGCCCTGATTTTACAGAGGAAGAAAGTTCGGCCTGAGAGATGAAGTGACTTAGAGCACCTGAAACTAAAATCCATGTGTCTCCCTCGTAACTCAAGGAGGCGTGAGACCTGGTTCTTGCTGCCATCTGAAAGTGATGAGCTCAACTGACTAGATTCTCCTAGATAGAAGAAAAAAGACTGTAATCTAGAAAGATGTGTTTTTAGAATAAATTTGATTTCGCTCTTAATGATTCTTTAAAAAAAAACAAAAAATGGCCTACAGGTTTACTACAGCTGCGTAGTAAAGAGCAAATCCACTCTTTTAAATATGCTCAAGTAACCTAGTCAACAAAATCTTTCTCTCTGATTGTAATTATTTATTGATGAATGCTTTTCAGAAATTTTGTGGGGTTGGATCAGTGACATAACCTTAAAAAACAAAAGGTAATTAATACCCTTAGTAGAAATTTCTTCTCAAGCATTAAGACAAATTACATTTTTCTCTGCTTGAAAAAGAAAGAAAGAATCATACTTAGAGTATAGAGAGAAGATGTCGTTGGTTAAAATACAGTTTATTTGTTATTTCTGAATGACTAAGATGGTTAATTTTGTGCATTTGTTTACTTTCTGAGTATTGCTATTTGTTCTTCCAATTATCAGTATGATAAAAAACAGTTAAATAACCTAAGTGAATTTCTAGATTCCAGTTTCTATCTAAAGGAACTGTAGGTAGACATTTGCTGGAATCTTCGTTACTTGTGTTAAAGACTATATTATAGTAGCCTAGTTTGTCAGACACGTCATTATCAGAGGTAGATGTTAACGTATGAGTCATAATAATATGTTTCAGAATGCAAGTTCAATGAGTCACAGTATGAAAATTTACACTAAGAATATTACATATCTGAAAACATGAACTGTTTTATATATCTGGAAATCTTGGAACAGGTGAAGGAAGGTGTTGGGTTAATGTTGGCCTGTGTACGTGAGGCTCTGAGCAGAGTAAACTGATGATGATGGACGCAAGGTTCCTTTGATTTCCCCAGTTGCTAGCACTGGATCTTTTCATTTCTTGTTGTCTGGTCTCCTAGATGATTCGGTTGAGGTTGATAGTACAGGCATACCTTATTTTATTGTGGTTCACAGTTAATTGTGTTTGTTTGTTTAACAAATTCCATGTTTGTGGCAACCTATGTCTACCAAGTCTATCAGGTGCCATTTTTCCAGCAAGGTCAACAGTTCAAGTTCACCAGCTGCTCCTTGGAAACCCTATATAGGGTCGCTATGTGATGGCACTTAACAACAACAACAAGAAGCTATCATTATCATCTAAATAATAGTACCTAGGGATCAGGCAAACTCTTAAGGAAAATTATGAAGTCCTAGAAAACATTAAAGTGGGAGATACAGCTGGAATTATATTGTAAATAACAGCATTTTCTTTAAAGGTAACTTTAGGGTAAAATAATAAATGGTTCTAATGATTACAGCTTTGCTAATGACAGCCTGTTGTCTGAGAGTTAGTGAAGTGATTGAGGATTTTTTATGAAAGTAGCGAATATTTAAATGATTTCTGATTTGAAAAGAAGAACTCAAGCGAAGCTTTGGATCTGTAGCTAATTTCTCCTCATTATTGTTCATATAGTGCCTTAATTACAAGAAAAGATAAACATCTTATTTAGTCTTACAGCTGTCTTAAGATTAATTTTAATAAGTTCTTTGAAAAATAGATTCATATTAAACATTTGCAAATTATTCTAGGGTTGCTTCTAGCTATTCCAGAGAGAGACAGATGTCACATGACTTGACTGCTGTTGGCAGAAAAAGTGAGAATTTTAATGTAGTGTTTCAACATCTTGACTCAACTCAGAACACTGAAAACAAACCTGCAGGAGAATTTATTCAGGAAATTATAACAACGATTCATCAAGTTAAAGGTTGGTATATTTTACATATACATAAGTGATACAAAAGTAACTTACTGACTTTTCATGAAGATAGGTGAATATCTGTGAAATCATTAGTTCCATCTTTAGGAAATCCATTGGAGAGAATATTAGGCATTCATTTAAAACCTAGCTGCTCATTACATGTAGTTCCAATAACCTTGTGCTTCCATTTATAGTAGATTAGAAATCACAAGTTAGAAAGGGATTGCTACATGAGAAAACATACTGACAGCAGCAAGAAATGATAACTGGTATCTAACAGCAGGGAGGGAGCAGCAAAAAGCGGGTATAAACTTGAGAACGTAAGAAATCAGCCTAGGTCATTTCATGCTATTCTTAAAGGTCTCTGGAGGTATTACTGGAGCTCTAGGTAATCAATAAAGATCCCAATTTGATTTGGTATGCTTTATGGCATCAGGGAATTACATCAGAAATTCTTAAAGGTTTACATTAAATTGTTACGTTTTGTTGTAGTTTCTGGCAAATTTCTATTGTATAAAATTTAATCCTGTAGAACAACTTTCCTCAGTTGTGGGTATTTAAACTCGAGGCCTTTAAGAACGTCAAAAAAAAAAAAAAAGTTAGTATGTATTTCTTACTAGATAATTGCATTAATCTTTTTTACCTCCATAAAACATTTCTCAAAACTGATTGATTTCTTTGCTTCCCTCAAACTAAGACATATGTTTACTTTAAAGCAGACAGTTTGTGTGAAATAGTTTATCCTCTCATCTACAGACCCAAAGGAAATGTGATTCTTAGCAGAAAGGGTTCTGCTATTACAGAAAAGACCAGGAGATTGTTCCAAAACAGGAACAATAAATTAGGGGAAAGGATTGCTAGCGTAGTGTTCTGATGGGTTAAGTACATTGTCTTTGCTGTCATTTAAAAAACCTACAGCATAGCTGTAACATTGGAATGTTTTCATGAAATTTGAAACAAAATGACATCAGGAGGGATTCTGTGATGTATAATCATAACATTTAGCATTTGTTCTGACTTGTTTTGTTGTTTCAGAGTTGTTTCCTGGTGTTAATCTTTACTCTAGGTGAACTGTAGAGCTCTGTACTATCTTTACTTTCCAGGTATGGTCAGGTTTTACTTTAGAGAAGAAGGGTTGTCACTTTGAGAGAGCCAATATTTCCCCATTCCAACCCCTACTGTAGACAGACAAGTAAGCAGGCATGTCAACTAGAAACAGAATCCTTAAAGTAATCAGATGGGTTTGCTATTGTTTAGGTTTGGAGTTTGGGGAAAGCACTATGAATTAATCTGAAGTAAGTTTAGAATCCACATATTTTTAAGAGAAAACCTGTTGTATATTTTCCTGTTTTTATATACTCTTTCAAGTAGAATCAGTTTTGCATTGAGATAAACCCCATTTGTTTCCTTTTTCAGAAAATAATTTTTCATCACCTGGCATTACTCTACATGATCGTTTCTCAGAATTGCAAGCTACACGAGGTACAGGTGTAAACGAAATTAAATTGAGCTCAGATCCCAGACTTCACAGGTAATGATTTAACTCATAGGAATAAACCTCAGATTCAGAAAGGTTTTGCCTCTTGGTCTCACTTGCCTGGGCTTGTAAACTGTAGGACTACATTTCCTTCTTATAAACAGAACTAACCCAAGCAGATACTGGGCCAGTGTACTTTGATGAAATAGGCTGTTTTCAAGCTTTGACTAGTGTTGTTTAAATGTATAAGACTTTAAAAATATTTACCTCCCTTTGATCCTGCTGTGTCTGTAGTAGTTACCTACTGAAGTTATCACTGGAAAAATGAAAGACAGTTGTCAAGCCATCAAAATCATGAATTGATTCATGTGATCAGAAATGGCTGTTTTGAGGGCAGCTGGATGCACACATGTCTTCTGTTGGCACTTGGCCAAGCAGGTGGTGGTTTGTGAGCTGAGTTGAGTTTAAGGTTACTGGTGATTTCAGAAACACTCAGGTCCTGGTGGTGCTATGGGTTAAGCTTTGGGCTGCTAACCTCAAGGTTCAAATCCACCAGCTGCTCCTCAAGAGAAAGATAAGGTTTTCTGTTCCCATAAAGAATTTGGGTGTCGAAAACCTTAAGAAGCAATTCTACTCTACTCTCTTGGGCCACTATGAATGGAAATCGACTTGGTGGTGGTGGAGTGTAGAGTTGTTTTTGTTTTCTTGTTGTTTTTTTTAAGGACCCCTGGTGACCAGGCATTTAAAGCACTCAGCTGCTAACTTGCTGACTAATAGGCTGGCAGTTGAAACACACCAGTTTGTTCCACAGGAGAAAGATGTGGCAGTCTGCTTGCATAAAGATTCACAACCTTTATGTGAAACCTTATGGGGCAGTTCTACTCTGCCCTTTATGGTAGCTGCTATGAGTCAGAGTGGACTTGATGGCATTAGGGGTTTTTTGTTGTTGTTGTTGATTTTGTCAAGCTTCACTGCAATGGTCATAGGATGTGTATGTTCTGGAAGACTGCCATATAGGTGAAAAACTCACCAAATAGCAGATTACGTCCTTCAAGACAACACAGGCTTTATTTCAAATCCTTATTCTATAGTAAATGGAATCAAAGTATTAGTATATATAACATAATTATTTAATTTTAATATGCCTTTATTATTTTAGGAAAATGGATATGTCTTTGGTTGAGTTTCAGAGTAGACCAATGGGTTATGAATCAGAACAGGTAAGTAAATAGAGTTTTGAATGAAAGATTATCTCAACTGTTCATATACTAATGGGAAAGGGAATTGGTGACTGATAATAATAAAAAAGGAGTTAAAAATCCACAATACTTTAAAAAAAAGATTGTAAAAAAAGAAAATGAAAGGAATACATCAAGTCACTGTCTCAAAAAGAAATGATCAATGTTTAAACATTTCAAGAGGTGTACCATACGGTCAAGAGCTAATGATACTGAATGAAGAAGTGTAAGGTGCACTGAAGGCATTGACAAAGAACAAGACTCCGGTAAATAATGGAATATAAATTGAAATCTCTCAACAAACTGATGAAGCACTGGCAGCATTCATCTATGCCAAGAAATTTTGGAGACAGGTAACTGGCCAAATGATTGGAAGAGATCCATATTTGTGCCCATTCCAAAGAGAGGTGACCCAATGGGGAAATCATCAGAAAATATCATTAACATAACACGCAAGTAAATTTTTGCTAAATATAACTCAAAAACTGCCAGAGGTCCAAGGCAGATTCAGACAAGGAGATGATTTGAGGGCTATCATTGTTCACATCTGATGGACCTTGGCTGAAAGTATATAATACCAGAAAGATATTTACCTGTGTTTTCTTAACTATGTATGGCTTTTGACTGTGCAGATCATGAAAAGCTCTGTGTAACACTGGGAAGAATTTGTGTTAAGAGCACTTAAATGCTCTTAACACAAATATATAGACTAAGGCAGTCTTTCCAACAGAACAAGGGGTAATGTGTAAACTCAGGAAAGGTGTGTGTCAGGGTTGTATTATTCATTTACCATACTTATTCATTCTGCATGCTGAAAAATATTCTGAAAAACAGGATTGTGTTAAGAAAATGTGGCATCAGGATTAGAGCAAGACTCATTAAGCACTGTTATTTTGATGATACAACCTTGTTTGCTGAAAGCTAAGAGGACTTAAAATACTTACTGATAAATATCAAAGACCACAACATGGGTTGCACCTCATTGTAAAGACAAGAAAAATACTCACCATTAGACCAATAAATAACATCATAAAATCAATATTCTTCAACTAAAATGTAATGATGAAACAGATGAATCAAAGACATTATCTGCATGCCCCAGTTTCTAATTTATGATATCATGAAAATAGCTTTAGTTTTATAATTTATTGACTTTAATAAATGAATTTTTACATCTTAAAAGCTATCTGCTAATAAAATAGTATTTAATCTGCCTTACTCCTGCAGGTTCTCTCTTTGGGTTAATTTGGGGAAAAAACTGTGATAGTGCTGCTAAAATGAAATTGAAAACTAGTGATTTAGAATAAATGAATCAATCAGGGGAAAAACGGAGTTAAAGTACATGAGAAAATAAGATGGAGACCCAGAAATCTGATCTTTAAAAAGCTTTCCAAGTGATTCTGATTAGTGATTGGATTGGAGAGAGAAGACAGATAAAACAGGATAAAAACCAACTATATTTTCTAGGGCAGACAGTTCCTAAGGAAAACAGTTTCATGAAATTGAGATAAAATTACAGCCTTTAATATTCATTCCCGAACAGTTTATACTGTAAAGCCTGAAAAAAAGCATGTTTGGAACCTGTTTTCCTATAGCAGTTATATGGAATAGATTCTGTATTTGTACATGGAATTAATACAAAAGAACTATTTTTTTTATTAGCTTCCTATAAGTCAGTACCGACTCAATGGTACCTAACAAGAAGAACAACAACAACATTTACTGAAGAATGTAAAAAAAAAAAAAAATCCTATGGAATATGAACCAGCAAACTAATAGAAATAATATTAAATTTTTATTCATCTGTGTAGTACATGGCTCTCACTCAGTACCTTTCCTTTCCCTCTATTTCTTTGCTAATAAGAAAAACTATTTTAACTGGTTGTGGGGGTGGGAAGAAAAGTGGTTCTTGTCTTAGAAGTGTCCTAGAAGAGCTACTAATGTAGTCATTAAAACAAAAATTTTTTGTAGAGAAGACAATACTTTTTTTTTTTCACTTGTGAAATGGTTATAATTTTTAATGAATTTATGGAGCTGGTTGACTTATTGAGCAGATGATATTTTCAGAAAATTTTAAATCAAATTAGTGTAAACAACTTAGAACAAAATTGAGAATTTTAAAAATGCATGTAATTTAACCCTTTAACACAAAATATTTTATCAGCTTTCCTTGCAGTTTTAGATCTTGCATTTTAACAGTTTTTCTAGCATAAGTATATGCAGTTTAGTAAACTTTTTTCTTTTTACTTAAACCATAATTACATTCCTTTTAACATGAACACCTGTGAGCTTTTATAATTGAGCTTTTTATAAGTTCTAGTTAACTTTTTTCAGTATTACTCTCATGTTCTTGCAGTCTTTATTATCATAATATAAATGGTTATACATTAGTCCTTTGAGTTAATTTACCATAATATATTTAATCATTTTTTTCTCCCCTTTAATTTCTACATTTAAGGTACGTCCACTTCTTTGTGTGACTTTAAATATATTAATTTGTATATATTCAAAATATGTCCCATTTCTTTAGGGTAGAGCTCCAGAAGTAGGATTTCCAGTTCAGTGTTATAAACTTTTCTGGCTGTATATTGTTAATTGTGTTTCAAAATGTGTGTATCCTTTAACACTACCATTAGTAGGATGAATACAAGATAACTTATTTAAGATATTTATTAAGGTTCCTATTAGATGTAGTTTTTGTGCAACTAACAATAATGTGAATGGTTTGTCTTCTGTCAAAATTCCTCAGAATATGGTCAAAGTAATACATCCAAATGACCTACGACATAACATTGAAAGAAGGAGAAGAGAACGATTACAGAATGAAGACGGGCACGGTTTTTACAATGCTAGTGCTACAGAGAGGTAATCGGTAGATGCATCCTGTTATCAGGAAGCTTTTGGTCTCAGCATATTTTCAATTTTTTTTAGTATAGGGATTTAATCCTTCAGATAAGTGAACTCTGTTAAAACATTTCAAAGTTACTCAGTGACCATAATATTCTGTTTTATCTAAACAAACCAAAGTTATGGGGATAGGTAAATATTTACGGTCTTCCCTTGTTCTAGACAGGAGTTTCAATAGATTTTTGAATATTCGCAGGAGCCAGAACCAGTAAGTTTATGGAATGTTTTGTTAAGTTGATTAAGAATCTGCCCTTTAGTTTCTGGCAGTCTTTGAATAGTACACAATTTCCTGAGGTCAGTAAAATTCTCTTGTGGGACTTCTCTCAGATGCCTGTCCATGAAATAGGTAGATGAACTAGAAACTGCAGGGGAAACCAAGTTTGAATCTCACCTTTGCCAGCTTACAAGCTCTTTGATCTTGGGCAAACTTGCTGAGTCTCTGGTTCTTCTCCATCTATAAAGTGAGAATAACCATATTTATGATACAAGGAGGTTATAAATATTAAATGAGCTGGCACATGTGAAGTACTTATGCCATGTGTCAGTAACTCTTTTTTCTGCCAACTTTGTTACTTCTTTTAGGGACTCTGACTATATTACATTGGCCTCAGTTTTTCTCAAGTTCTAAAAACTATGCACTGCATGGTAGTTCTGGGACCCCACTTAATTATGAAGTGCAGAGTCCTCATAGACTGTATCTCCCAGAAAAGAGGAATGTATGAATAAGAAGTACCAGGGCTACTTGTTTATCCATAGTCCTTAGTATCAGATGACTAAGATGTTTGGCTAGATTTTTAGGTCAACTTTGTGACTAACTACACTAGGTCTCAATCAAAATAGATGGAGCTTGTTTAAAAGTGGAACTGATTCTAACAATTTACTTGAGGCACATGAAGCAGAATTGAAGATAATGTTCACCATGGAGGTGGTAAAGAGCTTGAGCACTGGAGTTACACCAGGCTCTGTAACTGCCCAGTTAAGTGACTGGCCTTGGCAATTTACATAATCCCTCAGGTTCCTTATTTGTACAATTGGGGAAAGAAATACACTTACCTTACAGAGGTGCTTAAGATTCAGTGAGGTGGTGATTGTAAATTCACCATTGTTGTTGATGTTAGCTTTGAGGACACTGTTGTAGGGTGCAATGATGTTTTCTTGCAAGATATCTTTTGCTAGACCTGTCAAATTATTTGTGTTGAGTAGTTGGTATGTTGGAGTTGAGTGAGGTATTTTTTAAATTTAGATAATAGTCACTTAGACGCTGTGGGCTAATGCGTCATACTGCAAAGTCGTTTGAACTGCAAGGTTGGTGGTTCAAGCTCACCGGCTGCTCCTTGGAAACCCTCTGCAGGGTCGCTATGGGTGGGAATCGATTCGATGGCACTTAACAACAACAACCATAAAATTTATCTTTGGAAAGTGAACAGTTCAGTGGTTTTTAGTATATTTACAAAGTTGTATAATAGTCACCACTATCTGATTTCAGAACATTTTCATCTTCCCCAAAAGAAGTGCCACATCAATTAGAAGTCACTTCTCATTCCCATGCTCTCACCCCAGCCTATGGCAACTACTAATCTACTTTCTGTCTCTATGAATTTTCCTCTTCTGGATATTTCATATAAATGGAATCATGCAATATTGTGGCCTTTTATTTACCAATGCTTTAAAGTTTATTCTATGGTATAGCATTTATTAGGACTTCATTCTTTGTTTTTTTGAGTGAATAATGTTCCATTATTCCTGGTGCGGCACTGTTGGATATGGAGCAGCTCTCTGTCCTATTGCCAGGGTCGCTATCAGTTGGAATGGACTTGATGGTAGAGGTTGATTGGTTGGTTTGGTTAGTGGGTGTGAAGGGCCATCTCTCTGTCATTTGATTTGCATTTCTTTGATGGCTGTTGAGGTTGAGCATCTTTTTGTGTGCTTATTGGCTATTTGTATGTCATCTCAGGAGAAGTGTCTATTTGTCTTCATTGATGTTTTTCCGTGGAGTCGCTTCTGACTCACAGTGACCCTGCACAGGGTTTCCAAGGCTGTAAATCTTTATGGGAACAGAATGCCTCATCTTTCTTCCGCAAAACCGCTGGTAGTTTCTAACTGCTGACCTTGAGGTTGGCAGCCCAACTCATAACCACTATACTACCAGAGCTCCTATTTATGTCCTTAGCTGCTTTTTAAATTGGGTTATTTGTCTTGTTGCTATCGAGTTCTTTATATAATGTGGCTTCAAAAAATTTGTGGAAATGGTAATAGAATATTTTCACAATTTTTTGAAGCCCCCACATATATTTTAGATAGTTACTTCCTTATCAGATACATGCTTTTTGCAAAGAGGATTTTTTAAAGGGCCTTGGTGGTCATGATGAGGAGTATTATAGCATTTATCCCGATGCCAGTGAGGATCTGTGGAAGGAAATGAAGCAGGACTGAGGTAACAAGCATTTCATTTCATGGAGCAGAACCTCCAGAGAGCATGGGAGTATCATGGAGAGAGGTGGTATGTGACTGGGAGGGTAAGGGCTATGGAAATGATGTTTCCAATTCTGGTGGAGAAGCCCCCCCAAAGGGACCTCCATCCCAGATAGGGCTGCCCAGGAAGATGGGGGAGGCATGGTCTGGGTCTCTAGCTGGGGGGTTTGGTGGTCCTGAAACCTCATGACACCAGGGGAGGGGAGCATGTTTGCTGTGGGGGCACAGCAATGCCAGAAACCCCTATTGTAGTGAGGAGACCCTGAGCCAGTCACACATCTTAGTGAATGGACTTTTTATTGTTGGATACAAAATTCTTATTCTCATGCTTTTCTTTTATTAGGAATGATCAGCGTTTAAGTTTTTCGAAGTCGAAGACTACTCATTCTGATGGATTAGAAAGACCTGTACGTTTTAAACACTCACATTTTAGAAAGCGTTTTCAGAAATTTTAACAGGGTAAGATAAAGTTTCAAACTTCATTTTTGTCCATTCCATTATCCTCATACATGGATCCCTAATGTTTTCATAATGTTTGTAACTGTTCATTAAGTACATGCTAAGAGAATCAAGAATCTGTTGAGGTTTAAAGTTATTGATAGAAGAAGAAATGGGAATCTTACATTTTATTTAGCAGAATTTTATTCAATGTATTATAGTTTTGTCTTTCATTGCCTAAGCTGTTTTTAAAGAACTTTAGTAAGGTGAAATTTACATACCCCATTAGGTCTGCAGTTGAATGACTTTTAGTAAATTCACTGAGGTACACAACTATAATCTTAGCTAAACTAAAGATATCAGTTTGAGAATGAAGGTGTCACCTGACTTAAGCCATGGTGTTTTTCATTCGCCTCATATGCTTGTGAAAGTTGGACGCAGAATAAAGGAAGACCGTAAAATTGATGCATTTGAGTTTTGGTGTTGGAAAATAATATTAAAAGTACCATGGACTGCCAGAAGAACAAACAAATATGTCTTAGAAGTATGGCCAGAATACTCCATAGAAGCCAGGATGTCATACTTTGGACATGTTATCAGGAGAGACCAGCCCCTGGAGAAGGACATCATGTTTGGCAAAGTTGGGAGGGTCAGCAAAAAAGAGGAAAACCCCCAACACCATGGATTGGCACAGTGGTTATAGCAATGGACTGAAGCATAACTGTTGTGAAGATGGTGCAGGACTGGGCAGTGTTTTGTTCTGTTGTTCACAGGGTCGATAAAGTTGGGACCAAATTGACACCACTTAGCAACAGCTATCACCATAAATTGTTTCAGAACATGTTCATCACCCCACTATGAAAACCCTATGATTCTCAATGCCCCAATCTACACCTAATCATGAAGTGGCACAGGACCAGGCAGCATTTCATTTCCATTGTATCTGGGGTGTTCCATAGGATTTTTAATTGACGGATTTTTGGAGGTAGGTCACCAGGTCTTAGTTTAGAAACTCATTTGAAATCTGTTCAGCATGACAGCATCATGTAAGCCTCCAATGACAGACAAGCAGTGGTTGTGCATGAAGTGTATTTGGCCAGAAATCAAACCCAGGTATCTCCCACTGGACCACCACTGCCCCCATCATGTGACATTGTTAGATGCTGTCAAGTCAGTTCCAACTTGGTGACCTGTGTCATTACTATGTTTGAACCCATTGTTGAAGTCACTGTGTCAGTCCATCTCATTCTGGTCTTTCTCTTTTTCATTGACCCTCAACCCAACATGATGTCCTCCAGGGACTGGTTCCTCCTGATAACATGTCCAAATGACATGAGACAAAGTCTTGCCATCCTTGTTTCTAAGAAGCATTCTGTACTTCTTCCAAGACATGTTTTTCCTTTAGTCTGGCAGTCCATTGTATATTTAATATACCCCACCTGTGGTGCTATAAGAAAAGCACTGGACTGATAAATGCAAGGTTGGTGGTTCAAATCCACCAGCAGTTCCTCAGAAACCCTATACAGGGTTGCTGTCAGTTGTAAGCGACTATGGCACTAAACAACACCAACCAGCATCATAAATGAAATGTATAACTTCTTCTCCAGTCTTCTTATTCACTGTTCTGCTTTCACATGCATATGAAACCATGGAAAATATCATGGCTTGGCTCAGGCTCACCTTAGTCCTCAAAGCGACATTTTTGCTTAGGTCTTTTGTAGCAGATTTCCCTAAATTCAATACTTGACTGCTGTTTTCATGGGTATTGATTGTGGATCCCAGCAAAAGGAAATCCTTCATCTTTTCTCCATTTATCATGATTTTGGTTATTGGTCCAGTTGTGAGGATTTTCATTTTATTTATGTTAAGATGTTATATATACTGAAGGCAGCCATCTTTGATCTTCTTCAGTAAGTGCTCCAAAGCCTTCTTTTTTTTAAAGGTTTTTATTGTGGATTGAGTGAAAGTTTACAGGGCACATCATCAGTTTCACATTCAACCATTCATATAACTTGTTTCATTACATTGATTATAATCCCCTCCAAAGCCTTTTTGCTGTCAGCAAACAAGGTTGTGTTTCTTTCTTAAATCCTGATGCCATGTTCTTCTTCAAATATAATCCAGCTTCTCAGATTATTTGCTTAGCATACAGATTGAATAAGTATGATGAAATGATACAACCCTGACACACACCTTTCCTGATTTTAAACCATTCACTATACCCTTGTTCAGTTCTAACAACTGCCTCATGGTCTAGGTACTGGTTTCACATGAGCACAATGAAGTGTTCTGGAATTCCCTTTCTTCACATATAGTTTTCAGAAGCAGCTGTGGCCCTACAATATAATATGTAAACATATTTTATTCTATCTTTAATATCTTGAGTAATAAAGTATAAAATCAACTGAAAAATTGATGTCAGTATAACTTAAGATGCAGTGCAGATGGAGTTTCAGAAGTAAGTGGTTCCTGTGTGTTGGTATTTTAATTGAACAGGCATAGTTGATTATAGCACTTTTTAAAGATTGTCATAAAATTTATTTCCTGCCTACCCTCCCTTCCCCTTAAGAAAAGGTTCTTTAACATTAATTCTTAGAAAAAACTTTTTTCAGAATATAAGCACTAATCTTAGTTCTTGGCTGATGTTAAGTGCCGTGGAGTTGATTCTGACACATAGTGACCCCATATAGGGTTTCCAAGGCTTTAAATCATTGTGGGAGCAGAAAGCCTGGTCTTTCTCCCATAGAGTGGCTAGTGAGCTCGAATCGCTGACCTTGTGGTTCGCATTCCAGTGTTTATCCTATAGAGGCGCCATGCTCCCTCCTCTTGACTAATCATTTAAAATTGTGTTGTGTTACTTGGTGGTTAAAATATATCAATTCTTTAGGATAAAATAGTGGGAAGAAATATTTTTTTCTAAGAAAAGGAACTACATAAATTTATTCTTTATTTGATTTGGTCATATTCAAAGCCATATAGTAACCACCTCATTTGAGATGTAAAATGGAGAATAGAAATCTCAAGATTGGTGCTAATGTATCAAGTGTGAGAAGATAGTCTAATACAAACACAGTATTTCATGAAAATTCTGTCTAACCTGAAATTTGTGGTGGTGGTTGGTGGTGGTGGTGTGCCGTGAAGTCGGTTCAGACTCATAGCGACCCTGCATAGGGTTTCCGAAGCTGTAAATCTTTACAGAAGCAGAAAGCCTCATCTTTCTCCCACAGAACAGCTGGTAGTTTTGAACTGCTGACCCTGAGGTTAGCAGCCTGATTCATAACCACTTAGGAAAGTAATCAAAAGGGAAGCCTGATGCAAATACTTTTCTATAAACTTAACAAATTTTTTGTGCATATCTTATTCATACTTCAATAATTGTGGAAAGAGGAATTGACTTAGCTTTTATATTACTTTTACATTTTTTTCCCTATAGCATTGCACATCATATATGTGTCCTGTTAGAAATACTCTAAGAATGAGACATAAATAAAACTAAACTTCATAAAGATTTAAATCCATTCTTCTGGCCAGATGTTGAAAATGATTATAGAACCTAACATTTTCTGTTTATATATTTAAACATTAATCAGGCAATAATTTTTTAAAAGTTTTTATTGTGAATTGAGTGAAATTTTACAGGGCAGATCATCAGTTTTACATTCAACAAATCATATACTTTGTTTCATAACAATGATTATAATCCCCTCCATGTACTATCAGTTAACAGTATTTTTCTCTATTCGTTTTAGCTCTTTTTTTTTTTTTCTTTAAACACTCAGTCATATATAATAATTTACACCACCAAAGGGCACATTCCTTAAGTCTGCTTTCTGGCCAGCAGCACTCAGTCCCTCTCCATGAATCTAGAGTCCTCAGCTGCTCCCTCCTCTCTCCATGTCCCCATCTCTGTCTCCATCTCTGGTATCGCTCCTTCTCTGGATAAGGTCCCACATTCCGCTTGTGCTCTTCTCCCTTGATGGTCCTAGGGTCCTCTGTTTCTGGACTGTAAGATTAA
>NW_006408536.1:15126441-15128110 GCF_000296735.1 Chrysochloris asiatica
TACTTCTTATCCTCACCATTAGACCTGATGGCAATTATTCACTGTTGTACCACAAGAGTCGTATCCCCATTTCCTTTCACCAGCCCAGTCCCAACAGATTGGAAACCATTCAGTGGTGGTTCTACTTTCCCCTGCCCCATCTGGAATTAGGCTCCCGCTTGAAAGCTTGTAAGCCAGTCACTTCTTGCCTTTATAGACCGCCCCCCCCCATTTTGGGTAGGCAATGTCTATGTTGCCCAGCCCTGTCAACCCTGTGTACCGAGGGGGTGGGAGTTATCCTCACTGTAAAGATTTGTTCCCTTTTTTGTGCTACTACATCCATAAGTAGAGTTAAAGTTCATCAAATTGTAGCAGGTTACTCTTTTTTTGTTGTTATTTTTTTCCACTCTTTTTTTTTCTTTTAGTTGAGTTCTGATCATCCAGCCATCGAAGCCAGGTCAAGTGGGCACTATCTGCAAGCATGGGTGTTCTTGTGCACCTCCCCTCACTTCACATCAGCTGGACACCTCACTCTCCATTCCAGTCCTCTGTGGCCATGTCACTGCCTCTGGGCACAGGAGTTCCCGGGTCTTGCCGTATTGCTGGCCATCTAGGTCTCCACCCAGGCTCACAGGGGTCTATTGAATGTGGTCGGGCTTAGCTTGCAACTTCATTGCTGTTTTTTACCCCTTCTTCCCCATCGGTGACCAACGTGATCACCAGCTAGACTACATGCCTGCCCATGTATTGCCCTTGAGTCTCAGTCTTGGAAGGGGGCTTGCTCTGAGGGGTCCTGGCGACTTGCCTTGATGGCTCCCGGGCAAACAGCTTAACCGTTCCTGCAGCAATCAGTCAGACTGATGTTATTGTTTCGAACCTTCCTGCTGGTCCTTCCTTCACGAAGCATCTTCCGTTCTAGCCACTCTAGACTGGTCCACTTGTCCCCTCCAGCAGAAATCTCCAACCCCAGTCTGTTCTGGCTAGGGCTCTGGACTCTACCCATGGTCTTGTGCAATGTAAAGGCCCCTACGAAGCCTCTTTCATTGGGCAACTTCTAATCTCCTCAGAGGTATTTCAGTCAGTTATAGGCTGAAGACAGACTTACAAGCTTTCTGTAGTGATGATTCTGGCTATTCCTTTCTCCCCACCTCAAGTGTCTATTTTAAATAGTAGGCAAGGGAAACCAAAATTCAAGACTGCCAAGCATCTTAACACTGTTCCCCTCTTTTACCCCTTCAAACCATGCCTCAATCCCTGTATCCCAGAGCCCTGTTGTTCCAAGGTTGTGCATACATCATTTATCTCTGTCCCACTTAGCCCATGCGAACCTACCTAACTGCTATCCCATCAGCCTTGTCCTTCCATTCCCCTCCCCTTTGTTGTGTATTGTCCCCTGCTCCCAAGCTATCCTGTGTCTATTCCTTACCCTGTGCTCTCTCTTCCCATCTCTCCCTCCCCTCCTATTATCCCATACATCTGGTGATCAGCAAATATATATATAATTTTCCCCCTTTTAGTCCTATGCAGTATTTCTCCTTTTGTGAGTAATTTCACTCAGCATAATGTCCTCAAAGTTCATCCATGTTATGTGGTGGCTTGCAGCTTCCTTGTTGTTCTTCAAGGTAGCATAATATTCCATTGTGTGTATGTACCAAAGTTTGTTTATCCATTCTTCAATTGATGGGCACTT
>NW_006408536.1:15148831-15149444 GCF_000296735.1 Chrysochloris asiatica
GTATGCATCACTATTTACCTCTGTCCCACTAGGCCATGCAAACCTGTCTCAGTGTTCCCCTATCTATCTTGTTCTTCTACCTCCTCCCCCTTCTTATATTGTCCTCCCCAACACCCAAACTAAACTCCCCACCCCAACTCCATTGTGGTTAACCTTATATTCCATTAGTTCTTCCCTCCATTTAAGATTGTCTGTTTTATCCAGTAATCTACCTGACATTCCCACCACCTGGATCTCTGTTCTTCTGTGTTTACCTTTTTTCACATTGTAATTGTTTTGATCATAGACTGACCTTCCAGATCCTCTGTTTTTATAATTTTATTCTGTTCTTGACTCTTCCATTTGTCTACTGAGTTCAGGTTGATGCTGCCACGTATGTCATTCTGTAGTTGTTGTGTGTTCTCAGTCCACAGAACTTCCTTTAGGATATTTATCATAACAGAGTTGGCTTTGGCAAAATCCCTTACTTCTGTTTGTCCTGGAATGTTTTGATTACACCATCGTATTTGATTGACAGATTTGCTGGGTAAAGGATTCTTGGGTGGCAGTTTTTTTCTTTCAGGGTTTTATATATGTCTCCCCATTGCCTTCTTGCCTGCATGGTTTCTGTTGA
>NW_006408536.1:15150904-15161089 GCF_000296735.1 Chrysochloris asiatica
CCACAAATTCCCCAGCTGTAAGCCTTCCAACCTTCTAAATGTTCCTTTTTATGTGGTCCAGATTCCCAGAAGAAAAAGATGCTCAGCATAACCACATTATTTATACATACAGTTTAAGCAGTGAGCCACTCTTAAGAGTTACTGGTGGGAACCTTCCTGCTAAGGACTCATCTTGTAAGCAGCCCTTCTACAGGATAACAGTCAGGCCTGAAGAGTTGAACTTTATAGATGAAAAATGCCCAGAGGGAGGAGGAAAAGACCAATATGATAGGAATGGCCAGGGTATATATGTAAAGTACTTTCATTTATTTTCTCTTCACAGAAGAGGTAGGTTGTCACAGAGACTAGCAGAACACAGAAAGGCTAAAACCAAAGACCCCAACTTGGCAGTAGGATATAAGATTGAGTTGATACAAGGATATAAGATGGAGCCCTTGTAGTACAGTCTTTAAATGTTTGACTGCTAACCAAAAGGTTGGCAATTTGAACCTATGAGCCAGTTTTCAGGAGGAGTGTGGCAGTCTACTACTATAAAGGTTTATATAGCCTTGGAAACAAAACCTTATGGGGAAGTTCTATTGTCTTATAGGGTCACTATGAGTCTGAATGGACTCAACAGCAATGGATATGGGTAGATATGATCTGGGGTGGGGAAAATTATAAAGAGCCTTGAAAGGTGGGTAGAATAGTGTTTGATGTTACGATAGGACATTTTCCTTGAATAAAGGAAGAGAAAGTAGTACTTCAGAAACCTCACTTAGTTAGCAATGGGTAGACAAGTCCAGGGGAGAAGAAAATGAGGTACATTAAGACCAATAAAAGAACATTTGTAGTAATTCAGGTTTCAAGTGATGAAAATTTAGATTAGGGTGGTGTTTGTGTATCTAGTGCAGCATTCAGCTTAAAACAGACTTCAAATCATTAGAAGCATGGTGGTGGTGTGGCAAGTGCCATCAATTTGGTTCTGATTCAGAGTGACCCTGTATAGAGTTTAGAGGAGTGGTTCGTGGGTTTGAACCACCTACCACACACCAGAACTCCATTGGAAGGCTAGAAGCATTAGTTTTGAAAGATGGTATGGAAAAAGTTATATTGAGAGTAAAAGTGATTCAGAATAATCATACATTTCAATAAATAGATGTTTCTGTTGAAATTTTTAAGGAATTATGTAGTTAGAATTCACTCCTAATGTTGCTAGTAGGTAAGTGATTTTATTTGAAAATAAAGTAATGATTTTATATTGTATAATGAATAATTTGGATAAATGACCATTTACCTCTGTTTAAAGGAATGATGTTAGCAAAACTATATATTCATGTGTTTTGAATGTTTCTTTAACCAAAATTGAAATAAGGAAAATAATAATTTTCTATCAGCACTGGTATTGGTTGGAATTAGACATTTCCTTACTATTACAAATGCCAAAGAAATAAATCAACTTTTAAATTTCTTTCAGTTTTAATTAATGTAAGATCCTAGTAAAAGCTAAGGGTATATGTATTTAATAAATTTTTGTTTCTCAATGCCCCTAAAAATTTTGCCATTCTAATGTTCTTTTTTTTTAGTTGCATGATCTCATATCCAATTTGTGGTTGGCAGTTTAATATTTTGGGTAGTATTTCAGGATAGAATTCACATTCATAAGCCTTTAATCTTAGTTTCACTGTTTCTGTGAATCTCTTTTCCTGTACTTATTAAAGCCTTACCAACTCCATCTTTTTATGTTGTAAGTAACCATCCAAAACCAAGAAACCTTTTTGTCTCCTCTGTTACCTTTCTCTGGAGTCCTGATGTGGCGCTGTGGGTTAATGAGCCAGACTGCAAAGCCATTTGAACTGTAAGGTTGGCAGTTCAAGCTCACCAGCTACTCCTCAGAAACTCTATACAGGGTCGCTATGGGTCAGAATCAATTCGATGGCACTTAACAACAACAACAATTAGCTTTCTCTCCTCATATCAGTTAAGTTAGAAGACTCCATATACTTTTAGAATTAAAGATACCATATGATAAAAATATAAAATAATAGATATCAAATTTAGAATCATCTGCTAGTTTGAAGGGTGTGTGTGACTTAGTAAAGTTTAAGAGTTTCTTCTTTTTTTTTTCTTTCTCTTGATTCTGTGCCTGGGATGTTCCCAGATAAACCCACCTAAACGACAGAATGCAGTTTTCATCAATTTACTAATAATCCAGCGTATCTAGTACCATATGTTCTTTCAGTCCTACTGATTGGGCATTTGATACCTGCCTTGATGTGTTCTTTTGTTAAATTGTATCTTTTAGGTTTCATATACTTTAATGGGTACAAGTGGTGTGGTGGTGGTTGGTGATTATGTGCTGTGGAGTTGATGCCGACTCATAGCAACGCTGTATAGGGTATCTGATATAAATTTAAATATTTGTGAATTTACAGTGTAAACAGAACTAGCTCAGATGTTATAGCTTACTTTTCTTTTGAAGCCTATTTCTTTTGTCTTTTTTCAATAGGGATATTAAAAACAACACCATGGTAATCTATCTGGAATGGTTACAAATGGAGGCGACACTACGGGAGGCAAATTAGGACTATTGCTTTTTGTCACAAGTTAGAATTGGCACTAAGGCATAATAATACTGTAACTTTCATTAAAATAACTTTTTCAGTAGTAGAATGGTGCAACTTTTTATACTTAACAGTTGCTTTTAAATTACAGTATTGGATTTAAAAGTTGTATTAACTACAGTTGTTTTTGTTTTGTTTTTGCAAAAGTTCTCAAAAAAACCATTTGAAGGGCATTGTTTTTTGATGCACTTTTTTGTGAGCATGGTTTCCTAGAGAGAACATGTTAACGTGTTTAATGTTTATATGTTAAAAGTTTTGCTTATGTCATAAAAACAAAAGTGTGTGACTTGTATGATGTATGTACATGTAAGAACTTTAAACAGTGGTCTTATGGTAGCAAATTTTATACTAATTTTTTTCAGATAACACTTTGGCTTGTAACTAGAAATCTTGTTAAATTTCTTAAGACTAAAGCTTATATACTTCATACATTTCGTATTAAGATGTAAGAAGACTAGAGAAATGGTGCTTAAATTTTCCATCAGGTAGTTGTGAGTGCACTAAGTTTTTTAGTAACATGTTTGTTTGGTTTTTCCCATAATTATTTGCTCTTTTCAAATTTCAAAATGCTACTATGAAAATATATAAGGATTTTATAATCTGTATTCCTCTTATCAAATTTCAAAATGCTACTGTGAAAATATGTAAGGATTTTATAATCTGTATTCCGTCTTATTTTTCCCTCAGGGTAAGCTTATGTATATCATATTTTGAAGGCTTTTTAAAAATCAGACCGATAAAATCTCTTATTTGAAAATTGTACTTAGCGACTGCAGCATTACCCATTATGCAAGCACATCTTACAAAGTGGTTTTCAGTTCATTTTACGTATACTAAGTAGTTAATGTATTTTAAGAAAAAACTAATGCGGCTTTAAATGAAATTTTAAGGCCCCAAAATACCTTCTGTATGTTCTCTATGTTCTGCTTAGTACATACACATTCCCAGTTAAGTTTTTGTGACATGTTTATTTGTAATAAAATAAAATGTTGTGTGTTGCTGTTTGTGCTTGAGAAGTCTTTGCCAGTTTGTGATAACATTATTTTCATTTTATATGAGACTTACAGTCTTGGGTGTATAACCTGTTGGTATTTATTCTGCATTTATACAGGCAACTTTCTAAGTTGAAATATGAAGATAGGTAAGAACTCGGTTCTTCATATCTTGATTATGAAAAATCTTACTACAGACATTTAATTTTTACTGATAATTTGAAAGGTGGTACAATTCTTACCTTAAGTTGGTAGTGATATTTGAAGACAGGGGCCAGGGAATGCGCTTGATTAGTGCTAATCAAGTAATGTATGTATATTGGTTTCTTATGCTGCATACCATCTCGATAGGTCAAGTTTTCCAAACATATTTAACATTCTATCTGTAGTTACAAGCATCTGCATGCACATAGTATGACAGCTTCATATTTTGTTAGGTACTAATGAAATCTGTCCTCTAAGTTTTTAAAAAAATTATTTAATTCCCATGTTTTTGAGGATATCTATTAGCCCTGAATATTAATCATATGGTTAATAAATATTGATTGTACACATACTGTGCTAAGATTATGTTAACAGTGAATGAGAGAACAAGGTAAGTAAACTTCACTTTTATATGGTGCAAGTAGTCTAACAGGGAACAGAAAAATACAGCCCTGTAAACAACATTGATTCTCTTTATTGTTGTACTTCTTGGATAAGATTACATATTAATTACTACCCAACTGATTTTCAGTTAGGCATACTTGGATAGACTTTTGGCATTGTTTTCAAATGCAAAACATGTAATTTGCATAATACCTGTTGGTAGCATGGGTATATTGAGAAAACAATGACTATATAAGATCTAAAGCCTACAAAGAAAAACTTGCTTTATAATTTGGAATGTACAATAATCACAAAGGCCAGATATGTTTTGTTTACCAGTAGTATCCCCAGTACTCACTGTTTTGCTTGAAGTCTTTGAATATTAGTTAAATGAAAGGACAGTGAGTGCTATATGCTTATTAGAAACAGGTATTACATTTTTACATGTGAAGTGGACAATTTTAGGTTGGACAAAATGTTAGCTATAATATTTTTTATTGACTGGAGAGAACTTGATTTCTCTAATGCATAAGACTTGGTTGTTGTTAATTGCTGTTGAATTGCCTCTGATTCATTGGTATTTTTGAGTCCATTGCATACGACTTTAGAATAAAGGTGGTTTTTGTTTTGTTTTTTTAACTCATACACCATTGTCTCCCCTTCTGCCTCCCCCATGTGCCAGCCCTGTGTTGGTGCTGAGAAGATAAGACAGTCCCTACTGTGAGGGATCTTATAAATTATTGTAGAAGAGATTCACAAAACACTTAACTTCAGTATAGAATGCTGACAACTTAAATGGGATATATGCACAAAAGGTTGAGAGAAAAATGGGCATTCCTGACTGAAATTCACAAAACACGTAACTTTAATCTAGAATGCTGAGAACTTAAATGGATGTTTATGTACAAAACGTTGAGAGAAAAATTGACATTCCTGGCTAAGCATCCCTTGGTCGAATTTCTTTCCTATTATTTTCACAAATCTCAGAAGGTGTTCTGTGGGGTCTGTAGTTTTTTAAATTGATGGGTTAGAGAACACTGGGTAAAGTGTACTTAAGGCATTTCTGTATTACTTCTTAAAACTGCATGTGAATCTCAATGAAAAATTTGATTAAAAAGTCAGTCATCACAGAGAAAACTAAGTCTTTTGGAGGATACATTTTTTTTTTTCTGTTGGAGAAAACTTGAACTTGCATTTTGTTTGTAACCAACTTTTTCAGTCATATTTTCCTCTTAAATGATGTTGTTCCTATAACAGTTTATATAGGTGTATAATATAAATCCCACATTTTTTAATAGTTTTTGCAAGTTGATAGTGAGACTTCCTGGGTAAAGCTAGAAAAGTCATGCTGGATCAGAAACTTGCCTTACTTATAACCTCGCAGACTTTAACCACCGTCACAAATTCAGCAGCAACCAAAACAGGAAGAGTAAGAGAAGATTCTAATGTGACAAGGTGTCATTCCCTATAAACAGCCTGAGTAAAGATACCAACTTGACAAAATCTTTTTAATTGTCACTAGTTGTGGACAAAGGTACTGGAGGTGACTAGGTTATGTGGGAGAGTGTCAAGGAAAACCCTTGAGAAGGTGTCAGGACCTTGGCAGACCTTGGGAGATTGATTCATCAGCACTATGCACTTGCAGGGTTCATAGCAGCCCAGAAATCTAAAGCCTGCAGGAGTAAGCTCTGGTTCTGGACAATAAATGGGAACTCCCAAGAAAGCTGATACCAGGTTTCCCAACAAGGAGTAATTGCGAACTCTGAGTACATTAAATATAAAACTAAGATTTAAAAGTGGGAATGTGAGTCATAGAATGTGAATGTTACAAATTTTGACACAGAAAAATTAATATACATGGATCACCTGCGACATGGGAAGGGAAAACAAAATGAAGAGGAACTGGCCTCATCTTACATATCTTAAGCATCATGTCAATTTATAGTATCCAAGATCTCTGGTAGTGTAGTGGTTATGAGTCGGGCTGATAACTTCAAGATCAGCAGTTTCCGCGGGAGAAAGATGAGGCTTTCTGCTCACGTAAAGATTTAGAGCCTCAGAAACCCTCTGCAAGGTCGCTATGAGTTGGAACCGACACCACCACCACTACCACTTTGGATTCCTGGTGTGGCGCTGCAGGTTAATGTGCTGGACTGCAAGATCGGTATGAACTGCAAGGTTGGCAGCGGTTCAGGCTCACCAGCTGCTTCTTGGAAACCCTATACAGGGTTGCTATGAGTCAGAACTGACTGGCACTTCAAAACAAAAAGATCATTTCATACCATATAGGAGACTACAAGTTAATTAACGATCAACCTAAAGTTTTTCAAAGTGTGCTTTTTGACCAGCAACATCACCTGGCAACTTGAGAGAAATGCAAATTATGGGCCACCCTAGACCTTCTGAACAAGTCTTCCAGGTGATTATAGTGCACATTCAAGTTTGAGTATCACAAACTCAAATCTTTATGATTAAGAGAGAAAGTGTAGTACTTCCACATCAATCTTGTCTGTACCTAGAAATATACAGATGTCTGGAAACATGCTATCCATAGTTAACAGTGGTAGTTTTAAGTAGTGGGGCTAAGAGTGATGTTTTCTGTGCTTTACTGTATCAGTTGGAATAGCATGAACGTACCATTCTATATAGCAAGGTCATCATTCTTTAAAATACTCAATATCTACTATATATCTGGTGCCAGAATTCATGTAAAAAATACTTCCATAGACTGCTAACTTTACTTTAGTCAAGTGAGTTTTTACCACCTTCCATTTATTATCATAAGTCGGTAGGATTGTTTAGGTATGTGTTGCCTTAAATATTTAACAAAAATTATTTACAGTATTTACCCTAATTACATAAGATGTAAATTCATGTTGTGATGTTTTTGTAAAAACTGTTCTTTTTAAACAGAAAAACTCTTTCCTGATAGTAAAAAAGGTACATAGAATAGTATGTAAAAGGGTTAAAATTGACCCATAAGCCCATTGCTCATAAATATTTAGTATTTTTCTGAACTTTTTTTCTTCTGTGTGTGTAGTTTAGATGATTTTGTATTTTCGAAAAGTTATATATTTAAAGAGATGGAAAAAACTATTACAAACTTTATATGGAAAGGAAAGAGTCCCTTGATAAGCAAAGCACTGCTTAAAAAGAACAAAGTTGTCAAAACAGCCTGGTACTGGTACAATGAAAGAAACATCAGTCAATGGAACAGAATTGAGAATCCAGAATTAACCTATCCACATACATCTTTGATAAAGGTCCAAAGTACATTGAATGGGGAGGAGATAGTCTATTCAACTGATGGTGCTGGCAAAATTGGAAATCGATATGCAAAAGAATGAAACAAGACTTTTACCTCACAACATATACAAAAATCAATGTGAATTAAAGACCTAAATGTAAATCCCAGAATTATAAAGATCATCAATGAGAAAATAGGGATAACTTTAAAGGGCTCTAGTACAGGGCACACAGACTATGAAACATTGTGAGAATTGCACAAACAAAAGACAGATGATTGGGACATACTAAAAATTACAAACTTACATGCTTCAAACAATATCAGCAACAGAGTAAAAAGGGAGTCCAGCCTATAATTGATTGTTGTTGTTACCTGCCACTGAGTCGGCTCTGACCCATAGCAACCCTGTATAGGGTTTCCGAGGCTATAAATCTTTATGGGAGCAGAAAACCTTATCTTTCTCACACAGAACCGCTTGTAGTTTTGAATTGCTGTCCTTGAGATTAGCAGCCCGATAAATAACCACTACGCTCCTTAGAACTGATTGGAATACCTAAAAGGGGTTCTAGAACTTGCCCAATGAAATAGGCTCCTTGTGGAACCTTCATAGTGTATAGGACCTTAGGTGGAAATCTGAGCCGCATCCAAAACCATCTAAGGTGGGACACTCCCACTTGAAAGGACATGCAGAGCAGCCCAGAACAGCTAGAGGAACAGAAGATAATTCTTGAAAGACCAGCAGGAATAAACAAAAACAGCAGTCTGTTTGGGTATTACAGGAACAAGCAAGCTGTTAACCAGGGAGCCATCAAGGCAAGCAATCACATCCCTTCAGGACAATCCCCTCTCCAAGATTGAAACTCAAAGGGGACACACGAACAGGCATGTAAGCTAGCTGGTGACCACATTGGTCTCCGTGTTAGTGGAAGTCAGGGAAAGGCAGCAATGAAAATATGGGATGAATTTGACCATGTTTCATAGACTCTTGTCGACGAGATGAGAAAGAAGAGGAAGGACTGGTTGGTCCAAAATTTGGGGAGACTTGGAAACTCCTGAGCCCATGGACACTGATCTAGCCATGGAGGGCTAGAGCTGAGAATGAAGCGTCCAGCTGATAAAAAGTAGGGGGAGATGCAAAAGAACACAACACCCAAACTTACAGATACTACCTGTTTTACCTAGCTTCGATGGCTTGATGATCAGAACTTGACTAGTAGAAGATAAAAAATTGTGCTGAAGGAAGCAAGTGTAAATGGATTTGATGAACTTGACCTATACTTATGGATGTAGTAGCTCATGATACCAACCAAGGGAGGAGGAGTCTTCACATCAAGGATCAAACTTATCCCCTCTGTTCACAGAATTGATAGGGATGGGCAGTTTAGACATTGTCTACCTAAAATTGGGGCAGGGGGTGTACTAAAAAGGCATGAAATGGTTGGCTTACAAGTGGAGTTTTCAAGGGGGAGTTTAGTTTTCAGAGTGTGGCAGGGGAAGGTAAAATCACGCTAAATAGTTTTCCTATTGTCTAGATGGGTCTGGTGAAATGAAACAGTGATAGGATTCATTTGATTTCAATAATTGTTATCAAGCCTAATTGTTATTGTCACAACTGTAAAGGTAGAAGTTGTGTAGCAAAAAGGAGGGAGTAGTTAATCTTACATTCCAGGAACAGAGAACCCTAGGACCATCAAGAGAGGAGCATGAGCCTTTTCCTCTTCCCGTAAGCGGTCTGAGGTAATCTCACAAAATGGTTTGCTTACTTATTTGACCCAGAAAATCCCACAAAATCATGCAAATCCAGAGGTTCAAATCTCCAGGTCCATTTTAAGAACCTGTAAGATTACCCAGGCCATCAAGGGTATGCACATCCAGAAAGCCACCAAGTATCTTAAAGATGTCACTTTGCAGAAGCAATGTGTACCATTCCCACGTTACAATGGTGGTGTTGGTAGGTGTGCCCAGGTCAAACAGTGGGGTTGGGCACAGGGTCAGTGGCCCAAAAAGAGTGCTGAATTTTTGTTGCACATGCTTAAAAATGCAGAGAGCATTGCTGAACTTAAGGGTTTAGATGTGGATTCTCTGGTCATTGAGCACATCCAGGTCAACAAAGCTCCCAAGATACACCACTGAACTTACAGAGCTCATGGTCGGATCCACCCCTACATGAGCTCCCCCTGCCATATTGAGATGATCCTCACTGAGAAGGAACAAATTGTTCCTAAGCCAGAAGAGGAGGTTGCACAGAAGAAAAATATATCTCAGAAGAAACTGAAGAAGCAAAAATTCATGGCTTGGGAGTAAATTAAGCTTAAAATGCAAATAAAAGTTTTAAAAAGAGGGAGAGAGGAACATGAGCAGAATGTGGGACCCTAACCAGAGAAGCAGTGACAACAGAGATGGAGGCAGAGGTGAATGGCATGGAGACAGTGAGCAGCTGAGGACTCTAGACTCATGAAAAGAGGAAGGCTGTGTGCTGGTGGCCAGGAGGCTGTCTTGCAGAATGTGCCCTTTGTTTGTTTAAACGATCATATATTCCTGCGTGTGTGTTTGTTTTTCTTTGAGGATGCCTTGTAGTTCATTAACTTTTCTCTCCATTTAGTGCAGTCTATTTTATCCTGTAATCTACCTGACCTCACCATCTGGATCTCTGTTCCTATGTGTTTACCTTCTTTTACATTGTATTTGTTTTGATCATAGACTGACCTCCCAGATTCTTTGAGTTTGTTCTTATAGTTTTGTTCTGTTCTCAACT
>NW_006408536.1:15162429-15163159 GCF_000296735.1 Chrysochloris asiatica
GGGGGGGAGGGGGAGGGGGGATGGAATCCAAAAATCAACAACAAAAACTAGACCTGAATACTGCAATCTATAATCACAGAAAAGGGAGAGGAGGGAGAGAAGAAAAAAAAAATCTGTAGCCTAATATGAGTATGAATTTAATGCCCTCTCTTCAGCTTCTTACTTTCAAAGCTGTCTGAGAGATTTCAAGATGCCACTGTTGGTTGTTATGCTATATCTCAGGTTTTAATTTAATTTTCGGCCTGTTTTGTTTTTAAACTCTCTTTCTCTCTTTATAACCTTGTCCTGCCCTTTCCCATATTTTAAGAAACGTTCAGGGCCTGCTGTTGGGCTGAGTATCTGTGCTCATGTGTGGCAGAAGAACCCACCAGTGGTGAGGGTGGAGGGTGTCCACTCACTCAGGCTCCTCCTCTAGTCATCAGAATGGAGTGCGCAAACAGTGGGGGCGCCAATGACCAGATACCAAAAAAAGAAAATCAGAGCAAAGCAAAATTGTCCACCTTTGCTCCAAGGTTCCCACGGCATTTTTCCGTGGTGTGTCTGCTCCTCAGCTTGGTCTTGCTGTTTGGTCTCGCCCAAGATGTCGGCTCCAGGCCTCAGAGCCTGGCAGATTCAAAAGTATGTGATTTCTCACTTCAGCCTCAAGTTCCACTAGCTATAAGCCTTCAAACTTTTAAAATACTCCTCTCTCTGTGGTTCCGAGCCTTGGAGCTCTGCTCTGGATCTGCCC
>NW_006408536.1:15164890-15166169 GCF_000296735.1 Chrysochloris asiatica
GACAAAATAATTTTAGGTACACAATGTCATCAGCTGTGGATATGGATGGGCATTTTAAATACAACCAGAGTGCGGATAATTTTTTATTCTTCCACGAATAGTATATTCATTTAAATGTCCAAAGAATACATCCAGTCACACAGCCATATTCAGTCCATTGGCCTAGAACCTGTCTCTAGAGAGAGCACTCTCTCCATGCCACTTCCTCTGCTGTCGTTGTTCTTCTACGTAGGAATCTTAAGCTCCTCCACTCATGCTTTTCCTTCTTGATGGCCTTGGGATCATCTGTTCCTGAGATAAAAAGATTAACTACCCCCCCTTGTAGTTACACATTTTCTGCAATTAAGATTGTGACAATTACCATTAATCCTGCTAACAATTACAATTGAATCATAAAAAACTATCACCATCATCACTCACATCCCCTTTCACTAGGTCCATCTGGAAAAGAGGAAAACTATTCAGTGGGTGGTAGTTGGTGGTTATGTGCCATGGAGTCGGTTCCAACTCATAGTGACCTTGTACAGGGTTTCCGAGGCTATGAATCTTTACGGGAGCAGAAAGCCTCATCTTTCTCCCATGGAACAGCTGGTAGTTTCGAACTACTGACTTTGTGGTTTGCAGCCTGATTCGTAACCACTATGCTACCAGGATTCAACCTTATCCCCCTCACTCTGAAACTAAGCACACTCATGAAAGCTTGCAAGCCAGCCACTTCATGCCTTTCTAGCCTCCCCATTTTGACAGTGACGGGCAACTTAGACATTGGTTATCAACCCAGTATATTGAGGAAGCTTGTTCCTTAATATGAAGAGCCCTTCCATTCTGGTTAGAATTTTGAGCAACTGCATCTATAAGCAATAGTCTAGTTCATCAAATTGTAGCAGTTTGTATTTGCTCATAGTATTAAATACCGTCATCTGGTCAAGTTCTGGTCAGCTAGGTCAAATTTCTGTTATTTTCCTTGAAATCTTGATTTCCTCTTCACTTGAAAGTTCTGTAACTGCATCATTCCCTTTTTACTTAATATGTTTGTTGTTGCAATTGGTATCTCTGGTTCCCTATTTCAGTATTGTATGTTTGTTATGGAGTCCTGGTGTCACACTGTGGGTTAATGCACTGGACTCTAAAATCGGTTTGGACTGCAAAGTCAGTTTTAACCATAAGTCAATGGTTCAAGTTCACCAGCCATTACTCGGAAACTCTATATAGGGTTGGTATGTGTCAGAACCGACTCTACGGCACCTAACAACAATGATTTGTTTTACTTTGAGTACTT
>NW_006408536.1:15167079-15168374 GCF_000296735.1 Chrysochloris asiatica
TACCATTTCTGGTATTATATTTTCTGACTTGAATTTTAGTCACTTGTTTGAGGCACTCTATCTTGTTTCTTTGAGTTGAAATTGTTTTCACAGAGACATTGTGATGTCTATATTTCTCTATAATTGATGATTGTATGTTGGTGTGTTCTCAAGTACTTATCACCTGGCTCCTGGTAGATGTGATAGAGATGGGAAGTGTGAATGCAATTCTGTGCTGTTTGTGTAGCATAATTCAGGGAGGGTTCATGTACCTCCAGACATGGGTGTGGCATGCCCAGTATCTGACACCAGGCAGCAGAGGCTGCACAGGAGGGAGAGCCACAGGCTGCTGAGCTGGCAAGGGTATGAGGATGAGGGAGAGCCGCACCCCACCACCACCACCACCAAACTTTAGTCACATCCTGTCACAAACACCATAATTCAAATGCATTGATTCTTTCACGGTCTTCCTTATTCCTTGTCTAACTTTCACATGCATATGAGGTGACTGAAAATACCATGCCTTGAATTAGGCCCCTTTGTCCTCAAACTGATATCTTTGTTCTTTAGCACTTTAAAGAGGTCTTGTGCGGCAGATTGTTGTTGTTGTTAAGTGCCGTGGAGTTTTTTCCGACTCACAGCGACCCTGTACAGGGTTTCCGAGGCTATAAATCTTTACGGGAGCAGACAGCCTCATCTTTCTCCCACGGAACAGCTGGTAGTTTTGAACTTCTGACCTTGTGGTTTGCAGCCCGATTCATAACCACTACGCTACCAGAGCTCCTTCGCCTAATGCAATATATTGCTTAATTTATTGATTGCTACTTCCAGGAACATCAATTATGGATATAAGTGAAATGATATATTTTAGACAATTTCAACCTTTTCTTCATTTATCATGATGCTGTTTATCATTTCAGTTTCCAAGATTTTTGTTTTCTTTATATCGAGTTGCAATCTATATTGAAGGCTGTATTCTTTGCTCTTGATCAGCAAGTGCTTCAAGTCCTGTTTACTGTCATTAAGTAAGGTTATGTTCACCCCAGTTGTTGCAGTTATTACATTGGCAGCACTGTGTTTCATGAGATCCTTTATAGAAATTCATCAGCAAGAATTTCCCAACACTAAAGTCAATTTCTTTTCTATTGAATGTTAATTTTAAGTATCATTAGAAGGGCTTGGAGTTTGAGTTAAAAATTCACTTTAGATTCAACAATTCCTCTACTAAACGAGCCATAACACGGGAAGATATATGCACACCAATGTTCATAGCTGCACTATTTACAATAGCAAAAAGATGGAGTCAGCCAAAGTGC
>NW_006408536.1:15170074-15171716 GCF_000296735.1 Chrysochloris asiatica
AAGAGCGGAGAGCGGGACCCTACCCAGAGAAGCAGTGAGGCCTGAGATGGAGGCAGAGCAGATGACATGAAGAGATGGAGTGGCTGGGGATTTGAGATCCGGAGAGGGAAAGGGGCTATGTACTGAGGACCGTGGGGGTCGGGGGGCAGGCTTGCAGGGTGTACCTTTTAGTTGGGTGATGATGCATGGATGGAATGGTAACTATGGTAATGAAACGATGTATGACAGAATGAATGTAAAACTAATGTTCTCCCATGTAAACTATCACACAATTCACAATAAAACATTTATTTTGAAAAATTCACTTTAGAAAAATAAGGGTGATTCAAAAATTATCCACACCTGGTTATATGAAAACACCCATCCATGTTCACAGCTGATGACAACATTGAGCATGTATTTGAAATAATTCTGTCGAATAGATGAGTGATAGTAGATTGTGTGGTAAATCATTTGCAAATCAGCCACAGCCCTTCCTATGAAATAATCCATGGTAGACTTGGGTTTCGAAAAGTTTGTGCGAGATGGGTACTGAACCAACTCACAGTAGAGCATAAAGAAGCATTTGGACATCTGCAAACACAATTTGGACCATAACTCAAAGGAAAGTGGTGTTTATTGTTAAGTACCATCGAGTAGGTACCAACTCATAGCAACCCTATGCACAACAGAATGAAACACTGCCCGGTCCTGGGTCAACCTCACAATTGTTGCCATGTTTGAGCCCATTGATGCTGCCATTTTGCCAATCCATCTCACTGGGGAGTCTTCCTCTTTTTCTCTGACCCTCCACCTTACCAAACAAGTTTCTTTTTTTTTTTTTAAAAAAAAAAAAAAGCGTTATTGGTGATGAGACATAGATTCATCACTATGAGCCTGAGAGTAAATGGCAGAGTATGGAATGGGAAGATCCTCAATCACCAACCAAGGAAAAGTTCAAAAGTCAACCATCAGCTGGAAAATTGATGCTCACAGTTTTCTGGGATTCTCAAGGGCCAGTATTGGAACACTATCAGGAAAAATGCTTAACAATCCACAGTGCTCATTACAGAAGATGCTCACTGAAGGACTGAAGCCTAAATTTGGGATTAAACGTAGAGGACAGCTATCTGAGGGTGTTGTGATCTTGCATGACACACATCCACACATCTCTGCCCACACTGTTGACACTGCCAGAACTTCATTTTGAGGTGTTTAAGCATCCTTCCTATTGTCCTGATCTTGTTCAATTGGACTCTCACCTGTTTGGTCCCCTGAAATCAGCCCTTCGAGGACAAAGATTCACCTCTGATGAAGAAGTGAAGACAGTGGTGCATTCATGGTTCACAGCTCAGCCAGAAACATTTTTTAAATAAGGGAATACCTCACTATAATCCCTAAAACAGTCTTGATATGGCTATAAGATAAGCACTGGACTGCTAACAGGTCAGCAGTTCAGACCCACTAGCTGCTCCTCAGAAACCCTGCACAAGGTCATTATGAGTTGGAACAACTAGATGGTCCTAAACAATAACCCTAAAACTAGCCCTAGCCCAACTCCTACTGCTGCTAATCTCAAGGTCAGCAGTTCAAAACTACCAGCCGTTCTGCTCCCATAAAGATTTACAGTGTTCTGCTATTTATAAGGATTTCAGTGACTAAA
>NW_006408536.1:15172421-15174612 GCF_000296735.1 Chrysochloris asiatica
ACAAGACCTTTTGAAAATGTTGAAAAGCAAAGATGTCAACTTGAGGACTAAGGTGCTCCTAACTCCAGTCATGGTATTTAAAAAAATCTCATATGCATGTGAAAGTTGGATAGTGAATAAGGAAGACTATAGAAGAATTGATGCATTTGAGTTATGGTGTTGGAGGAGAATATTGAAAGTGCCATGGGCAGCCAAAAGAACCAACAGATTTGTGTTGGAAGAAGTGCAAGCCAGAGTGCTCCTTAGAAGCCAGGATGGCCAGACTTCATCTTTCATACTTTAAGACAGGAGGGACCAATCCCTGGAGAAGGATTTTTCGTAAACTGGAAGGCTGGAGAAAAAGAGGAAGACCCCCAACAAGATGGATTGGCACAGTGGCAGCATCAATGGGCTCAAGAGTAGCAATGATTGTGAGGTTGGCCAAGGCCTGGGCAGTGTTTCGTTCTCTTGTACATAGGGTCGCTATGAGTCGGTCCCGACTCGATGGCACCTAATAACAACAACAAAGATTAACAACCTCGGAAACCCTCTACAGGGTCCCTATGAGTCAGAACTGATTCTACTGCACAACCACTACCACCACAGTCCTAACCAGAAGTAACACTAAATGAAAAGCTAGACCTAGCCATAGTCCTACCCCTCACTAACTCCTTACTCCTACCCCCGCAAAAAAAAAAAAAAAAGTACAACCAGAATGCTCCTTGGAAGTGAGGGTGGCTATACTTCATCTTATTGTTGTTAGGTGCCATCCAATCGGTTCCAACTCATAGTGACCCTGTGTAGGGTTTCCAAGTTTTCCAAGGTTGACATGCTAACCTTGTAATTTGTATGCAGTGCTGATCCTAAAATGCCACACCAATACTTGGGGTATATTGGCAGAAAGGACCAGTTCCTGGAGAAGGACCTCATGTACGGAAAGTGTAGAATCAATGAAAAATAGGAAAGCAACAACAATGAGCTCATGTAACAATTGTGAGGATGTCGCAGGACCAGGCAGGTTTTTTTTCTGCAATCTAGTCTCTTCTTGTTAATTATTGTCGAGTTGGTTTTGATTCAGGGACTCTTTATTGGGTTTCTGAGGAGCAGTTGGTGGATTTGAACCACCAATTTTGTGATTAGCAGTCCAGTGTTTTTCCTACAGGGTCTTACCAGGACTCCAGTTTCTTGGTCTTGGGTTTTTTTGTTTAAATTTCTAAAGCTTTCTTACTCCACCTACTGGACAGTGAAGGCAAGTGAGCTGTCATTTTCTAGTGCCCCCTTACCACCAGATAGGATTTGGCATCTAGATGTTCTGGCTTCAGAAACCTAAGGACAAACAAGAATCTAAAGAGCATATAGACTGATGGTAATGGGTTCAACATAGTCCTATACGTAGTAAGGGTAGCTGACATACTTTTTCTTGACTATGCTTATTACTACAAATATCTTTGGTGACAGCTGTTGTTGCAACTAGTCTCCAGAGTTTCAGATGCTCATTTAAATAAATACACTTTTATTCATGCAAAATAGAAACACTTCCCCCCCTCCTCCCCCCCACCGGCTATTAGAATATGAGAGTAACACATGCTTGATTGGGGGAAAAAACAAACAAACTAGGAAGTAATGGAAAGTCTATTCCCACCACTTGACAAGAACCATCAATAGGTTTTGTCGCAATCCTTGTGACTATGTCTGTCTGTGTAGGGTTTTTACATATATGAGGGTGCTTCCAAAACTGTGGAAACATGGAACTAAAAGATAATAGAATTTTCCACGAACTTTGAAGCCACCTCATACCCACTAAGCACACAACATATTTTATACACATTATCTCCACTTTTTTTTTTTTACAAAAATTGGATAGTTATTAAATTACCATTTTGCAAATTGCTTTTGACACAATACATAGTGATTATCTTTTTTATCTTCATCATAAAACTCTTATCACATAATGTTATATAGTATTCTTTATGACTACCTTTATTGTGAACATGCATTTTATAAATTTTCAAAATCATAAACAATGTCTAGGAACATAGATTTTTTTGTTCACTAAAAAAAGTTAAGGATCTTGAAATGGGATGATCTTCCTGCACGATCTGGGTGGTCCCTAAATGTAATCACAAAGGGTTTTATAAGAGAAACAAGGAGACAAGAGTCATAGAGCCATCCCCTCAGTGCACAGGGTTGACAGGGATGGGCAGCTTAGACA
>NW_006408536.1:15174937-15178581 GCF_000296735.1 Chrysochloris asiatica
TGGGGCTGGTGAAAGGAGATGGGGATTAAGATTCTTGTGGTTCAATAGTGAATAATTGCTATCTGGGCTGACTGTGAGTTTGCAAATATAAAGGTAGACGTTTTTGTAACAAAAGGAAGGGAGTGGTTGATTTTGCAGTCCAGGTGCAGAGGTCCCTGCAGCCATCAAGGACGAGGAGTGGAGTGTGGGACCCTATCTCAGAGATGGAGGCTGAGATATGGGGACTCTAGACTCAGGGAGGGAGAGGGTCTGTGAGCTGATGGCTGGCGGGGGTGGATGGGGGGGCGGGTGAAGCAGAGGTTTGCCCTTGGGTTGTTTGGATGATGCATGGAGGGGATTAAAATCATTGCAATGGAACAAAATACAATAGGATAAATGTAAAGCTAATGTTCTATGTAAACTATCATATAATTCACAATATGAATCTTAAAAACAAAACAAAACAAAAAAAGAGTCCTAGAAGAAGACATAGAAATGCAAGAAGAATTCGAAGTGATCTGATTGCTGACTTGGAAGCGGACCTGAGCCCAGGAATGTAGGCAGCTTCTAGACGCTTACCTTGCCTCTCCCCCCTCTCTCTTTTTCTTTCATGTCCTGGCCTTAGTTTCTTGGAAGCAGTAGCTTCTCTTTCTGCTTAGAATCTTACAGGATGTTTTTTGGTGGTTGATATTGAAGTTTTTTTCTTTTTTGTTGTTCCCCATAGAGTTATTTTTTCTCAGTTCCTTTTTGGCTTGTTTTTGTCTCTTTCCTTCATGTTGAAAGTGATCCTCAAGTATCTGGCTGTTTGTTTAACACCCAGGCACTTACAAGTGGATGACAGAGCCTGTGAGCCTGGACAGCGGCTCTGATACAGGGTGACAGCAGAAACAGATTTCATACTCAAACTGGGTCACTCAGGTGACACTAATAAAGGGGCCATTTATAAACATGTGGGCAGAATTTAAGGAGAAGCAGCGAGAGTGAATCCATTACTCCAGGAGTAGAAATACCAGGGTGAGCTATTACTACCAAGAAAGCCTGAAGGGCCAGGGGGACGAGTGAGTCATCTTTGAAACTCTGAGAGGGTCTCCATGGAAAGGGGCAGCTGACAGGAGCTGTGGTCTTTGGTAGAAGGAAACAGCCAGCCTGTAACCTGTCAGGGAGGGAGTAAAAGGAATATGTAATCTAACCTCTTCTCCCCACTATCTGTCGCCTCTGGGTCTTTCCACTGGCTGAAATTGGACGCAAAGCAGTCCATACTGTGTCCAGAGCATGGTGAAAGAGGACAGAGAGTGGACACTGAAGACCTCCAGCATAGACTGTATCATTCTAACTTCAGCTGGGAGAACAGAAGTCACTCTGTTTATTTCAGGTATAAAAGGATGATTATAGAATTAGGGCCATACATAGTGTTGGAAAAGCTGCAAGTGGAAGGGGTAGGGCAGAGGTCAAGGACACTGCCAAAAGAAATCAAAGGAAGTGACACTGATGACCTTGATCTGAAATTTCAAAGCTTGGGTAGCAATAAAGCAGTTCTCAAGCATC
Organism: Chrysochloris asiatica; assembly: GCF_000296735.1. NCBI lineage: Eukaryota > Metazoa > Chordata > Mammalia > Afrosoricida > Chrysochloridae > Chrysochloris > Chrysochloris asiatica. The sequence continues at coordinate 15,176,462 of NW_006408536.1, forward strand.
TTCTAGAAGTTTCCACCCATTGCTCCAATTGTTGTTGTTGTTAAGTGCCGTCAAGTCGGTTCCGACCCATAGCTTCCCTGTACAGGGTTTCCGAGGGTGTAAATTGGCAGAGGTAAAATGCGCTGTTCTTACAAGCTTAAAGGGCAGCCAATACAAATCAGCTTTCCAATGCCTCCAAAGAACAAGATTCTTTAAGGGTTACTCCCACACTGGTATCTGGGCCCCTTTCCTTTTGGTGTTTTTGAGAAGAACCTTTCAGCTCTTGCCTAGGATAAGGAGGACAGGTGGGTAGGACAGCCAGGCTTGGTCACTAGGGTTCTGAGAACTAGGTCCTTGCCTGAAGGGTCAGCTTGACGGAGTAGGGTGAGGAGAGGAACTAAGTAAGCTCAGTGTGCTTACTGACACTTCCCTCCTCCGCTCAGTTCTGAACCTAGACTGTTTTCTCCGCCAGGGGACTCCCTTCCTCAGGTCCACTTCAGACCACAAGGCTCCTCGGTTTTTACTCCCCTGTTGTGCTTTTGTACACAGTTCCTGAGGAGCGGCTGGTGGGCTTGAGCCACCAAGCTTACAGTTAGCAGTGTAGTGCTTATCCTACAGCGTCACACCAGGACTCCAGTTGTTGTTGTTAAGGAGTCGATTCCGACTCATAGTGACGCTGCACAGGGTTTCCGAGGCTGCAAATCTTTACAGGAGCAGAACGCCTCATCTTTCTCCCGCAGAACAGCTGGTAGTTTCGAACTGCTGACCTTGCATTTCGCAGCCCGATTCATAACCACTAGGCTACCAGAGCTCCTTGTAGTGCTTTGAAATGTCTAATCCTTAGTATTTCCACTCCTGTTCCCCCTTTTATTTCTTTACTATCATTTTATGGGGATTTAAGAGGGAGAGATGATAAACACAAATGTTAGTGGTATAAATCAAATTAGAGGTCACTTTAAAGTCTTGCAGTAATGGTTTTTAAATGTTTGTTTAATTACATTCATTCTAAAATATTTAAATAAGGAAAATAAAGTAATAGAGATATAAAATGGAATAAAGATATAAGATGGAGGGAAAACATAGAGTCACTGTATCAAAAAGAATTGGTCAACATTCAATCATTTAGGAGGTAGCATATGATCAAGAACCCATGGTACTGAAAGAAGAAGTCCAAGTTTTACTGAAGGCATTGGCAAAAAACAAGGCGCCAGGAATTTATGAAATACCAATTAATATGCTTCAACAAATGGATGCAATGCTGGAAGCCCAGGCTGTGCCAAGAAATTTGGAGACTTGACCAACTGGAAGAGATACACCCATTCCAAAAACAGGTGACCCAACAGAATGTGGAAATTATTAAACAGTGTCATGAATTTTATATAAGTAAAATTGTACTGAAGATAATTTAGAAACAATTGCAGTAGTACATCAACAGGGAACTTCCAGAAATTCAAGCTGAATTTAGACTAGGATATAAAATGAGAGACATCATTACTGGTGCCAAATGGATTTGGGCTGAAAGCAGAGAATACCAGAAAGACTTTCACCTGTGTTTTATTGACTATGTATGCAAAGGTATTCAACTATGTGGATCATAGAAAATTATGGATGAAATTTCCAAGAATGGGGAATTCCAGAAAACAGTGCTCATGCAGAATCTGTACATAGACCAAAAGGCAGTCATTGGAACAGAATAAGGGGATACTGCACATCAGAAAAGGTGTCCATCAGAGTTGTATCCTTTTACCATACTAATTCATTCTGTATGCTGAACAAATACGTTGAGAAGTTAGACTGTGAAGAAGAATGTAACATCAATTAGACTTGACAACACCTAACAACAATGAAGAGGATATCCAACCCACGAAAAAAGTTGGATTGCTTTGTCTAATTTCAGAAGACACCTAGTCTCTAATGGAATTTGACTTAGCTGGCTTTCCAGTCTCAGGTCTGCCTCTTTCTTGCCAAAGGACATTGGGCATGTCATTAACCTCTCTGAACTTGTCTCTTACTTGTAAAATGGGGCTAGAAACATGTGCAAAGTAAAACGAGGACATGTAGGCTGCTGCTCCTCTATAGAATTAGCAATTACTTTAACTAGATCATCCCTTTGCCCAGAGAGACTTTTTTTTTTTTTTTTT
>NW_006408536.1:15186491-15192335 GCF_000296735.1 Chrysochloris asiatica
AGAGTGTGTGGGGGAAGGTAGAATCCCCACTGAATAGTTTTCATCTTGTCTGGACAGGTTTGGTGAAAGAAGATCGGGATAAGATTCTTATGATTCAATAGTGAGTAATTGTTATCATGACTAATTGTGACTGTCAGAATTGTAAAGGTAGAAGTTTTGTAACAAAAACAGGGGAGTGGTTTATCTTACAGTCCAGAAACAGAGGACCCTAGGACCATCAAGGGAGAAGAGCACAAGCAGAAAGTAGGACCTTAACCAGAGAAGCAGCTACACCAAAGATGGACACATGGAGAGAGGAGCAGCTGAGGACTCTTAGATTCATGGGAAGAGAGGGACTAAGAGCTGATGGCCAGGAGGCAGACTTGCAGAATGTGCCCTTTGGTGGTGTAAATTATTATATATATAAGCCAGAGTGCTTAAAAAAAGAAAAAGAGCTAAAGTGAATAGAAATACTGTTATCTGATGGTACATGGAAGGGATTATAATCATTGTAATGAAACAAGTGTATGATTTGTTGAATGTAAAACTGATGATATGCCCTGTAAACTTTCACTCAGTCCACAATAAAAACCTTAAATTTAAAAAAAAAAGAGTTACTAGTGATTCTAGAAGGAGCTCTGGGAAAGAGACAGGGAAGGTTCTTTCTCCAGATCCTTTAGAGAGAGCGTAGCTCTGCCAACAACCTAAATCCAGACTCCCAGCTTCCAGAACTGTGAGACAATGTATTTCTGTCGTTTAAATCCAAAAAGAACAAACGAAGTGATTATCACTGATCTCTGCAGTGATTGATCATTGTGAGATTCTGGTAGTCTAGTGGTTACACAATGGGCTGCTAAACATAGTCAGCAGTTTGACTCTACCATCTGCTCTGCAGGAGAACGATGAGGTTTTCTGCTCCTATAAAGATGTACAGCTTCAGAAACCCTGTACAGGGTCGCTAAGAATTGAAACCAACTTGACAGCCCACAACCAATACTTTGAAAAATAATGAGCAGCTATTGCAGTGAAGAAGGAAGATGGGAGAGAACTGATGCATTTGAATTATGGCATTGGTGAAGAATATTGAAATTACCATGGACTGCCAGAAGAATAAGCAAATCTGTATTGGAAGAAATAAAGCCAAAATGCTCCAGAGAAGTGAGGATGGTGAGACTTTGTCTCACATACTTTGGACATGGTATCAGGAGTGACAAGTCCCTGGAAAAGGACATCATCCCTGGTATAGTAGAAGATCAGTGAACAAGAGGAATACCACACTGATGGATTGACACTGTGACTTCAACAGTGGGCTCAAAGATAACAATTGTGAGCATGGCGTAGGACTGGGTAATGTTTTCTTCTGTTGTACTTAGGGTTGCTGTGACTTGGAACTGACTCGATGATACCTAACAACAGCAGCATTACTTTTATAGAAATAATGGTACAAATAAATATTTTGAGAAACATAAAGTCAGTCTAACCAGCACAGGGGTGTGTGTGTGACCAGTAGCAATTTCATTACTAAGGATCAACCGGTTCCTCAGATGATGGGTTTCAGGTCTGGGCTCTGAGATGATAAGACACAAAAGTGGTTCTCACTCTTTAGCTGCATCCAAATCCCCTGCAGGGCTACTTAAAACACTTATAGCTGTGTCCCACCCACAGAGTCTTCATGATGTGCAGTTCTAACCAGTTCACATGCTGCTGCTGATTTGGGGGCCATACTTTGAAAACCACAGAAAAGAAAATTTCAGCAGGGCTGGGGAATAGAAGCCCAAGCCCAAGGCTGGCAAAAAACAAACAAACAAAAAACAAAGAAACTGAACTTCACTTAACTTCCCACTTGCTTCTGGCTGACCTGTAATTATTTTTGAGGAGATGAATTTGATTTGGCTGGCTCTATTTAATAAGAAGTTATACTAGAAAAGGGTTGCATCATATCTTATTAAATGAGCGCTTGCTTCAGAGACTTTTCAATTAAGTCCTGTGGCCTCAGGAGTTTGAGAACCATCTGGGTGTGAGGCATGGATCCTGTTTCATTTTTCTGCATGTGGAAATTCAATTTTCCCAGCACCGTTTATTGAAGAGATTCTTCTTTTTCTATCAAATGGACTTAAAGACCTTGTCAGTAGTCAGTTGATCATAATATGTGAGTTTATTTCTGGGCTTTCAACTATATTCCATTGATCTATGTGTCTATGCTCCTTGGAAACCCTATACAGGGTTGCTATGAGTCAGCACTGACTGGACAGCACTTAACAACAACAACAATGTGTCTACTGTTATGCCAGTACCAGACTGTTTTGAGTACTGTAGCTGTATAGTATGTTTTAAAATCAGGAACTATGAGTCCTCCTACTATGTTAATCTCTTTCAGCACTGGTTTAGCAATTTGAGGCCTCTTGCCATTCCATATAAAATTGAGGGTTTTTTTTTTTTTTTTCTGTAAAGAAGGCTATTCGGATTTTTGATTGGGTATGCATTGAATCTATAGATTGTTTTGGGTAGTATTGACATCTTAACAATATTAAATCTTTCTATCCATGAATGTGGGACATCTATCCATTTATTTTAAGTCTTCTTTATTCTTGTTCAGCAGTGCTTTATGGTTTTCACGTCTCTGGTTAGATTTATTCCTAAATACTTTATTCTCTTAGATGCTATCGTAAATGAAATTGTTCCCAGTTTCTTTTTCAGATTTCTCATTGCTGGTGTATAGAAACTCAACTGAATTTTGTTTGTTGACCGTGTACCATGAGACTTTGCTAAATTGTATTCTCTTAATAAAATTCAAATTTGAACTCATTATTCCCAGTCCAGTGGCTTTCTTTTCCACATTGTTGATCTCTCCATCTACACAGCCTCCTTTTTTCTTTGTTCCCTACCCTCTCCCTAAATCCAGTGACTCACCAGATCCTGTACTTTGTACCTCAGAAATGGCTCTAGAATGTGACCTCCCCTTTGTCAGTGTCTCTGACGTAGACTACAGCCTCCTACTTGGAGGCTCTCTCTCCTCCAATCCTTCTTCAGTAGGACTCATCAGAGCTACCTTCCCCAAATCTGTCTGCTGAGAGACTTGTTACAGAGCAGTGAATACTTCGTATGGCCCTTCTAACTATAGTCTTTGTAACTCCCACTAAATGACTGGGTGTTGTTAAATGCCACTGGTTCCGACTCATAGCAACCCTGTATAGGGTTTCTGAAGAGTAGCTGGTGAGTTTGAACTACCAACCTTGCAGTTCAAAACGAATTTGTAGTCCAGTGCTTATCCTACAGCGCTACACCAGGACTCCAATGACTGGGTTGTTGTTGTTGTTGTTAAGTGCCATCAAGTCAGTTATGACCCATAGCGATCCTGTATAGGATTGCCCAGGAGCAGCTGGTGAGCCTGAACCACCAAACTTGCAGTCCAAATGGCTTTGTAGTCTGACGCATTAATCCACAGTGCCACACCAGGACTCCAATGACTTGGTAGGACTATGCAAATGTGAAGTGCTTGTGGCCCATCAAAGGGATTGGATAGTTTGCTAATAATGCAAATAAGGTACATGGTACCTTTGGGGCAGCACCATGCAAATAAGGTATATGGAACTTTAAAATGGAGACTAGTCAGTTTTGCCATCGCACTATGTTTAAAATGAGCCATCCCAGAGCTGGAAAGGGAGATCTCACTACCATCAAGAAAGAAGAGACAAGAGTGGTGTGCGGCCTGAGATCCCTGTGCTGAAATGAACCCCTTAGATCCAGGAGACAGACAGTGACACCAGAGACCGTGGGAGGTTGCAAAGAAGTGGTGGCTGCAGAGGCAACAGAACCAGGACACTGGCAGGAGGCAGAACAGTGGGCTCCCTGGCTCACTGAGGCAGGAGGCTTGCTAGCAAAGTGGGGTGCTTTGGGGCACGGAATCAGAAGAACTAAAAGGGGCCACGTGGCTGAGAGGTCAGACCAGAGAGAGGTGTGCCTGTGAGCATGGCTGAGAAAAGGCTGTCCTGATTGAAGAGCTGTTTCCTGAGCGTTCCTGTCTGTTTCCCAAACCCAAGAATTCATTGTAATGACCACATAAAACTCACAAACCATACTCACAGTTATGGGGTTTATTGTAGGGAATTCCGGTTCAGGAACGCTCAGGAAACAGTGACATTAGAAGAGATCAGACACTGCCCCATACCATTTGTGCACTAGCTTACAGGATCTTGTTCACTACTGACCCTTCCACATCTACCATCACAATGCTGTCTATTTCCCAAACTCTGAGAAGTCTCACTTGTTCTTGTCTCCATCTGGAACTCCAGCAAATGTCTGTACACGTTAGCCTCTGAAGGGTCCTCAGAATTCAACTTCTATGGAAAGGTCAGGGGAAAAGAAAACATTTTTGCAAGTCATCTCCTACTTTTAAACCTTCCTTACTAATAAGATAAAAAGTTCCCTACCATCCAATCCTGGTGTGGCACTATAGGATAAGCACTGGACTGCTAACTGAAAGGTTGGCAGTTCTAACCTACCAGCCACTCCTTGGAAACCCTACATAGGAGCACTATGAGTCAGAACCAATTCCATAGTACTTAACAACATCAGGCTTGAAGGAAGACTCATTAACAACCTGCAAGATGCAGATGACACAACTTTGCTTGCTCGAAGTGAAGAGGACATGAAATACTGATGAAGATCAAAGACTACAGCCTTCAGTATGGATTGCACTTCAATATAAAGAAAACGAAAATCCACAACTGGACCAATAAATAGCCATGATACCTGGAGAAAAAAATTGAAGTTGTCAAAGACTTTGTTTTGCTTAGATCCACAATCAATGCTCAGGGAAGCAGAAGTCAAGCAAATTAGGAAAATCTGCTGCAAGAGACCTCTTTAAGGTCTTCAGGAACAAAGGTGTCACTTTGAGGACTAAAGCGCACATGACCAAAGTTATGATATTTTCAATAGCCTCATATGCATGTGAAAGCTGGACAATGGGTAAGAAAGACCATAGAGGAATTGTGTTGGCAAAGAACACTGAAAGTGTCATGGACTTCCAGAAGAACTAACAAATCTGTGTTGGAAGAAATACAGCCAGAATGCTCCTCAGAAGCCAGGATGGCAAGACTTCGTCTCTTCTACTATGGACATGTTGTCAGGAAGGACCAGTCCCTGGAGAAGGACATCCACTTTTGGAGAGCCAGTGAAAAAGAGGAAGATCTCTAACGAGATATTGACACAGTGACAGCAGCAATGGGCTCAAACGTAACAATTGTGAGGATGGTGCAGGACCGGGCAGTGCTTTGTTGTGTTGTGCTATGAGTCAAAATCAATTCAATGGCACTTAACAACAGCAACATCACTCGTTTATCAGCTAACATTAAAAAAAATTGGTCTGTTGGCATGGTTTCTTCTTATGTTGTTGTTTATTGTTGTTGTGTGCCATTGAGTTGGTTCCAACGCATAGCAACCCTGTATAGGGTTTCCAAGGAGCGACTGATGAGCCTGAACCACCAACCTTGCAGTTCAAACTGACTTTTAAGTCCAGCACATTAGCTCACAGCGCTATACCAGGACTCCTATATTAAAAGCCAATTATTCTACTTAAAGTTGTTAGTATTTGTTACAACACTTATTTCACACATGCAATATTGAAGGATTCTATAGACAAAAAATACTGAAAGCAGAGAATACCAGAATAATGTTTACTTGTGCTTTATTGACAATGCTAAGGCTTTTGACTTTGTGGATCATGACAAACTATGGCTAAAACTGTGAAGAATGGGAATTTTAGATCATTTAATTGTGCTCATGAGGACCCTGTACATAGAACAAGAGGCAGTTGTTAGAACAGAACAAGGGAACACTGAATGGTTTAAAATCAGGAAAGATGTG
>NW_006408536.1:15192435-15193892 GCF_000296735.1 Chrysochloris asiatica
AGCACACAGCCCCTCTCCCTACTTGAGTCTAGAGTCCCCAGCCCCTCCATCTCTCCACATCATTGTCTCTGCCTCCATCTCTCGCATCACTGCTTCTCTGGATAGGGTCCCGCACTCCGCTTTTCTCCCTTGATGGTCCCAGGGTCCTCCACTCCTGGACTGTAAGATCAAGCACTCCCCACTTTTTGTTACAAAACGTCTATCTTTACATTTGCAACAATCACAATCAGTCCTGATAACAATTATTTTCTACTGAACCACAAGAGTCTTATCGCCACCTCTTTTCACCAGCCCCATTTAGACAGGTTGGAAACCACTCAATGGAGATTCTACCTTCCCCCGCACCCTCTGTAACTAAGCTTCCTCTTGAAAACTTGTAAGCCAGTCACTTTGTGCCTTTGTAGGCCCCTCTCCCCCATTTTGGGTAGTCAGTGTCTAAATTGCCCATCCCTGTCAACCCTGTATACAGAGGGGGTGGGAATGATCCTTGCTGTAAGGATTCATTCCCTCTTTTAAGCTACTACATCCATTAGTATAGGTCAGGTTCATCCAGTTGTAGCAGATTATACTTTTTTTCCCTCTTATTTCTTCCTCTAGTTGAGTTCTGATTATCCAGCTATTGAAGTTAGGTCAAATGCGTACTATCTGCAAGTGTGGGTGTTCTTGTGCATCTCCTCTCATTTCATATCAGCTGGATGCTTCACTTGCCACTCTATTCATCTGTGGCTATGTCTCTGTCCATTGCCCTGAGAGATTTTTTGAAACACAGGTAGCACATAGTTTTTATTTAGGCACTGAGAAAAAGTCTAATTCCTTTGTATACAGTTATGAAAGATGGGTGCATTTATATAAATTTTCAGAAAATTTAATTATTAGTATGTATCAAGTTTAATTTCAAGATTATCTCTTGGTCATGACATTTTATGGAAAGCAAATGGTTAGGTGAGCATTTTTAGACTGGATACAAGAGAAAAAACTGGTTAAAGATCCTAGACTTCTGGCCTTTGGTAGAATTGGGGCTGGAGGAGAGATAGTTTCCTGAAAAGGGCTTAATCTCATTGGAGGGCATCAGAGAATTGCTTAATCACTTTTATCAACAATTCTAATTTCATGCCAGAGAAAGTTATAAAATACATTCTCAAAAAGTTCTGTAGCAAAACAGGTTTAATTTTTACCATCAAATTTGTGAGTAAAAGAAAAAGTGGTTTGAGAATGCAAAGGAGAAAATGTCTCCCCTTCTCAAGATTCTTAATTTTCATCATTAGAGCACTAAAAAGGGGTTGAAATGTCAAACTATGTGCCATTGAGTCAATTCCAACTTATGGCCACCTCATATATGTCAGAATAGAACTGTGCTCTCTAAGATTTTCAAAGGCCAGTTTTCTCAGAAGTAGATCTAGTAGGCCTTTCACCAAGGTGGGCTTGAGCTACCAACTTTTCAGTTAAGAGCTGAGCTT
>NW_006408536.1:15196247-15253990 GCF_000296735.1 Chrysochloris asiatica
CCCTCACAACTGGGCAAATAAATAACATAAAAGGAGAAAAGATTGAAGTTGTCAAAGACTTCATTTTGCTTACATCCACAATCAATGCTTATGGAAGCAGCAGTCAAGAAATCAAACGATGTATTGCATTTAGAAAATCTGTTGCAAAAGACCTCTTTAAAATGTTCAAGAGCAAAAATAGTGGTTTGAGAACTAAGTTGCATTTGACTCAAGCCATGGTATTTTGAATAGTCTCATATGCATGAGAAAGTTGGATGATAAATAAGGAATAATGTAGAAAAATCGATGCATTTGAATTATGGTGTTGGAGAAGAATATTGAAAGTACCATGGACTGCCAAAAGAACAAACAAATCTGTCTTGGAAGAAGTACAACCAGAATGCTCCTTAGAAGCCAGGATGGCAAGACTGCATCTCTCATAGTTCATACATGTTATCAGGAGGAACCAGTACTTAGAGAAGAACATCATGTTTGGTAAAGTGGAGGGTCAGTGAAAGAGAGGAAGACCCTCAAAAAGAAGAATTGACATTGTGGCATCAGCAGTGACTCAAGCATGACAATTGTGAGGCTGGCACCAGACAGTGTCTTACTCTGTTGGGCACAAGGTTGCTATGAGTTGGAACCTACTCAATGGGATCTAACAATAACAGTTTTGAGACTATGCAAATATCCTGTCTTCTTAAACTTAAACCCACTAATTTTAGGTGGATTGTGCCTTAATCAACTATTGATATGATGTTCTAATGCTGATTTTCCTCATTCTCTCATTTCTTCCACATTCATTTATTGGAATTCTTCAGAAAGCAATAGTTGTCCTTTCTCCCCCATTTATTTTAATCAATTATTTGTATCAGTGTGGTCTCATTGATATTGATTTTATTCTTTGGGCTATACTTCAGTGCTATCTTGTTGCTCAAATGGTTCCAGCTTTGGCTTTCAGGTTGGTTCCTATACCCTTTTTATGTTCCCCCCACTCTTCTGTACTTTCTAGCTTCATGAGAATTTTACAGTTCTCTATAATCTAGAAATCTCATTGGAAGTATTACATAATGACTGTCTTTTGTAAAGCACTCTGAATGTAATTTATATTAATGTACAGATGATATTAAAGGTTATCAAAGCAAAGTATCATTCATTACATGCAAATTGCAGATGTCAAGTCTGAGGGCTTGGAGAGAGCCACATATGATAGGCTGTAAGTGCTAGATAGGTAGAAGGCCAACCACCTTCAGTTCTTATCCAACTGAGCAATACAGTGGTGCCTTTTAAGTCAGGTGAGATTTTAAAAGTGTGAGATCTTGGTTTTCTTCATTCCTAAAATGCATGATATATACCCATAGAAATGTGAGTCCAGAGGGGCCAAATATGTAGTATTAGGTATAGCTGTATTTCTCTAGAGCTATTAACAAGATGAGTTTACATAATTTGAAATATTGCACTATTCTGGTAAAAACCACTCTTGTGCGAAGGAGGCAGGATGAGAAGTTACACATCTATTCTAGTCAGCAGCTGGATTTGAATCTTGATAGTAATTTTCCTTTTGCTGGTCAGCAAAATTTTTGAAAGGTTGAAAGTTTTGAAAGGTTGAAAGGACAATAGGAACAATTTAGAAGAACCAAACAGTAAATAGGGAAAAAACCAAACGTTCATTTTTGTAATTTAAAGGCACTTAAAATGATATATATATATATAGTGCTTTATCACAACTACAAATATTATATGATCTCACTTTATGAAATATTCAGAATGGGAAAATGCATAGAGACAAAAGTAGATTAGTGGTTACAGGGGCTGGGGGAAGGGAGGGTAGGGTGTTATTATTTACGGAGTACAGTTTCTATTTGGGATGATGAAAACCTTTTGGAAATAGTGGTGATGGTTGTACAACATGATGAATGCAATTAATGTCACTGAATTGTAACTTAAGAGTAGTGAAAAAAAACATAGTTTTTGAGTAGAACTGACACAACTTTAGTTAAGCACAAAAATCAGGCAATTTATAAAAATGTAGTCTTTCCATCAGTCTTTCTTTTGTGATAATAAAACCAAACCCCATTGCTATCAAGTCAGTTCCAACTCACAGCAACTAGCTTTCAAGGCTATATTTTTGGAAGAAAACTGCAACATTGTTCTCCTATGGAGCTGCTGGTGAGTTCAAACAACTGACCTTTCAATTAGCAGTCAAGTGCTTTACCACTGTGCCACCAGGGCTCCTTCTTTTGTGATAAGCTGATAAATTTGTACATGCAAGAAGCATCCCCAGAGCAAGAAGTAGGAACACAGTATTTCCAAAGGTATGTCCTGAAACAGACCAGAGCCAAAACAAAATGCAAAACTTTGTTGTCTAGCTTCACTGGTGTGACACTGTAGGATAAGCACTGGACTGCTAACTATAAGGTCAGTAGTTCAAACTCACCAGTTGCTTTTCGGAAACCCTATATAGGGTCGCTATGAGTCAGAATCGACTAGCTGGGACTTAGCAACAACATCCTTCACTTGTGTTAACCTGGGGTGGGAGGGGGTGGAGGGGAGGACAGAGATGAGATGAATAAGAACAATCGGGGCAAGAAACATTTGCTGACTGTGGGGTTTTGTTGTTTTTTAAGAGAGTTCACCTGCCAGTCTGTTGGCTTTAGGTATATTGGCCCCTGGAATGGCAAATACCTCCAGCCACGATGGGTATTATCAACATTTCTGACTCTCTGTTCTGAAAATGCCTGGGGTAGACAGTCAAGAATCCTCAGCACCCTAGATGCTCATCCATCACAAGTCCTGTTCACCAATTCCCATAGTGAAACATGCTCAGGGTCTGAATTTCTTCCAGAGGGGATTAAGATGACCCAATGATTCTGGTCTTCGTGAAGAGAACCACCTCTGGAATTGGAATGACCCCAGACTAATTCCTCTGGGTGGGGTTTAAGAAAAATATTTTTAAATTCTAGTTAAAAGTGGGTCTTGGCCAGGGTCTACTAGTGTCTGTGTTTGTCAAATCTTAAGATCACATCACAAGGCTTCAGAGACCGGAATATACCAAGACAACTAATGAGTGAGGTACTATGAAGCCCGGAGCAGGCAATTAATTGAGTATTCATCCCTGCCCTCAACACTTCAGATTCTTAATCGCCTTGTTCTTTTTTTTTTTTTTTTAATTATTTATTGTGAATTATGTGATAGTTTACATGGGAGAACATTAGTTTTACATTCATTCTATCGTATATGGTCTCCTTGCCATGGTTACAATCCCCTCCATGCAATCCTTCCCCCGTACCCCCCAGGTCTTCAGCACACAGTCGCTAGCCCTCTCTGGATCCAAAGTCTCCAGCTGCTCCATAGCTCCACATCATCATCTCTGGCTCCAATTCAGGCATCACTGCTTCTCCGGGTAGGGTCCCACTCTCTGCTCTTCTCCCTTGATGGTCCTAGGGACCTCCGCTCCCAGACCGAAAAGTCAATCACTCCCCTCCTTGCTATAAAAGCAATCATTCACCATTGTTATCACAAGAGGCCCGTCTGCATTTCATTGCATCAGCCCCACCTAGTCAGATTGTACACTACTCACTGGAGATTCTACCTTCCTCCAGGCCCTCTGGATCTAGGTTCCCTCTTGAAAGCTTGTAAGCCAGTCACTTCTTGCCTTTGTAGCCCCCAACCCCCCATTTTGGGTAGCCAATGTCCAAGTTGCCCATCCCTGTCTACTCTGAATCGCCTTGTTCTTTAATTCTTTCTTTAGGAGTCTGACATTGATAATACTCTACTGTCTCTGTCTCAGCAGCTGTGCAATGGGCCTTTTTTTTTTTTTGCCCCTTAATCAGTCTCCTGTTCAGATTGCTCTGACACACACATGTAAAGTACTTAAAAAGATGATGAGACAGATTGCCTGTTGGTAAAAACTCTGGCTTTGAAAGTTTAAAAAAAGCTAATTTAACATCTAAAAGAACATCTTTCTACAAAAATCTCAGGACCTGACTTAACTCATGGAGTCCTTGTGTAGAGCTGTGGGTTGATGCGCGGGACTGCAAAATCGCTTTGAACCGCAAGGTCAGCGGTTTAAGCTCACCAGCTGCTCCGCGGAAACCCTATACGGGTTGCTATGGGTCAGAACCGACCCAACGGCACTAACAATAACCTAACTCTTGGTGTGGCACTGTAGGATCAGCACTGGACTGCGAATCGCAACGTTGGCAGTTCAAACCCACCAGCTGCTCCTCGAAAACAACCGCCACCAGTTCACAGCAGAAGTATGATGACAATCCTATATTAGGTCACTTGTGGGTACACTAACCCTCAGCCGTCTCCTTTTTTTTTTTTTTTTCAGGGACCAATGATCTCATTTCTGAACAGTACTGTCTTATTTTCTCTCTGCCTGAATGTATTCTATTTCCTTCACTATCTCTTCCTACCACCAGAGGGTGGAAAGGGAAAAGGAAATACCTTCCACTCCAAAACCAAACCCACTGCGGACTCACAGCGACCCTATAGGACAGAATAGAACTGCCCCAGAGGGTTTCCAAGGCTGTACATTTTTATGGAAGCCGACTATCACATCTTGCTCCCAAGGACTGACCTTTCGGTTAACACCCAAGTGCTTAACCACTGTGTCACCAATGTTCCTAAAAGGAAATAACGGGAATGTAATAATTGCATTTGGTCCCTGGCAAAAGTCTGTGGTGAAGTGTATTGTGGTGAGTGGATTTTTAAAGAGGAGCTCGTGAGTTGCCCATGAATTTCCAGTTTGCATTTTTTGCCTCCACTCAAGGGTCTGGGAGTCAAAAGGGCACACGGATGTCTGTTGGAGAGGGAGCCTCAGTATTTTCCTGGTAACATTTAGTGCTGGTAGAGTCATTAAACCACACCTGGCCCAGGTGCGGGATCATAGGGTTTCAGCCAGGTTGGATGTCGCGCCATTCTCCTCTGTCTTGCTCCATCTCCATTCTGTCAGCTTTGACATCCGGAACAGCACTGATGGGACCTCTTCTTTTCCCCTCCCAACAGCCCCCTCTAGGAAGCCTTATTCTGCGTTGCTTCGATCTCGTGATCATATGCCATCACCTTCGCGTCCCAGGTGATGGGTCCTTCACCTGCCCAAGGTCTATTCCTCCCTGTCGCTTCTGTCTCCCGTGGGCTTTCAGTCCGCCCGCCCCCTTATCCTTTCCACGTGCCCTCCCATTCCTCCGCCACCGCCCCCACAGACCCCTAGCGCTTCTGGTCTCGAGGAGTCTCGCGGCACTTCCCTAGGCGTGAACCCAGCCGCCGCGGGTGGGGCGGCCGCGCGGAGCTGCGTACCCCTGAGTGGGCGGTGAGGCGGGCGCCAGAGCCCTGGGCCACAGGGACGCCCCCGGCGCCGGCCCCGCCCCTCTCCCCGCCTCACGCGGCCCCGCCCCGTAGCCCGTCTTCTTCTCGGCACCCTGCTAGGCCCGGGCGGCCGTGCGTCCCCGGCAGGCGGAGCCGCAGGATTCTAGGCGGCTGCAGAGGCATCAAAGAGGGCGGAGCGGCGGCGTGGCCGAGGCTGCCGGGCTCTGGGCTGGGCGGCGCTGGCCTTTTTTTTTTTTTTTTTTTCTTTTCTCTTTTTCGCAATTTCCACTTGCGGGGAGCAGGAAACCCGGCACAGCCGGGTGCAGCGGCCGCGATGCAGCAGCAGCAGCAGGAGCCGCCCCGTGGCAACAGCGGCCGCAGCAGCAGCATCAGCAGTAGCAGCGGGCGGCGTTGAGCCACTACCGCCGCTGTGCCTCAGTAGGAAACCGGTCCGGCCGTCGCCGCCCCGCTCCCGCTCCCCGACCCCCGCGCCCCGCGCCTGCCTCCGCCAACTTTCACGCTGCCTCGGCGGCCCGGCCCGGCTCGGCGCCAATGGGTGAGTGCGGGCGGTCGGCAGTGGCGCGCGGTCGTCCTGGGACAGTGGCCCGGGTGGGGCTCTCGCGCCCAGGCTCCCGTCGCTTCGCCCCTGGGCAGCCCCGCTCTGAAGAGCCAGTCCCCTCAGGAGCCCGCCCCTCACGAGCCGGCCCACTCAGAGTTCGTCTCTCACGAGCCGGTCCCCTCACGAGCCCGTCGCTGAGGAGCGGCGCGGGCTGGTGGCAGCCTCAGGGTCTGGCGCGGGCGGCGGGGGTGTGGCTGGCTTTTCGGGTGGGCGGGGAGAGCCGGGACTGGGCCCTTTTCTCCTCGGCCCTGCAACGTGGGGGCCGGGCTGCCTCTGCCCCAGGCTGACGGGGGGCGGGAGACGCCGGGGCTCCCTTTCCTCCCTGTGCTGACCTGCCCTGCCTGTCTTCGCGAGCCTCGGAGGCCACGGCCCTCTCCCTCGGCGAGGGCTGCGGGCTTGGGGACCTGGAGAAGGTGCCTTGGTCCTTGATGGAACGATCAAGCTGCAGTTTCAAGTTGGGAACTCGCGGCCAGGCCCTTGGGTACCCGGTGTATTGAAGCCACCCTGCAGCTCAGAGGGCTTGGGCTTGCCGGGGCTCGTAAACCTTCGGCTCACCCAGGGACCGTTTCTTCTTGCTGACAGCCAGTCTTGCTGTCTTTCCTGCCTCTAGGCCAAGCATAGGAAAGCTGCCCATCGTAATAAAGTGAGACCTTTCTGTGTTGCGGTGATAGGATTTGGGGACGTCAGTCAGACAATGAGAGGCTAGCAGTCACAAGAATGCTTCTGAAGACAGATGTGCTGGAAACTGGGAGGTTGAACCCAGTCGGGTGTTGACAGGCAAAGTTGAAATCGCGCTGGTGGGTTATTTGCCAAAAAAGGTTTTCTTGTCTATAGTGGTACCCGGTGATCTGATGGCCTCCCAGCCTAAATGCCATTTTTCCCATTTCTTTTCATAATGCTCTTCTCCTATCGCCACAGGAACCCCAGTCTAAATTAGTTCCTCTTTGTTATTCTTTCTCATCTAGCACCTTTTTGCTCCCCCCCCCATAGCACTGTTAACATACTTGTAATTAACAAACAAAACAAAACAAAAACACTTAATCTTCCCCACTTGTAAGCTCCAGGGTCTATTTTACTTGGTGCCTGGCACAGAGTAGGACCCAAAGAAATATCTGTTGAATGGATCCGTGAATGATGGGTAAGAGACCCTCTTACTTTATGGAAAACAAAACACTTCGCTCACTCTCTTGTTTTGCTTTGTCACCTGATAAGGTGAATTAGTCCATTGACTACAGTTTGCTTTAGTAGTGAATCGGTTTTGATCACCTTTCTTCTTGGGTGGGTAACTGACAGAGTCACACACAAAGAAGTTAGACTCAGATGTCTTTTCCCATGGCCTAGCTACTGTTTGATAAATTATGCTTTATATGTTTCCGTGGGAAGAGGGCTGGGTCCCCTTTAAAAAGAAACAGAGCTGCTTATCACTCCGATCTGAACTGTTTTCATTATTCAGAACCCTCTAAGAACATCAAAGAGTGTACTTCTGCAGTTCACAGTCCCATCAAGTGGAATCCTTAAAAAAAAAAAAAAAAAAAAAAAATTGTAATAACTATTACCGAAGAAAGAAAAAGGCAGAAATGGATGTTTGCTTATTTTAGGTGTTAATACTTAGAGGTGATAAGATGAAAATAAACAATGTGTTGTTCATAAAAATGTTCATAGTGGGATTTGAGATGCTTGTAGTCGTTTGTGGCTAAGACTTTTTTTTCACCTATTTTCTTCAGCATCTTCGGCATATTTGTAATGAAGTACAGATAGTCAACAGTTGCTTCTTTATGTCTTCTGATTGAGTGACCTGGTGGTGGTGGTGGTGTGCCGTGGAGTCGGTTCCAACTCATAGCGACCCTTTACAGGGTTTCCGAGGCTGTAAATCTTTACGGGAGCAGAAAGCCTCATCTTTCTCCCACAGAACAGCTGGCAGTTTTGAACTACTAGCCTTGAAGTTAGCAGTCCAACTTGTAACCATTACGCTACCAGAGCGCCTCATTGAGTGACCTAGCAGTGCTATTTCTAAAGTATATAACCCCCCCTTTCCCCTTCCCTTGCCCCCAAGTCTCTTTGGTTTTCAAAAAAATGTGTTTATCACTTTGATACACTTGTATTTATTTGTACCTGTCCTGATAATGGTTTATCTGTTGATGTATAACACAGTAAAACTATATTATGCAGTCTTTGGTCTGAAATATAGCTGAAAAGCATCAAATCTCTAACTCTAAAATGAAGCTGGTTGTGAAATGGCCTCTTAACAAAAGCCTGCTTAGAAACCTGCCCTCTGAGCTAGAGGGAGGTGCCAGATACAGGGAATACTGATAATCACTATAATTGCATAAATAGCAATTGCTATTCATTTAAAGAATTCCGGAATAATAATAGTTTTTAAAAATGTTTTATTGTGAATTATGTGATAGTTTACATGGGAGAACATTAGTTTTACATTCATCCTATATCATTTCATTGCCATGGTTACAGTCCTCCCCATGCATCATCAACCAACCAAAGGGTATATATACCCTGCAAGCCTGTCCTGCCCCTTACACCCCACCCCACCCCCGTCGTCAGCACACAGCTCCTCTCCCTCTCTTGGTCTAAAGTCCCCAGCTGCTCCATCTCTCCATGGCATCATCTCTGCCTCCCTCTGTCTCTGCCTCCCTTTCTGGCGTCACTGCTTCTCTGGGTAGGGTCCCGCTCTATGCTCTTCTCCCTTGATGGTCTCAGGGACCTCCGCTCCTAGACTGCAAAGTTAATCACTCCCCTCCTTGCTACAAAACATCTACCTTTACATTTCCAACCCTCACAGTCAGTCCTGATAACAATTATTCTCTGTTGTACCACAAGAGACCTATCCGCATTGTCTTTCATCTGCCCTGGCCAGACAGATTGGACACTACTCAGTGGAGATTCTACCTTCCTCTGTGCCCTCTGGATCTAGGTTCCCTCTTGAAAGCTTGTACGTCAGTCACTTCTTGCCTTTGTAGCCCCCCTCCCACTTTGGGTAGCCAATGTCCAAGTTGCCCATCCCTGTTTACTCTGTGTATGGAGGGGGGGTTGGGAATGATCCTTGCTGTAAAGATTTGTTCCCTCTTTTGAGAGTAATAGCTTTTAACTGTTCTTAGAAATGTATTTTGGTTTATGCTAAACTAAAGCTAAAATGAAAGTAATGTGTTGCTTTCCACAACCAAATTTTTAGTTAGAATTGGAAGAAAAGGCTTTCACCTTTCTCATTCTTGCCGTTGCCTTTTCATACCCTTTGTGGAAGGACCAGAACCTTGCTGTTGTCTTGGTTACACAGACACTGGTTATTTCTTCTACCTCTTCGGTTCTTTTTGCATTGCTGACATTCTCTCATCCATTCTTGTATTTTTAATTGTTTTAATGTGTACTGCATACAGTAGTCAGTATTCATCTATCTGTCCATCCATCCAACAAATATTTGTTTACCTACTGTGTGCCAGGCATTGTGCTGGAAACAAGAAGTGAACACAGAGACCTGCTCAGGTGGGCATTTCCACATCTAGTGGAGGAGTTAGATTGATGCATGCTCCTAACAATATGTAATTACAAACCACAGTTGTTGTTGTTAGGTGTCATTGAGTCAGTTCTGACTCATAGCAATCCTGTATAGGGTTTCCAAGGAGCAGCTGGTGGATTTGAACAGCCGACCTTTGGTTTGTAGTCCAGTACTGATCCTACAGCGCCATACCAGGAGCCCATAAACCACAGTTGCTGTTGTTGAGTGCCTTTGAGTCGGTTCTGACTCATAGTGACCCTGTATTGGGTTCCCGAGGAGTGATTGGTGAGCTTGAACCACTTACCTTGCAGTTCAAACCAACTTTGCAGTTCAGAGCATTAACCCACAGTGCTACACCAGGACTCCATAAACCATGGAAGAGCTTATGAAAGAAAAGTAGAGAGGGAGAATCTGACTTAGGCCGAAGGGGGTTCAGGACAATTTCTTCAGGGAGATTATGTTGTAGCTGAAACCTGAAGATTAAGTAAGAACTGTCACTGCGTCCTAATCAGGCCACCAGGAACATACTTGGTGCTGAACAAGCTGCATTGATTTCTGGATGATTGCCTCCCTGTATAGGATTTCCAAGGTGGATTTGAACCGCCGACCTTGTGGCTCAAACTGACCTTGCTGTCCAGCGCATTATCCTGCAGCACCACACAGGACCCCAAGGGAGTGGCAGAAAGCATTTCATATAGGATTTGGGCCTGGTAAGCAACTAGACTGTTAAGACTAGGGCAGCAGTTCAAACATTTTTGTGATTTGGACAAAGTTCATGTTTTCTTTGTGTTCAGACACGATTGATTGCATAGTGCTCTTGATTTTGTCTGGATCTGTAATGGTCACAGAGTGGTCTTGTCTGGGAAATACTTGATGTTCAATAGGAGAACACCCATACCTGCTACCTGTGAGCACTGCCCAGCTCATAGTAACACCAAGGCACAACTAGTAGTCCCAGCTCCCGGGTGACTTCTCTTGTCCTCAGATTTAGCTAAGTGAGGAGAGTGGGGCCAGAGAATAGGAGTTAGTGGGTGAGCAGAACAGGTTTCTAGGTATATTCCCTGACTGCTTCCGTCATATCAACTAGCACTAGCCTGGGGATAGTTAATAAATGTCAAGCAAAAGAGACAAGTAAACGGAACTCCTATATCAGGTGACGAGGCACAGAGTACCATGGGGAAAGGGGCTGAGAGCTGCTACCAAGTCGGTGCTGCTCTTAACTGGAAAAAGGCAGGGTAGGAAAATTCTGGATCATTCATGGTGTTCATGATTATAGGGAAAGCCTCTAATTCAGCACTTCTCTTTGATTAGCAGCATTAGCAGCACCTGGGAACCTGTTAGAGCTATAAGTTCTCCGGCCCCACGCCAGAACTACTGAATCTGGGATTGGGGACTGCCAATCTATGTTATAACCATGTTCTGGTGTGAGAAAACCAGTTGCGGTGAAGTCAACTCCCAAGTCATGACAACCGCATGTTGAACTGAGCTCCACAGGGTGTTCAATGGCTGATTTTCAGAAGTAGATTACCAGACCTTTCTTCTGAGGCACCTCTGGGTGTTCTTGAACCTCCAACCTTTCAGTTATCAGTTAGTGCATGAATCGTTTGTCCCACTCAGCGACTCCTTTGGTGGGAGAGTTACTGCTCTATTAGGGCCTCCTTGCTTTACAGAAGAGAGAGCTGAGGTCCAGAGTGTGGGGTTCCTGAAGAATACATGGGCACTCTGTTCCTAAAATGAAGTGCTGTTAGAAGTGGCATATGACCTTAGTTAAAAGAGGAAAATACATTCCTGGCTCCAAACAAATCTCTCACATAGTTACTAAAACAGTACTGTGTAGATTCTTTAAAACCAGCTCAAGCCAGACCTCCAGCACCTGGGCACTAGTGACATCAGCTGGCCGACCTCAGTGCTAGTAACTTGGACGTTTAGCCAGAGTATCACACTGCTCTTTCCCATCATCCTTCTTTGGAAGATACTTTAAAAATACATTGTTTGTGGGCATTGCCGTGATAATGTAAAATGGTGCAGCCACTGTGGGAAAGTTTGGCAGTTCCTCAAGAAGTTAAATATAGAATTACTGTGTGACTGAACAATTTTACTCCTAGGTATGTATGCCCAGGAGACTTGAAAGCATGTACTCAAACAGATAGATACATGTACACTAGTGTTTATATTGCAGCATTATTCACAATAGCCAAAAGGTAGAAAGAGCCCAGGTGTCCATTGACAGATGAATGGATAAGCACAATGTGGTCCACACATACAGTGGAGTATTAATTACTCAGTCGTAAAGAGAAGTGAAGTCCTGATACATGCTGTGACATAGATGAACCTCAAAACAGTATACTAAGTAAAATAAGTCAGACACAAAAGGACAAATACTATGGGATGCCATTATACGACATATCTAGAATAGACAGATGCGGAGAGCCAAAAGTTTATTATTGGCTACTAGGAGCTCTGGTAGCATAGTGGTTACAAATCGGGCTGTTAACAGCAAGGTTAGCAGTTCGAAACTACCACCTGCTCCGCGGGAGAAAGATGAGGCTTTCTGCTCCTGTAAAGATTTACAGCCTTGGAAACCCTGTTCAGGGTCGTTATAGGTTGGAACCAACTTGACTGCATTTAACAACAGCAACAACAGGGGCTGGGGCAAGGAGCTCTGGTAGTGTAGTGGTTACGAATTGGGCTGCTAACCTCAGGGTCATCAGTTCAAACCTACCAGCTGTTCCGCAGGAGACAGATGAGGCTTTCTGCTCCCGTAAAGACAGCCTTGGAAACACACGGCATATAACAATAACAACAACAAGGGGCTGGGGCAAGGTCAATGGTTCAAACCCACCAGTCCTAGGAAGTTCTACTCTGTCCTATAGGGTTGCTGTGAGTTAGAATCAATTTGATGGCAGTAGGTTTGGTTTTGGTTGGTTGGAAGCTGCCCACATTCCTTGGTTGTGGCCCCCTTCCATGTTCAAAGCCAGCAATGGCCAGTAGAATTTCATGTTACTTCACTCTGATACTGACTTTCTCCTGCTGCACTCTTCCACTCAAAGGACCCTTTTGGTTACATTAGGCCCACCTGGGAAATCTCCCCATCTCAAGATTATCTGATTAGTAATATCAATTCCATCTGTATTATTAATTCGCCCTGGCCATATAAGGCAACATATTTACAGGCTCCAGGGATTAGGACATCTTTGGGGCAGGGCTTTGAACTGGTTTGCTTTAATTGAATCCTCTGCTGAAAATTTGCCTTTCTGTAGATTTGGATTCAGTATATTTGGGGTGGTGGTGGTGGTTGTGGTTATGTGTCGTGGAGTCGGTTCCAACTCATAGCGACTCTGTATAGGGTTTCCGACGATGTAAATCTTTACAAGAGCAGAAAGCCTCATCAGTTACTAACTGCTGATCTTTAGGTTCGCAGCCCGATTTGTTACCACTGCGCTACCAGATATTTGGGGTGGAAAGGCAAATTCTCAGCAGGGGGTTGAACAAGAATGTACATATTGGTTTGAAGCTCTGCTGTGGAGGGCCATTATTGAGTCTCTCACACTGTGGACTTGGTTTTCTTGGGTAAGCAGCCTTGTTTTAGTACTCAACTACCCTCTCTTGAAAAGCCTAGTTTTCCTTCTAAATTTAGTTATTTTAATTCTACAAATAAAGCTACTTGTAAGTTACACCTTGCATTTGCCATTTTTTGTCTCTTTAATTTCTTGAAATGGCTACTTTTTTTCCTGGCCGTTTTTACTTGTTAAAAGCCTGCCCTTCACTTTCCAGGACCACTGTCCTCTGCAGGCCTGTGTTTTGGAAACTGCTCATGTTGAGGTGAGGTAACTGATCAGTGATCTATATAATTGCAAAATCCACAGTCTCAAACAGTATTTATGACTTAACTGTGGTTTTTGAGACTATGAAACTTTTTTTCCTTGGCTCCTGGGATACTCCTGTTTACTCCCAATTTCTCTTATTTGCTGTTTCTTTCATTCCTATCCACCTCTGGAATGCATTTATTCCTGGTCCTCTTAATGCAGACTGTGTGTTCTGGAATGAGCACCACCACTTTGCTGAATCAAGTGTCCCTTATTGCTGATGCTCTTATCTCTATTCCACTCTTGATCTGGGGTCTTGTGCTTCAGACCTATTCAGTTGTAAGTGATGCGAGGGCAGGAACTGAATTTGTCTTGGTCATTGTTCTGTTCCTGTGCCTGGCACGTGGTAAGCCTAACTTTATTGTTGTTGTTGTTATGTGCCGTGGAGTCGGTTCCGACCCATAGCGACCCTGAACAGGGTTTACGAGGCTGTAAATCTTTGCGGGAGCAGAAAGCCTCATCTTTCTCCCGCGGAGCAGCTGGTAGTTTCGAACTGCTGACCCTCAGGATAGCAGCCCGATTCGTAACCACTACGCTCAGTTCAACCCATAGTAACATATTCATTACTATTCCTCACCTAGATAGTTTCAGCCCTGCCTCTTTTACTCAGATTTTCATTGAAGGCACTGCTACCTTTCCTGTCAATTTACAGGTACTCTGATGTTTGCCTGGCCCCTTCCTCCTCCTCCTCTCCCAATTGAAAATCAAGCCCTAAATGTTTCTGCAGTTGAGCCCATGGCCTTTACCCTTTTGCAAGTGCTCTAGATTCTGCTGGGCACCTTAGCAAAGCCCTAGCAGAGTCTTATCAAATCCCATGTCCTTTCTTGTTCCATACTCATTTATTTGGTCTTTGTGCCTGTGCCCACCTAGTTCTCATGAGGAGCAGTTGATTTCACTCTTGTTTCGGCCTTGTCTCCTGTGTTAGCATCCTAGTGATGCTGTAACAAAGGACCACAAACTCAGTGACTTAAAATAACACAAATATACTATCTTGCAGTTCTGGAGGTCAGAAGTCCAAAGTGGGTCCTGTTGGGCCCATATAAAAAAGAGCCCTGGTGGCACTGTAGGATAAGCATTGGACTGCTGATTGCCACTTCTCAGGGGAAATATGAGGCTTTTTGCTCCTGTAAAGATTTATAGCCTCGGAAACCCTATGAGTTGGAATTAACTTGATGATATTGGGGTGGGGGCCCATATCAAGGGGTCTGCAGGGCTGCATGACTTCCTGGAGGCTATAGGGGAAAATCCCTTCCCTTGCCAATTTCTAGCTTCTAAAGGCTGCCCCCATTGCCTGACTTGTGACTGCATCACCTTGACTTCTGCTTCCATTGTCACATCTCCTTTTTTGACCCTCCTCTACCTCTCCCTCCCTCCCTCTCTGTCTCTTATGAAAGTATCTGTGATTACATTGGAATCCCTGGATGGTGCAAATGGGTAGAATGTGCTTGACTTGTAACCAAAAGGTGCTTGGAAGGCCTGGTGTGTTACTTCTGACAAATCAGCCATTGAAAACTGTATGAAATAGTTTTACTTAGCACATGTGGGGTCACCATGAATTGGAATGGACTGGATGCAACTGGTTTGGTTTTTGTTAAATTTTTGTGTGATTCCACTGGGCCCTCATCTTGAGCTCCTCAATCACACCTGCCAAGTCTCTTTTGCCATATAAGGCAGCATGTAGTTGCAGGTTCCAGGCATTGTGGCAGGAACATCTTTGGGGGGCATTAGTCATACAACTCATTCATCTTTTGAGGCCTGCTTCAAAGGTTGTGGTACAGCACTGCATGTCCCATATGTTTGTTCACCTCTGGTGGGGCCTCATCAACTTTTGCCCTGGCTCATTTGCCTGGCCATATGCTAATGAATGAACGAGCAACCCTTTTCCCTAAGTACTGTTAACTATGCATTTTTCCGAGGCCATGGGCTGTAGGGAGTGTGTGAACTCTACAATCCCCGGGCAGAGCTTGCTGACTAGGCCTGTGTGCTGACGGCTGCTAGTCGCCTACAGTGCACCACGATGGATGAAGATGAGGAAGGCAACCCCACAGGTGTCACATGGGTTCCATAAAGAACTGCAAGTTTCAAGATAGATAATTCTCTCCAGCAGTGGTTCTCACCTCGGGGTAATTCTGCTTCTCAGGGGGGCAGTTGGCAATGTCTGTAGACAATTTTGATTGTCACAGCTGTGGGGATAAGTGCTACTGGCATCCCATGGGTGGAGACAAGTACAAGACAAGTTAACATTGTACACCGCACAGGACAGTCCCCACAGCAAAGAGGGAAATGTCAGTTGTGCCGAGGTTGAGAAAGACTGTACTGAGGGCCCCCGCCAGGGCTTATTAACACAGATGGCTGAAGGTCCCCTTACTTACTTCTTCATGAGCCAGTCTGGAATATAAGGTTTTCTTCTATAGCCACAGCCTTGGTTTGATGAATGAAGCAGGAAGTGTCTGGGGAGCAGGACTCGGTTTCACTCTTTCACCATTTTGTAGAAACTGTCTTAACACAGGTGTTGCCCCATTTTCTGAGTCGTGAACCTGAGGGTTTTGGAGCAAAAAAGTCATTAAACTTGCTTTCGCTGTGTCTGGCTCCCCTCGTGTTTTGCTTTCCTAGTGGGATGTGTTGCTAGACCAGATGGCGGGTCCTTCTGCCACTCACCCATTGGTCCCTGGAATTGAAGAAGCTGGAATAGTCCTTGGCAGTCATGACCCATGTTATGAGATCATTGAAACTGAGGCCCAGAGAGGCACAGTGACCTGGTCTGCTAGCCATAGAATTGGACTGCCTTTCAATGTAAAAGAGCTAGGATTGCCTGGTCTGTAGCTTGTGCATGCTTTACAGGTTATTTCCCTGGTAAGTTTTTTTTTTAAATCAGATTAGACTCCATGCCCCCTGGGGGTTCCTGGACACTCCAGCCGCTTTGGAGAACATTTGATGGAAGCCCAAGGACCTCAGCTGATATTCTAAAGGGATATAAAAACCAAAATTTCAATGTAGTTAGCAGCCAAGCGCTTTAAGTATTGCACCACTAGAGCTTCTTACAGCATGTTCCCACTGCTGTCAAGTTGATTTCAACTCATAGCAACTCTGTAGGACAGAGTAGAACTGCCTTCATAGGATTTCTCAGGCTATAAATCGCCATAAAAGTAGATTGCCACATCTTTCTCCCACAGGGCATCTAGAGGCTCGAACTACCAACCTGTCAGTTAGCAGCCCATCACTTAACTCATTGCACCACCAGGATTTACTTGCTTTATAGCATGTATACTGAACCCAAACCGAACCCATTGCCATTGTCAATTTTCTCATAGGGATCCTGTGTAGAGTTTCCAAGGCTGTAAATCTTTGCTCTTGTTAGTGCTCTCGAGTTGGTTTTGACTCATAGTGACCCTGCATAGAGTTTCCAAGGAGCAGCTGGTGGGTTTGAACTGCTGACCTTGTGGTTTGCAGTCCAGTACTGATCCTACAGTGCCACGCCAGGACCAGAAAGCCTCATCTTTTTCCTGGGGAGCATCTGGTGGTTTTGAACTGCCAACCTGTGGTTAGCAGTCTAGTGCTTATCCTACAGAATGTGGTGGTGTTAAGTGCCACTGAATTAGTTCCTACTCATAGGGACCCTGTATAGGGGTCCAAGGCTGTAAATCTTTGTAGGAGCCAAAAAGCCTCATCTTTCTTCCATACATCGGCTGGTACTGTTTAAACTTCATCTTCTTACCAGCCAGCAAAATATTTGTTCTGGGTTTTTCTGGACTGTTCTAGACTTACAGGCGTTTAGGCCATGTTCCAGGTCTGGTCCTGTGGGGATGCACCAGTTTTATCCAGCTTCTCCCTTCCCCTGTGTGAAAAGACTTTAATTAGCTTGAATTTTGTCTAATTATTCCTATTCATTCTTATTTTTGTGCCTGGAACTAAGAAGGAGGTGCTTGAACCTGGTTTTAGGTGAGGACTGGAAAAGGCCTTCCTTGTTGTGTTCCCTTTTCTCCTTAACACTGGACTACTAACAAAAAGATTGGCAGTTCGAATCCCCCTGCTCCCAGAAGACCTTAAAGGTCTGGCAATCTGCTTCTGGAAACCCTATGGAGCAGTTCTTTCTCCATGCATCTCCAGTTTCTTTGACAAGACTTCTGGATGCTACCCCTGAACATTTTATTTTACATGGTAGCTACCGGAAGAATTAATTTGACATGAATAGCTTTTGCCTTTTGTAAATGGTTTCATAAAGTTCCTATTTTGATCATTAAAAAAAAAAAAAAATTCTCTTCATACCTCCAGCATAATGGTACAGTTTTTAACTACTTACCTAGTGATTTCTTATTGCTTTTTTAACCCCCAACAAAGTATAAACTGGAAACCAGAGGTGTCAACTCAAATAAATATTTATAGCCTGTCAATTAGTTTGCCAGTGGTACCTGAAGCAGGTTGGATGGAATAAGGGTTTGTTAATCGATGGTGACTTTTAGCTTAATTAAGGAACATTGGTGGCGCAGTGGTTGAGAGCTCAGCTGTTAACCAAAAGATTGGTAGTTTGAACCCATGAGGGAAAGATGTGACAGTCTGCTTCCATAGAGATTAGTGGTGTTGGTGGTTGTGTCACTGAGTTGGGTCTGACTCATAGCAACCCTGTATAAGGTTTCTGACGCTGTTAACCTTTACAGGAGTAGAAAGCCTCATCTTTCTCCCTCCAAGTGACTGGTAGGTCTGGCTACGGACCTTACTGTTAGCAGCCCAGTTTGTAATCTGCTACCAGGATCCATAAAGACGACGACAGCCTTGGAAACCTTATGGGGAGGTTCTACTGTGTCCTACAGGGTTGGTATGAGTCAGGAAAGGACTCAACGGCAGCGGGTTTGGGTTTAGCTTAATTGTTCCCTTTGACTGTCAGGAAAGAAATAAAAGGAAAGCCACTTGCTGTATATAATTGACTTTAATAGAGGTAGTGGTGGTTGTGGGCTGGAGAGGGGGCTGTTACTAATTGAAAACATTTTAAAGGAGAAGTGGTTCACATGCTGGTCCTCTGTTGAGTATAGAGACCACAGCTGCTTACTTGAGAAATTTTAGACTGACTAAAAAAATTTAGCGTTTATGATATGTTATATATTCATAAGATTTAAAATTGAAAAGGATAAAAAGTCTCCTTTGTACTCACCCTTGCCGTCTAGCTATCCAGTAACTCCCACTTTCCCCCAGCATACATAGGCCAACGGTGTAATGTTTCTCATGTGTTCTTTTAGGAAGAATTCATTCATATGGGTATTTCTGTTATTTTTTCCAATGGTGGTTAATTGATGGGAGAAGTTGTGTCTAGCTGGTGAGTTTGGTTTTTCTTGGGGATGTGCACCGGAACTCTGTGTCCTGGTTCTCCCAATCTGATTTTTTTCCTTCAGTTCAGTCTGATTTTGATAGATGACAGGTGTATGTTAGAAGTATTTTCTAGGAGATTCTGTTAGGTACGCCTGACTCTCAGCTGAGGCTGTAAACCTTTACAGGAGCAGAAAGCCTCATCTTTCTCCCTCCAAGTGACTGAAAGCCTCGTCTTTCTCCCTCCAAGTGACTGGTAGGTCTGACTACTGACCTTGCGGTTAGCAGCCCAGTTTGTAATCTGCTACTAGGATCCATAAAGACGACGACAGCCTTGGGAACCTTATGGGGTGGTTCTACTCTGTACTTCTTACAGAAACTTGGTCCTGAATTCTAAACCATCTAGATTCTGGTTCTTAACTAGGACTTGTCTTCCTACCTTCACATCTTTAGTAATGGAAGCCTATAGCCTGCTAAGCTGAAAAGGGGGTGTTTAGTATGGGGTAAAGGGGGTATCTCATGTAATCCAAGGGCACCAAAGGAGCTGGGTACTAAGAAGAACCTGGAAGCTGGGGTCACCAGCTGCCCAGCGTGACCTCTGGTGCCATCCCCTTCTTTTTGTGCAAATCATTCACCGGGTACATACCACAGTTCCAGCCACTTGGAAGAGTGACTTGATTAAGTCCCAGTTCCATATTCCTGCTAGAGAGACTGCATGTGTATTGGAGTGAGTGTCCCCTGAGAGGACATAATGGACAGGGGTTAGCTCAGGTGTCTGCGTAGGTATCAGGCGGACTTTAGGTGTTGGGGCACTGGGATGAGGATGCTTCAAAGATGTAAACCGTCTCCTGGAAAGGACTGTGTGCCCGCTTCTCCTGGTTTTCTCTTGACAAGGGACAGTTGGTGGGTACACCAGCATGGCCTCTCTGTTCCCCTGAGAAAGTCATCCTGACTGCTCCTGGGACAGTTATGCTTCCCAAGAGTAAGCCCAAGAATGGGGCCTATTTTTACCCTTTGAGATGCTAAATTGTGTAACTTTTGAGTTGGCTGTGGATGTGACTTTCGTGGCACTTGGATGGGTTGGTGATAGTGTTGTGGGGGAAGGATGCAGTTGTGACACTGTCTGGCTCTTTTTAGGGAACCTGTGGGTTTTTTAATGGAGGAAGAGATGAAGACATTGTGAAAACTAGCCTCAGCCTGGCGAGTTAACCCCTGAGGCAGAGATACTTGAAAAAGAGGGAATGCACTCAGGATTGTGGCTCTAAAGTCTGTGCCTACCTCTGCCCTTCCTTGGGCCTTCTCTGTTCTCTATTTCCCTCCCCCCTCTCTCTCCTTTTCTCCCCATACCACTTACATTCTCTGCTGCTTTTTCTTACCCTTGCTTTCCTTCCCTTCTTATTTTTTTTCATGCTTTTGTCCTCCCTTTCCCTTTTCCTCCCCAGTTCCTTTTTTCCTCTACTACTTTTCTTTCCTACACCCTCTCTCCCCCTCCTTTCTCAGCCTTAACTTTCTCCCTTCCTCCCCATCTCTTGCTCCCTTCCCTTCTTGCCAGTCCTTTCTCTTCCCTGCTCCCATCTGCTCTCCCCGTATAGTATAGCCGTATAGCCTCTGTCCCTCATCCTCTTTCCCTTCCCACCTTCTCTACCTTTCCATCTGGGTCTCCTTCACACTCTCCCAGCCTGTCTCTCAACAACTCCTCTTTTAGTATTCCCTTTTTCCCTCCCTACTCTCTCTCCCTGGTATGGTGCTGCAGGATAATGCACTGGACCAAAAGGTTGAGTTGAACCACAAGGTCGGTGGTTCAAACCCACCAGCTGCTCCTCAGAAACCCTATGCAGCAGGCGGGGTAGTCCGGCCCATAGGCCATATGTTGTTGTTAAGTACCCTGGAGTTGATTCCGACTCGTAGTGACCTTGTGAGTTTCCGAGGGTTTCTGAGGCTGTAAATCTTTACGGGAGAAGAAAGCCTCATCAAGTCCTATGAAATCATTTGGTCTGACCCTGCTAAGGCAACCACAGTTCCAGCAACCACATTAAGGGTTGTTGTTGTTTAGTGCCATTGAGTCGGTTCTTATACAGACCCTGTATAGGGTTTCTCAGGAGTGGCTGGTGAGCTTGAAATACCAACCTTGTGGTTCAAACCAACTTTGCAGTACAGTGCATTAACCCACAGCGCCATACCAGGACTCCTGACCAAATGTTTCGTGGGCCATACAAAATTATCAATTTAAAAATGAGCCTGCTGACCAAATATAGCAGGTTAATTTTTAAGTTGATAATTTTGTATGGCCCGAGAATGATAAAATTTGGGCAGACAAACGGTGCCCCACCCTTGCTATACAGAGTTGCTATGAGTCAGAACTGAGTCTATGATACTTACCAACAACAACACTTTCTCTACCACCTTTTCTTTCCTTACCCTTATCTGCCCTTCTTCTCTCTACACTCTCTCTTTCCTCTATCTTCTCCTCCCCTCCCCTG
This sequence comes from Chrysochloris asiatica, assembly GCF_000296735.1. Lineage (NCBI taxonomy): Eukaryota > Metazoa > Chordata > Mammalia > Afrosoricida > Chrysochloridae > Chrysochloris > Chrysochloris asiatica. The sequence continues at coordinate 15,217,311 of NW_006408536.1, forward strand.
CCTATACCCCCTTTCCTTCCCCACACCCCTTCCTTTCTTGCCTCTTTTTACAAATCTTCCAACTTCCTCTTTCTTTTCTTTCAGCAACCCGCTTCCCTCACACCCTGTAAACCCTGACTGCTTGCCCATCCTCTTCTTTGTCTCTCATTTGTCTCTGCTTTCTCGTCTCCTCCTTCTCCATTCCTTCTTTTCCCCCTAGTTTCCCTCTCTCCCTACAATACTTTCTTCCTCTACCCTAGTTTTGCCCTCTGGACCCCCTCTTGTCATAACCCCCTCTGTCAACCCCCCCAACCTTTTTGCTCTCCTGCAGCCACCTTATTTCTCACTCTTCTGACCCTTTCCACACCCCAGAAAGCTTAGGTTTGTTGCCATCTCCGTTTCTCAGTAAAAATTAGTTTAGCTGACGAGAATAGTTTTATTAGGTGCAACCTCAAGGTTGGTGGTTCAAACTCAACCAGCCGCTCCTCAGAAGCCCTATACAGAATTGTTGTGAGTCAGAAATAACTGGACAGCACTTCACAACAACAAAGTCAAGATGGCCACATAAGGAAATGGGGAGGAGTGTGCTGGTCTCCTTGTGTACCCTTTGGGGAGGGCAGGAAGAGCCTGGGGTCTACAGTGAGGCTAGGGGATGGCCTCTTCCAGAGGGATAGGATAGGATAGAAGGGCTTGATCCTGATCTCAGTGAGGAGCAAGGTGTAGCAAGTTGTTGTAAGTTGGAAAATTCATGATAATAAATGTTAGAAAGCATTGGTAGCTAATGTGTACTGTATACTTTCTTCTTTTGCTGCACGTTAAAATTGTGAAAACAACCTGCATAGCATTTGTAGGACTCAATCTTGCTGTATATTGGAATTCAATGAAATTCTGCCAGTGTTTATTGAGTGCCAGTTAAGTGTAAAATCTGATAACCGGAGGATTTCAAAGATCTCTAAAGTTTCTCTTAGTGATACTTTTAGTTAACTTCCACTTCCTTAATTGAGGGGAGGTTGTAATGTACTCATTTCATGAACCACACAATGAAGTATACAACTAAACCATTGGATATTTGTTTGAGTTAGTTCAGTTTGTCAAGGTAGGAGGAAAGGGCTCAATTTTAGGAATACATATCCAGTGGTTATGTTAATGGTGAGCAGTGTTAATAGTGAACCAGTGCAGCTCCCTCCTCTCTGGAAACTAGAGAGAAACAAAGTAGAACAGGGCTTTTTATATGAGCCACGCCAATGTTCTCTTTTTGAAAGAAAAAGATTTTTTAAGAATCACCATTTTGCCTTAAATAAAAAAAAAAATACAATAATGCTATTTGATTATACAGGCACTGGATACAAGCTTAGAACTTTTGCTTTGAGCTCATTAACAGCTATAAAACAGAAACCAGCTCATAAATTAGGTACCTACAAGCCTAGTAAAGCTCAAATCAATACTCACAGGAGATAGGATCATGTGTCATGTGTTTCCAAAGGTTGCTTGTGATAGAATCAGGGCTCTGGGCCGAAGTCTTGAGTCTGCTTGGCTTTTCTATCTCTTCTCTTTCCAGACCACTGCCAGAATCCATCTTACATATAGTGCTTTTGTCTTCATACAAGCTATGCATTAAAAGCAATTCTGAAGGCTGGTATGATATTTGAGACAAAGTCTGCCATGTGTATGGCCTCAGGCATGACTGAAATGTGGATGTGGAGCCTCTCCTTAGTCAAAGAGCTAGAATCTTATGTCATTGTGAACTCTGTCTTAATCCCACCTCCCTCCTCTAGAGGAAACAGCCATCTTGAGTCTTTAAAAAAGATATTATTTCCCTTCCCCCACTCCTTTTAAAATTGTGGTATGGTGCTGTACTTTGGACCACAATGTCAGCAGTTGAAACTACCAGCTGCTCATTGGAAATCCTATACAGGGTTGCTATGAGTTGGAACTGACTGGACAGCACTTAACAATAACAACCATAATATATATAATAAAATTTTGCCATCTTAATATTTTTTACTTGCACAATTGAATGGCATTATGCTCATCATGTTGTTTCAACCATCATCATTATCTGCTTGCAAATTTTTCCATCATCCTTAACAGAAGTTCTGTGTTCCCTAAGCAGTGAGTCCCTGTTTTCCTCTTCTCCAGACTTTCCTATAGTCAGCAGTAAACTTCGGTCTCTAGACACAGGTGTATTCTAAATATTTCATGAGATGGATCATACAGTATTTGTCCTTTTGTGACTGACTTATTTCACTCAGCATGATGTTCTCAAGGTTCGTCCATGTTGTATATATGCATTGTTGTTATTGTTGTTAAGTGCCTTTGAGTCGATTCCGACCCATAGCAACACTGTATTGGTTTCCAAGGAGAAGCTGATGTTGTATTAGGACCTAATTTTTTTTTATATTGTTGTTGTTAAGTGCCCTCCAGTCAATTCCAACTCATAGTGACTATACAGAGTTTTCAAGGAACAGCTGGTGGGTTTGAACCACCTGACCTTGTGATTTGCAGTCCAGTGCGTATCCTACAGTGCCATACCAGGAGTCCATAATTTTTCTTTATAGCTGATACCTTAAACCATTTAAGGTGCAGCTATTGGTCTTTCTCCATCTGAAGCAAATCAAAGATGCATGGAAACAAATAGTCCAAATGACTAAATGGGCATGCTGAGTGAGCTTCCTACCTTGAGACCAGAAGAACTAGATGGTGTCCGCCTACCATTGCCGACAGCTCTGAAAGAGATCACAATAGAAGGCCCTGGATAGAGTGGGAGAAAAACGTAGAACAATATTAAAAATCATAAATAAGACCAGGTTTACTGGTCTTATAGGGACTGATGGAACCCCTGATCCTGTGTCCCTTAGTCACCCTTCAGATGTGGAACTGAACTCACTCCTGTGGCTCAACTTTTAACCAAACAATAGACAGGTGAACATTAACACTCCTTAGAATAGTCAGTCATATGAGATCAAAAGGGAGGCTTTGCTCAGGGATAAAGGTCAGAAGGCAGGAAAGGGTAGGAAAGAAGGATGGGTGGAAATGGGAAACACAGAAAAGAAGTAGGAAGAGTGCTGTTACATTGTGGGAATCGTAATCAATGTCAGGAAACAAAATGTGTATGAATTATTGAATGGAAAACCTATTCTGTAAACTTCTCAAATCACAATGAAAACTTAAAAAAAAATTATTCCTTTTGTTATTAAAAAACATTGTTGGGTGAATAATTAATGCCACTGAATTGTACATATACTTAAACATGGTTAAAATGACAAATTAAAAAATATCTTTTTGTTGTTGAGAATATACACAACAAAAACACAATTCAAGTTTCTACATGTACAATTCAGTAACATTGATTATGCTGTTTGAGTTGTACAACCATTTTTGGGCTCATTTTCTGAGTTGTTCATCTTTCATTAACATAAACTTACTGCCTCCTAAGGTTTCCTTTTTTTAAAAAATGTTTTATTGTGAATTATGTGATAGTTTACATGGGAGGACATTAGTTTTACATTCATCCTATCGTATATCGTTTCATTGCCATGGTTACAATCCCCTCCATGCATCATCCATAAGGTTTCCTTTTGCATTACTGTTGTCAATTTGAGTCTATGTAAATAGTTCTTAAAAGAGTTTAATGCTCAAGGCAGACTTTTTTTTTTTTTTTTTACTAGTTAGGTGAACTGTTTGGTTTTAAGAAGACTTTAAGGGGTATTGTTGATTTAAGGTTTAAAGATTAAGCAATAGTTTCAGGGTTTCTTCCAGCCTCTATGACTCCAGAAAGTTTGGATTCCATGATAATTTGAAATTCTGTTCTGCATTTATTTTGCTATAGTAAAATTAAACATCAATAAAAATTCCACCAAACATATTGTCTGGTTTTGCTTGTTTTTAGTTTTATATAGATAGGATCCAAACTGTGTATAGACTTGTGACTTACTGTCTCTTATAGCAGTTCATTTATTTTCACTCTCTGGTATTTCATTGTTTGAATATGTCACTGTGTATTTGTCCTTTTTCCTGTTGATGGCCCTTTGTGTTGCTTCTAGTGTCTTGCTACTAAGAGTGGAGTTTCTGTCACCATTCTAATCAGTGTCTTTAGGTGCACGTGGACTATATATATATATTTTAACTTTTTATTGTGAATTGAGTAAAGTTTAAAAGACAAGATCATCAGTTTTACTTTCAATCAATCATATATTTTGCCTCATCTCAGTGATTACAATCCCCTCCCTACAACAACAGTTTATCCTGGCTCCTTTTTGTGGCTTCACTTTTATATCTTATTTTTTACAAATCAATAAAGCAGAAATATATGATGTATACATGCAAAACAAAAACCATACATTAATTTAAATGTCCAAAGGGCGCATTTTGCAAACCAGCCTCCTGCCCACAGGCACACAGCCTTTCTCAGTCTATGGGCCTAGAGTCCGCAGCTGCTGTATCTCTCTGTGCCATTGCTCGGCTGTCATTGCTTTTCTAGATAGAATCTCATACTCCACTCATGCTCTTCCTTCTTGATGGTCCTGGGATTGTCTGTTCCTGAAATGAATGATGAACTACTCCCCCTTTTAGTTGCACATCTTCAATTATAGTTGTGACAATCACAATTATCCTGTTAACAATTACTCACAACTGAATCATAAAATTCTTTCACCATCATCACCCATCCCCGAACATCTGGAAAAGAGGAAAACTATTCAGTGGGGATTCTACCTTATCCCCCCTCATTCTGAAACTAAGCACACTTATGAAAGCTTGTAAGTCAGCCAGTTCGTACCTAGATAGCCCCCTATTTTTCATAGCCAATGCCTGAATTCCTTGGCCCTATCAATCCAGTGCACTGAGTAAACAAGCTTGATCCTTGGTATAAAGAATTCTTCCATTCTGGCTGGAATTTTGATCAACTGTAAAGTAGACTATTTTTTAAAAGGTATTTATCAAAGAATAGTTTTGCTGGGTTTCAAGTTGCTCAGTTTTCAAACTGGTAGTACCAGTATTTATTCCCAATAATTAAATGAGTGAACAAACTAAGGAATGGAGAAGATAATGTGCTCATTGAATGAGAGAGTATATATATGAATGAGTGAATATTAAGCTTTAGAAAAGTAAGTTAAATTGGTTTTCACAATGTGTGTTTACAGTGTGTAAACATTTCCGGTGCTCCTTATTCCTACTACTATTGGTATCCTAGATGTCATATAGGGCACAGTCTAAACTGCTGTCACAAAGACCCCAAAAGAATACAGTCATCAATTTCTCTGCCAGGGGACTGCCTGCTGACCTCTGCTTTGTTTTGTGAAGCTATCAGGGACCTGGTTTTGCTTCCCTCTAGTTGCTCCTCTAACATTTCTAGTTGTTAACCTTTGTCAGCATGGTGGGAGCTGTCTTCCCAGTACTGTCTGCCTTTCAGCACATGAAGAGAAGGAGGTGGAAAGTGAGCAGCTTTCCTTTGTTAAAGTTATAATCTGAAAACTGCTGACATTACTTCCACCTACCCACTTCCCCTCCCCCCATGGGCAAGAAGAATTAATCCATGTTTTCACACCTAGCAGCAAGGGAGTCAGGGAAAAAATATAATCTCCAGTTGGGCAACATGTGCCCATTGAAAACTTGAGGGGCATGTAGCGTGGGCAGTATGAGTTTCCTACTGCCGCCTTAACAAAGTAGCACAAAGTTAATGGCTTCAAACAACATAAATTTATTTTCCTACAGCTGTGGAGTCCTGGTGTGGTGCTATGGGTTAATGTGTCAGACTGCAAAGCCGTTTGAACTGCAAGGTTGGCAGTTCAAGCTCACCAGCTGCTCCTCCGAAACCCTTGCAGGGTCGCTATGGGTCGGAATCGACTCGACGGCACTTTACAACAACAACAACAACAAATGGAGGTCAGAAGTCCAAATGTGTTGACAAGGCTGTGCTCATTCTGGAGGCTCTAGGAGAGCATTCATTTCCTTGCCTTTTTCAGTTTCTAGTGGCTGCCCACATCCCTGGACTTTTGTCCTTTCCCTGACATGGCTCCAATGTCTACTTTTGTTGTCACATCTCCTTCTCTGACTCTCCTGCTTCTGTCTTCCTTCTTTTAAAGACTTCTGTGATTATATTAAGGAGCCCTGGTGGTGTGGTAGCTTAAGTGTTCGCCTGTTAACTGAAAGATTGGTGGTTCAAACCCACCAGTCACCCAGAAGGAGAAAGATGTAGTGGCTTGCATCTGTGAATATTACAACCTTGAAAACCCTGAGAGGCAGTTTTGTGCTGTCCTATAGGGTTGCTATGAGTAGGAATCGAGGACAACGGGTAATGATAATGGTAATTACATTGAGCCTGGTATGGCATTGTGAGATAAGCACTGGACCACAAGGTCAGTTTGAACTGCAAGGTTGGTGGTTCAAACTCACCAGCTGCTCCTTAGAAATCCTATACAGGGTTGCTATGAGTTGGAAACAAGTTGATGGCACTTAACAACACTGAGCCCACCAAGATAATCTCCCCATCTCAAGAGTCTTAATTTAATTATATCTGTAATGTCCCTTTTGCCTTGTTAGGTAACATATTCACAGACCCTGGGGAGTAGGATTTGGACCTTCTTCAGGGGCCATTTTTTTCTGTCTACTCTGGGGCAAATGGGTTTTATTTCTAAATGGAGAAGGTGGGGAGTGGGCACTGGGAGATAATTAGCCTTGGCTATGTTGTACTACTGCATTGCTGCCACTCTCATGACTGTGCATATATTTTTTAAAGTATAAAATTGAACTTTCTGAAGACAGGACTTTGTTTTCTCATACTCAGTGATCCTTGGAGTTCAAATGTCTAAGTAATCACAAAAGAAAATTGTATTTTTGAGGTCTACATCCTTTCTCATGAGCGAGTATCTCATATCAGTCTCCTATTTGCCTTTCCTGAATGGCATTTCCAGCTACTATTGTCCTTGCAGTTTCCTCCCGGAAACTAACAGGGCACCTAGTCCCTACTGTGTACCATGATTAAATGACACATACACTGTCATTTAATCTTGTTACATAGTAGGGACTCAGGCTGGCACATGGTGGCCAGAGCCCTCTGTGAAGACCGCCTCACTTCACATTTAGTTCACAATAGGTGTACAAATCAAACTGTTCTTTCCTCTAATACTTTGGCCCTCCACTGTGTGTATTCATCTGTTTTCTTAGCATGTGCACATGATTTTTTATTTCTGGCATCAGAGAGATCAGGGTTTAGTGTGAGAACTATGATCATGTTCGGATTATTAATGGATGTTTGCAGTGGTTTCTCCACATTGTGAGTCATGTGCCATCAGTAAATGAAGGTCCTGAAAACTTTACTCCATTTGTACCATCATGGTCAACTCTACTTTGAGGTGGCAGCTCTTCCCCAGTCATATTTTGAGTGCCTTTCAACCTGAGGGGCTCATCTTCCAGCACTATATCTGACCATATTCTGGTGCTCGTCATAATGTGTCAGTATTCAATATTCTGATGCTCTCTGACAGTGTCCCACTGCTGTTCATGAGGTTGTCAGTGGCTAAACAGTCAGGAGTAGTCTGCCTCTCCCTCTTCCTAATCTTAGTGTGGAAGCTTAGCTGAAACCTGGTATTTAAAATAACTGGTGGCATAACTTCCAGCATCACAGCAACACACAAATTACCATAGTACAACAGACTGACAGACGAGTGGTGGGAACGGTGGTAGATATACAGAATAGACACAATTTGAATCATCTGAAATTATACCTCTTTTCTTTTTGGTATAATGCATAAATAAAATAAAAAGGCACCACCTATGTCTCCCACCAATTCAGAATGTATTAAAATGCAGTGCTAGATTGAGTTGTGTAGACTGACAGTGGTGGCTGGGAACACTGTGGTTCTGGGAAGGGCCTTTGCTGGGGTGGAGGGTCCTTTAAATGTAGCACAGAAAACAATCTTAGGACTGTTAGGAGCTGGGAGAGCCATACCAGCTGTCTCATAGTGGCCATGGTTTTGTCAGTCTGGAATTGTTGGTTTTTGAGAATCAGATTGAAATTTTATGCAGCAGTTTAGATCCCCGACTATCTTGTAAGCATTAGGTCTTCTGGTAATATTGGGCTGACTCCCTGCTTGGCTGCCGTCAGTGGCAGCTCTGCCCAAATAGGCACTGGGACTTGACTTTGCCTTGTTGTTGTTATTGTTAAGTTCCGTCAAGTCGACTCCGACCCCTAGCGACCCTATATAGGCCTACATAGGGTTTCCAAGGAGCAGCTGGTGAGCTTGAACCACCGACCTTGTAGTTCACGGCTTTGCAGCCTGACGATATTGGGCTGACTCCCTGCTTGGCTGCTGTCAGTGGCAGCTCTGCCCAAATAGGCACTTGGACTTGACTTTGCCTTGCTCCCTCTAATCCTTGTCTCCTGACATGAGCCATGATTGCCGATCACTTGGTAGAGATAGATAATCTGGTTTATGCTGTCATTCCCACCCGAGTGACCTGCCAGTCCCAGTAGGTCTCTGAGTTGGCTCTCAGACACCCCTGACCTCATAGTTTGACTTACCTCTTGACATTACAATCAGAATGCTATCGTCTTAACTGTCTGCTAGGACTGAACCATTCTTACAGAGAGAATTGCTGGACATTTGCAGGTCACAAGGACTGTGTGAATTTGCAGGAAGAACTGTTGTTTAGTGATTGACTCGAATCCCTCCTTTTTTCTTTTTTAATCCCTCCTTTTTGAACATTTCAGTCACACCCAGGGTTTTATGCTGCTTTTCATCTGAGAGCCTTGTGCCTACCATGTGCCTGCCTGGCTCATGAGTGAGTAATGCCAATAGTTCCTAATACCCCAGACTGTTGCCACTCATCTGAGCTTTAATTTGGGCACCAAGTCACTACTGATCCTACTTAGGTTTCTTTAGACCTGTGTCATCATTGACATTGGTTGCTAACATGTGTGCATTGGCTGGATGTCCCACCAATGGAGACCTTGTGCTTTGGGACCTGATGTTTTTAAATAGATTTGTCTTGTGACGAGCAGTCAAGAGTTGCACCTTCAGTGGTAGGAGAGAATCACTTAAAGTTACCACATGACTGGAGAAGATGAATAACCCCAACAAGAAAGGTTTTCAGAAAACCAAACCAGTTCCCATCATGTCAACTCCCAACTCATGGCAACACAACGTGTGTCAGAATAGAACTGCGCCCTACTAATTTTTCAGAAATAGATCACCAGGCCTTTGTTCCAAGGCATCTCTGAGTAGACTTGTGCCTCTAATAACATTTCTGTTAGCAGCCGAGCCTGTTAACTGTTTGCACTACCCAGGGACTCCAGTGATGTTTTTAGGAGCCTGACTGTAGATAAAGCCAGATTCCAGTAGCAGGACTTCACTTGATTTCTAATGTGGGTGTTGCATCCTCCCCTTAGCCCATACTGGCAGCTAATTTTATGAATCATCTTTGTTTTTGCTTCTGCTATCAACTGCTTCCTTCTGATAACCGGGGGCTAAGTGGTGTGGTGCTGTGGGTTAATGTGCCAGACTGTTAGTACCAACTTGACAGCACTTAGCATCAGCAATAACAAGTTGATCATTTAGCAAATGTTGTTGTTGTTGTTGTTAAGTGCCATCGAGTCGGGTCCGACCCATAGCGACCCTGTACAGGGTTTCCGAGGCTGTAAATCTTTACGGCAAATGTAGGACTTAAATATATAAGGTTGTTGCTGTTAGTGTCGTTGAGTCAGTTACGACTCATAACAACCTTGTATAGGATTTCCGAGGAACAGCTGGTGGGTTTGAACTGCTGACCTTTGTGGTTCCCTGATCCTACAGCGCCACACCAGGAGGCCATATATAGGTAAGAAGAACTTTCCGGGGCAGTGACTTAGGTGTCCATAGCAGCCAGTAAAACTCATTTGGCCTCCGTTGGCTCCATCCCTAGCTTGTTCCTGCTAAGTCTTTGCCCATCCCCTTCCCTCCATGCTGTCTAGGGGCCTATGTTGGAAAATCATGGCTCTTAGCATGTAGCTGACTTCTTGCTGAGGAGGTGGAGCACAATAGCATGTTTGACTCAAATAATTCATGCACACTGTGGTTGCAATTTCACTTTCCTGGTGTTTATAGTGACAAGTTGGAAGAAACCACCAATTGGGGAGGAGTTATTTATTTTTGAGGGGGAATCTTGTGACATCGAATTTATCTTTGATTTATTTGGTCTGCTGAAAAATGCAAGGAAGTCCGATTTGTTGTTGCCAGGCATAATTCCCTCTTCCTTTTCCTCCCCAACCCTAACTCAAATGTTTCCGGAAACACAGTAGAGAACGGTCACTGCTTGAGGAGAGTGCTTAGGAAGCATCACTGGGGAATGTAACGACCATGCAAATCATGTTTGTAGCATGCTGGCTCTCCCAGAATGGGTAGCAAAAAAAACAAAAACTTTGCTGAATGAGTGAAAACAATGTATGATATATAACTCTTGACATCAAAATCTCCTTCCCCTAAATTAGACTAGAAATTGGTATTTATTGCTATTGCTTATTCACATCTCCTGCTTAAAAGTACACCCCTTGTGGCCATGCTTATTCAATCTGTAAACTGAGTGAATAATCCAAGAAGCTGGATTACATGAAGAAGAACATGGCATCAGGATTAACAACCTGCGATATGCAGATGATACAACCTTACTTGCTGAAAGTGAAGAGGACTTAAAATAACTTACTGATGAAAATCAAAGACCACAGCCTTCGGTATGGGTTGCATCTCAATTGTAAAGAAAGCAAAAATCTTCACCATTGGACCAATAAATAACATCATGATAAATGGAGAAAAGATTAAGTTGTTCAAGACTTCATTCGGCTTGGACCCACTATCAACACTCATGGAATCAACAGTCAAGAAATCAAACTACATATTGAATTAGGAAAATCTGCACTAGACCTTCAGATTGTTGAAGACAAATATGTCAGTTTCAGGACTAAGGTGGACCTAACCCAAGTCATGGTATTTTCATTTGCCTCATATGCATGTAAAAAGCAGACAATGAATAAGGAAGACCATAGAAGAATTTATGCACTTGTGTTGTGGTATTGGAGAAGAATATTAAAAGTACCATGCAGTTCAAGAAGAACAAACAAATCTGTGTTGGAAGAAGTACAGCCAGAATACTCTTTAGAAGCCAGAATGCTCCTTAGAAGCCAAGATGGCGAGACATCGTCTCTCATACTTTGGATATATTGTCGGGAGAGGTCAGTCCTGGCAGAAGGATATTATGGTTGGTAAAATGGAGGGCCGTCGAAAAAGAGGAAGATCTCCAAGGAGATGGATTGGCACAGTGGCAGCAGCAGTGGACTCAAGCTTAAAAATGATTGTGAGGACGGCACAGGACCAGGCAGTGTTAATGTTCTGTTGTTCATAATGTTGCTTTGAGTCGGAACTGACTTGACTGTACCTAACAACAGCAGTAACAGACTGCCAAGAGGGACTGGGAAAGTCAGTGCTGCTTTAAGCTCCCCTGATGTCTCTCATTGTGTAAAGTAAGTTTACATGTTTGGAGGTAGTTTTCTGAAGAAGCTGTGGTGGTACAAACAGTTAAGTGCTTGACTGCTATCCAAAAGGTTGGTGGTTTGAGTCCATACAAGGGCTCCTGTGGGTGACAATCTGCTTCCAGAAAGCTCACACTAAGAAAGCCCTATGGACCAGTTCTGTCACCCAGGGTTGGTATGAGGCAGAATTGACTCAAAGGTACCTAATAACCAAGAATTAGGGACAATTATCAGCAGTGTAATGTAACCCATAAGGGAATTTTGACAGTACTACATCATTTGTGCATGGACCACTTTTACTATATATATGAGTATATTTCTGTGGCCTTGGATTAGCCAGTAATTGAAATGTCTTTTGCATTGAACTGGTCAAGTGGAGACCCATGGTTGACATCATGGAAAACATGTTGTCAGGGCCTTTGGTGGGCTGAGTTTCCCTGCAGAAGAAATCTTCTTTATCTTTTTTAGTTGCGATGTGCTTTCAGCCTTGTTACACTTCCTCTTGGGGATGGAATGAAGCACATTCATGTACCCTGGGCTTTGCAGAGGTGATCTTAGATAAGGGAGCCCAAATGCTGATTTCTGCATAGTTCTCATCCTGCATTTTAGGGAAGTGTCACGGGCCCTTTTGCACCATGCCCCTGTAAGATATTTTTCTTTTTTTTTTCTGTTGCCATGCTTGGACTTTTGCCTGAACCAGTCCCTAGTGTTTGGCTTCAGATTCTTTCATTTTTTCCTAGGGAGTAATTGTGTAAAAAATGCTCTCCTGTCAAAAACATAATGGCTTCAATATCATAAATTGGTAGTGGAAACTCCTCTGACATTTGGCTTAATATTTTAACCATTGCTAATGGCTAAAATGATTATAGCATGCCAGTTGGGCCCTTTGGATGCCTATTGGGTTGACTTGCCTGTCTGCTGTCTACTTTTGTCATTGTGTGTACACGCTCTTGGGGACCAGCCTACTTATTACAAGCACTTCAATCTTCTAATGTTTTAATGCTTTGGAGAATTACAGGAGTCATATGCTGCTTCCTAGGTAACTGAGACTTGCTAAATACAGAGAGCTTCAATGGCCCTACCTTTTGGCATTGGAAATCATTGCTTTTTATTTTTAGACCAGCTTTTGTTATTCTCAAGGACTTTCAAGCCTGGACAGTGGGAGTCACTGAGCAGGACCTTTGTTAGTTGGTCACTGCTGTAGTTTGAAGGCTCCCTCCCAGCTAGTTGGACCTAGAATCCCAATCCATTGAAACAAGGAGTGTTGACTTACACCTGGCTCCCTTTCTCCACTTCTACTTCCTATTTCACTGTGGATTGAGGGTACTTGCCTTAAGAAAAATACAGTGAAAAGAGCCAATTCTGGCTGCCTGTAGTTCCTGGTACCAGGCTAAAAAGCGAATCACCAGAAGAACCGAGTTCTGAGTCCACTGGCAAGCAGCACAGAGACTGTGACCCCTGCACTGAGGTTTCTGGTGGTCTGACATGGAAGTTGGTATGACTGTACTTATTTGCAAATTGCGGTATTAAATGAAAAATAAAAATCAGCTTAGCTTCCATTGCTCATTTTATAAGTTATAATCTCATTTTACTATCTCCATTCTTGCCCACCTTCAGTTACAGAGATAACTCTGAGTGGGTTTTCTTTTTAAAGATCTGTGTCAAGCAGATACCTCATAAAAATGGCACAAAGTGTTTTATTTAGAACTTACCCTGTGATATAAAATCATATGCATTTTTGTGGTCCTTGTTACTGGTTTCTTTGGGGCTCAGTGATAGTGGAGGCCCAGACCAGTCAGCTCATGGAGATACTTTCAGGGGAGGCAACTTGAAAGTGGTGTGGACTTGCACTCATTTTACTTTTGTGAGAGTCACTCATCAGACCGGAAATAAACTACTCTAGTATTTAATAACCTGGTGTGTTAGTTTCCTAAGGCTTCCGTAACAAATTGCCACAAACTTCATGGCTTAAAACTGGTGGGGAACCTTTTCTGCTAAAATTTATAACATCATTTGTTTGCCATATAAAATTATCAACTTAAAAATTAGCCTACTATATTTGGTCAACCATTTAATTAACTCACCCCAATGGAGTCCTGGTATGGCGCAGTGGGTTAATGCTTCAGACTGCAAAGCTGTTTGAACTGCAAGGTCAGTGGTTCAAGCCCACCAGCCGCTCCTTGTAAACCCTATACAGGGTCGCTATGGATCGGAACCACCTCAATGGCATTTAACAACAGCAACCAATGGCGTCCTGGTGTGGCGCTGTGGGTTGGCAGTTCAACCTCACCCGCCACCCCTCGGAAACCCTATACAGGGTTGCTATGGGTTGGAACCAACTCGATGGCACTTACCAACAACAACAATGGAGTCCTGGTAGCATAGTGGTTATGGTTGTGAGTTGGGCTGCTAATCTTAAGGTCAGCAGTTTGAAACTACCAGCAGTTCTGTGGGGAGAAAGATGAGGCTTTCTTAAACTTTTTCCCTAAAATTTTGTTCATATTGTTGTTGAATATGCACAGCAAAATCTATATCAGTTCAATAGTTTCTACATGTAAAATTAAGTGACATTGATTATATTTTTCAAGTTGTGCAACCATTCTCACTCTCCTTTTCTGAGTTGTTCCTCCCCCATTTACATAAACTTACGCCCCACAAGGCTCTTATCTAATATTTTGAGTTACTGTTGTCCACTTGATCCCATATAGATAATTCCACCACTCATCTGTCAGTTTGTCATACTTTGGTTCCTTGCTTGTTGGTGTGATGCTGGAAGCTATGCAATCAATATTTTAAATACCAGCAGGGTACACCAGGGTGTGGAGTCCTGTTGTGGTGATGTGGGATAAAGCATTGGACCACAAGGTCGGTTTGAACCACAAGGTCGGCAGTTCAAACTCACCAGTCACTCCTTGGAAACCCTATACAGGGTTGCTATGAGTTGGAGTCGACTCGATGGCACTTAACAGCAACAACAACGAAGAGTATGCCCATGGTGAATAGGTTTCACCTGAGCTTCCAGACTAGGCAGAAGGAAAGGCGGATTACTTGTGAATGTTTAGCCACTAAAAACCTTATGAAGATGGTTGATGATGCATGGAGGGCATTGTAACCATGGCAATGAAACGATATACGTTAGAATGAATGTAAAGCTAATGTTCTCCCATGTAAACGATCACATAATTCACAGTAGAACATTAAACAAACAAAAAAACCCTTATGCTTGGCAGTGGAACATTGTTGGCGCCAGGATATTGAATATTGAAACATGATACATAGCATCAAAATATTGTGCTGGAAGATGAACTCCTTAAGTAGGAAGGCACTCAAAATGCAGCCAGAGAAGAGCTGCATCCACAAAGTAGCGTTGACTGCGATGAGGCAAATGGAGTAAAGCTTTTGGGACCTTCATTCACTGATGTTGCAAAACTCAAAATGAGGAGAAACAGCTGCAAACATCCATTAATAATCAGAGCATGGAATGTACGAAGCATGAATCTAGGAAAAATGGAGGTTGTCAAAAATGAAATAGAACACATAACGATTATAGGTTCTATCTAGTGTGCTGAAATGGACTGGTATTGGCCATTTTGAATGAGACAGTCACATGGTTTACTATGCTGGGAATGCCACATTGTAGAGGAATGGTATCACTTCATCAAAAAGAGCATTTCAATATCTATCTTCATGTATAATGCTGTCTGTGATAGGATAATATCCATATGTCTACAAGGAAGCCCAGTTAATACCACTATTACTCAAATTTACACACCAACTACTAAAACCCAGTGATGATGAAATTGAGGATTTCTACCAGCTTCTTCAATTAAGATGCATTGATAATTGCTGGTAATAGGAATGCAAAGATTGGAAGCAAAGAGTAGTTGGAAAATATGGCCTTGGTGATAGAAACAATGCTGGAGATTGCATGATAGAATTTTATAAGATTGATGACTTCTTTATTGCAAATACCTTTTTAAAACAATATAAAACATTTCTGAGGAAGGAAAGGTAATAGAATTAATTGAAAAAGAATTCAAAAGAATAACAATTAGGTACCTTTAAAGGATTAATAGATCAAGGAAAGCAAGAAGAACACACACACACACACACACACAATCTTTAGAAGAATTTAGGAAACACCACAAGAACAGAGAGACAAAATAATGCAAATTTTGAAGCAATATACAAAACCTGCAATTAGAAATCCAGAAGATTAATACTAAGATCTCAGAAATAGATAGTACATTGAAAGGGCAAAATAATAGATATGAGACAGTGGAAGCCCAAATTAGTGAACTTGAAGATAAATCTATCAATAGTAGTATGGTGGAAGAACTATCAGAAAAAAAGGATGAAAAACTTCAAAGAGTACCTGAGTTTTATGTGGGACACCATGAAGAGCAACAACGTATGCATGATTGGAATTCCAGAACAGGAAAAGAAAAGCACAGAGAAAATTGTTGAAGAGTTGGTGGAAGAAAAGCTCCCTAATATCATTAAAGATGAGAAGGTAAGCATACAAGAAGCTGAACAAACCCCACACAGTATAGATCCCAAAAGAAAATCACCAAGACATTATTATTAAACTTTCCAAAGGCAAAGGCAAGGAAAGAATCCTGATAGCAGCTCGGGAAAAACAAAAAGTTACCTACCAATAAGACCCAATAAAACTAAACTCTGATTTTTCAGCAGAAACCATACAGGCAAGAAGGCAGTGCGATAACATACACAAAATTCTGAAAGAAATACATTGCCAACCAAGAAACATGTATCCAGCAAAGCTGTCCCTCTAATACGGTGGCAAAATTAGGACATTTTCTGATAAAAAGGGAATTTCTTATAATCAGACCAACTTTACAAAAAAATGTTAGAGGGTATTCTTGTACTGAGAACCAATAACAGACAATAGCAGACAACAACCTGAGATTACCATACTTGACAACACTACCTAGTAGAAATCAATCCGGATATGGAAGTAAAACAAATCTACAAGACTAAAAATAGGGAACCACAGATAATGATTTATAATAAAGTCAACTACAAAGCAAAAAGAGGGAACAGTATAGCTACAGAACATTGAAGTAACAAGGAAATCAAGTAGATTTCAAGATAAAACAGACCGTTTTAAGCAGGGAAAAAAGTTAATTATAGGATAACTTCAAAGAAAAGTAATACACCTGCACATCAGAATTAAAACAGAGGAAAGTCAGATTTAATAAACATTAACACAACAGAAATGAAAATGACAAACTCACAAACAAAATGAACTCAACATGGAAAATTACGTGGAACAAAGAACTCAGCAGCCCCAAAAAAAAAACCACACAGAAAAATGACAACAGTTAGTTCATACCTATTAATAATTATACGGAATATAAATGGATTAAATGTACCAGTCAAGAGACATGAAGAGCAAAATGGATAAGAAAACAGCATCCTTTAATATGCTACCTACAAGAGACATATAAAAAAGATTGTTGTTGTTGTTAGGTGCCATCGAGTCGGTAATGACTAATAGCAGCCCTATCTATCTATGCACAACAGAATGAAACACTACCCGGTCCTGCACTGACTTCACAATGGTTGCTACGCCCGAGCCCATTGCTGCTGCCACTGTGCCAATCCATCTCATTGGGGGGGTCTTCCTCTTTTTCTACGACCTTTTACTCTACCAAACATATATCCTTCTCCAGGGACTCCTGATAATATGTCTGAAGTACAAGAGATGAAGCCTGACCATCCTTGCTTCCGAGGAGCACTCTGGCTGCACTTCTTCCAACACAGATCTGTTTGTTCTTTTGGCAGCCATGGTACTTTCAGTATTCTCCTCTAACACCATAACTCAAATGCATCAATTCTTCTATGGTCTTCCTTATTCACTGTCCAACTTTCACATGCATATGAGGTTATTGAAACATGGCTTGGGTCAGGTACACCTTAGTCCTCAAACTGACGTTTTTGATATTCAACTCTTTAAAGAGGTCTTGTTCAGCAGATTTGCCTAATGCAATACATTGTTTGATTTCTTCACTGCTGCTTCCCTGAGTGTTGATGGCTGATTTAAGCAAAATGAATTCTTTGACAATTTCAGTCTTTTCTCCATTTGTATTGGATGTTGCTCAGTGGTGAGGATTTTTGTTTTCTTTATCTTGAGATGCAACCCATACTGAAGGCTGTGGTCTTTGATCTTCTTCAATAAGTATTTTAAGTCCTCTTTACTTTCAGCAAGCAAGGTTGTATCATCTCATTAATGAGTCTTCCTCCAGTCCTGATGCCATGTTTTTCTTCAGATAATCCAGCTTCTTGAATAATTTGCTCAGCATATAGATTGAGTAAATTTGGTGAAATAATACAACCCTGGAACACACATTTCCCAATTTTTAACCATTCAGTGTTCCCCTGTTCTATCTGAACAACTCCCTCTTGGTCGAGGTACAGGTTCCTCATAATCACAATTAAGTGTTCCGGAATATTCATTTTTCACAATGTTGTCCATAGCTTGTCATGATCCACACAATCAAAAACCTTTGTCTAGTCAATAAAGCACAGATAAACATTTTTCTGGTATTCTATGCTTATGATCAAGAGCCAATGATCCTGAAGAAAGAAGTCTAAGGTACATTAAGGGCATTGGCAAAGAAGAAAGTACCGGGAATAGATGGAATACAAATTGAAATCTTTCAACAAACTGATGCCTCACTGGAGGCACTCACTCATCTATGGCAAGAAATTTGACAGGTAAACCTGGCCAACAGACTGGAAGAGATCCGTATTTGTGCCCATTCCAAAGAGAGGTGACCCAACAGAATACGGAAATCATCGGACAATATCATTGATACCCCATTTGAGTAAAGTTTTACTAATGATACTGCAAAAAATGGCTGCAACCATACATTGACAGAGAACTTCCAGTGGCTTAAGCCTTATTCAGAAGAGGATGTAGAATGAGGGATATCATTGCTGATGCCAGATGGATCTTGGCTGAAAGCAGAGTACCAGAAAGATGTTTACTTATGCTTTATTGACTATGCAAAGGCTTTCGATTGTGTGAATATCAAAAAGATGGACACAGCCTAAATGCCCATTAACAGAAGAATGGTTTAACAAACTTTGATACATACACACAATGAAATACTACAAAATGATTAAGAATGATGATGAATGTGTGAAGCACCTCACAACATGGTTAAACCTGGAGGACATTATGCTGAGTGAAATTAGTCAATTACAAAAGGACAAACATTGTACACTACAAGACCAGTGTTGTAAAAAGTAGATGTAGTCAGGTTTTCTTGATAGAAGAAACAGTTTATGATGGGGGTGTGTGTGTGTTGGTGGAGGAAACATTATTCAGGGGCTCGAGGGTTAGACCCATGTTAAAATGGGTGACAGGGCAGGCAATGTACAAAAAGAGGGAGGTTAGCAGAGGAAAGGCAAAGGTAGCAGGAGACTAGGGAAGAATGCAATAGTTAAAGTAATAGAGGTAAATGCTGTTAACTGTTGGTATGTGGATGAAATTGTAACCATGTATTTAAGCAAAAGTATATGATTTGCTGAATGTAAAACTGATGATGTGCTTTATAAACCTTCACACAAATTCATAATAAAATGTTTTCTTTAAACAAACAAAAAATTCCAGGTCTTGATTTTCAGCTTTCACTCTGTCCACCAGAGGGCACCACTACTCAGGCGAGATAGTGTGTACTAGTCAGTTTGTCTACCAGAGGTCGCAGCTCCCTTGCTCTTGTTATTACTTGTGTCTCTTCTTTTTCTGCAATTACATTTTTATCTAGAAAACTTAACATCTAGGGAACCTACTCTAGGGCTGTGTGTTACCCTTTGGTTTTGCTGAGGTTTCCTTCCTGCTCTGTGGAGATTGCTTACATCCGAGTTGGCATTTAGGGGAAACACAGGTAGTCTTTGTCTCTGTTTCAAAAGGAGGGGGGACTGGGTTTCCTCAAAAGGACCTCTAACAGATCTGTCTTGTTGGTTTCAGAGCCCCAGTGGTTCTGTGGAGGTTGGGAGAGCAGTCTCCACTTAGGAGACCCACCTCCTGACTTCAATGTGGGGAACCTTTTATAGGAGTTTGTATCAGTCCAGTAGCTGACAGTTAACTGTTTGCAGGGTGGATACTCACATTTGGTCTGTGTACAGGTCTTCATGAGCACGGTTAAGTATTCCAAAATATCGGTTCTCTGCAATGTTGCCCATAGCTGGTCCTGATCCATACAGTGGAAGTCCTTTGTGTAGTCTATAAAGCACAGGTAAACATCCCTCTGGTTTTCTCTCCTTCAGCCAAGATCCATTTGACGTTAGCAGTGATATCCCTTGTTCCACGTTTTCTTCTGAATTTAGCTTGAACCTCTGCCATTTCCCTGTGAATGTACTTTTGCAGCCATTTAAAAATTATCTGTAGCAAAATTTCACTTACATGTGATCCTAATTTCTGCATTCCATTTGGTCACTTCTCTTTGGAATAGGCAAAAATATGGATCTCTTCCAATCAGTTGGCCAGGTTCCATATGTGTTCCATATTTCTTGGCATTGATGAATGAGTGCCTCCAGTGCTGCATCAGTTTGTTGCAAGATTTCAGTTTGTATTCCATCAATTCCCGGAGCCTTGTTCCTTGCCAATGCCTTCAGTGAACCTTGAACTTCTTCCTTCAGTTCAGTTGACTCTTGTTCGTATGCTGTTTCTTGAAATGGTTGGACATCAACCATTTCTTTTTAGTTCAGTGACTGTATATTCTTTCTTTCTTTTGATGCTTTTTGTATCGTCAGTATTTTACCTATAGAGTCTAATATTGCAATGTGAGGTTTAAATTTCTCTTCAGTTCTTTAAGCTTGAGAAATGCTGAGCATGTTCTTCCCTTTTAGTTTTCTTTATTCACGTCTTTGCACATTTCATTTTAATACTTGCCTTTGTCTTCTTGAGCTGCTCTTTGAAATATTCTGTTCAGCTCTTTTACTTCCTCATTACTTCTACTTGCTTTAGTACCTCTATGCTGGAGAACAAGTTTCAGAGTATCTTCTGATATCCATTTTTGGTCATCTCCTTTCTTGTCTTCTTAATGACCTTTTGCTTTCTTCCTGTATGATGTTCTTGATGTCATCCCACAGCTTTTTTGGTCTTCGATCATTCATGTCTTAATGCATCAAATCTGTTTTTGAGATGATCTCTAAATTTAGATGGGATATGTTCAAGGTCAAATTTTGGCTCTTGTAGACTTGTTTTAATTTTCTTTATTTTCAGCTTGAACTTGCATATGAGAAGTTGATGGTCAGTCCCACTGTCTGCTTCTGGCCTAGTTTTGGCTGATGACAACAACATTTCCACTATCTCTTTCCACAGATGTGTAGTCAGTTTGATTTCTGTGTATTTCATCTTGTGAGGGCCCTGATGTTGTTTTTTAAAAAAGTTATTTGCAATGACTAGTTCATTGGTCATGCAAAGTCCTATAATGTAGTCTTCTGCATCATTTCTATCAGCATGGCAATATTTTCCAACTACTGATCTTTCCTCTTTGTTTCCAACCTTTGCATTCCAATCACTAGTAATTATTAATGTATCTTGATTGTATTTTTGATTGATTTCAGACTGAAGAAGTTGGTAGAAATCTTCAATTTCCTCATCACTGGCTTTAGTGGTTGGTGCATAAATTTGAATTATAGTGATATTAACTGATCTTCCTTGTAAACATATGGATATTATCCTATCACAGACAGTATTATACTTCAAATTAGATCGTGAAATGTTCTTTTTGATGATGAATGTGACTCCATTCCTCTTCAGTTTGTCATTCCTGGCATAGTAAACCATGTGAGTGTTAGATTCAAAATGGCCTGTCCATTTCAACTCATTGATGTCTAGGATATCAATTTTTATGTGTTCCATTTAATTTTTGTAAACTTCCAATTTTTCCTAACTTCACACTTCATACATTCCATGTTCTAATTATTAATGGATGTTTACAGTTGTTTCTCCTTTTTTGGGGGGGAGTTTGTGCACCATTATTAATGAAGGTCCCCAAATTTTCACTCCATTTGCATCATCACGGTCAACTCTGAGGATGCAGTTCTTCCCCAATCACATATTGAGTTCTTTCCAACCTGAGAGGCTCATCTCCTGAAACTATATCTGACAATATTCTGGTGCTATTCATCATTATGGTGCTGTTGGACAGTGTTCCACTGCTATTTATAAGATTTTCAGTGACCTTCTGTGGTAACTTACAGTAAGCTTGCAACCAACAGTGACTGTGTGGGGAAGGCACACTCCAAATGGACCCCTAGGGAGGTGTGTCTTGTTGACTTTAGGTCAGAAGTATGAGGTCCTGTCTCTGTACAGGAAGGGACTGTGTGGTTAGGGTGGTGGTATATGTTTTTGATTTGGTTCCAACTCATAGAGACCCTGTATAGGGTTTCGAGGCTATAAACCTTTATGGGAACAGAAAGCTTCATCTTTCTCTCTAGTGGTGATTAGGGAAGAAGCAGGCTGTTTTTCTGGAGTCTCTAATCCAGTTCACAGCAGCTGACGAATCATGTGGCTGAAGGAGGGACAGGGAAAGCAATGGTGGGAGAAGCAATTTTCCTACTGTGTGTGCCTTGTTAATTCCTGCCTGTCTGCAATTCCTACTGCTTTTCTCTGCTTCCCAATTCAGTCCTTCAAAGCTGCGCACCATTTTTCTTGTTTTATTTGTAAAGGAGAGTCAGAATGATCGATCATTTGTTTATGCCACCATCTTCCCATAATTCACCATAAATGCTCTTCATACATTTAAGGATCCTTCAATACACTAGAACTACCCTGGTAATCTAGTATAATCTCCCTTTGATGAGCAACCTTAAATTTCTCTGCAATCTGAATTCCCCGTAGCCATGCAAAGTAGCATATATCACAGACTCTGAGGATTATGTCATGGACATATTTGGGGGTTCATTAAATGTTAGGTCAACAGGAATTTTGTTTTTCTAGAGAGTATTTTGATGGTGCAAATGGTTAATATGCTCACCTGCTTTACTGAAAGGTGCTGATCCTCTCAGAGCTACCTTGGAAGCAAGGCTTGGAAATGTACTTCCAATGAAAATCCAGTGCAGTACAGTGGAATGATACACACAGATGTGGTTACCATTAGTTGGAATCAATTTGACAGCAACTGGCTTTTGTTTTTCTAGATCTCCATGTTGGGTAAGGCCAAAAGGGCAGTAGTTTTTGGTAGTGTTCTGCGTGGAGGATCTCTTCCATCTTTGTAGAGTTTGAGGAAGTGGAGAAGGAAGTTTATCTCCTAGCAGTGGGCCTTGAAGTTTGTCAGATACCTTGTTTTTTCACTGTTGGACTGTCCTGGAATTTTGATGATCCCAGCTGGAACTCCTACTAAATTTCCCTTCCCAGGACTGCTGGGGCCTGGGGTGGTGTTGAAGGGGTGCAGGGAGACAGGCTGGGGTAGTAACAGCTGGGCTGACTGGTTAGAGAGGAATGAGGAAGCAGGGAATAAGTACAGGAAATGACTGATGAGTCTGCCCCTTGGGAGAAAGAAAATAGAAGATGGGGTTGGTTACATCTGGCCCCAAAGAAAATAAAAGTGTGGGCTTTATGTTTGTGTGCTTTGTGATTATTTCTACTGTTAAGTCCATTTAGAGACTTGAGGATAAATAAATATGTTTGATTACCTTTGGGTAAGGATTAAAGCTAACTAACACATATGTGTATGCTACACTACCTGCGCTTTTAAGTGTCTTAAAGTAAATGACAGAGAGTCAAATGCAACTGTGATGAGATATCTGGTCTTTTGACTTGAACTTAAAATACTAAATAATTTAAAGAACTAGATGGAATCATTTTGGTCTCTGAAAAATGAGGATTTTGAATTATCGTCATCACTGGGCCATTTAGCTCCATTGGCAAGAGCATGGCAACTAATGATGGCACTTGGTCCCTGGTTGTGACTGTGGCCAAGCAATGAGTTTTTCTGCATAGCATCGAGTAAATAGCTTTGTGCAGTATGGAAATAGAGGCCTACCTATTAGGTTTTTGTAGCAGTTTGTTTGGAGTTACTATGAGTGAGAATTGACTCAGTGTCACACAACAACAACATAATGCATATGCAAAAATCATAGCTGTTCAATTCATAGTTATACCACAGTGAACACGCTCATGTAACTGCTAAGCAACTGTTAACACATTGAACGTCCCACTCCTTCCCACTACTATGACTTCTGACGCCATCGGTTAGTTTTGCCTGCTTGTAAATTTTATGCAAGTGGAAATCATACAGTATAGCACCACAGAAGGAGCTATAATGATGAAAGCAGCGGAGAGATTGATTTGAAGATATTATGCTGCTGGATTTGAAGATGGGCAAAGGGCCACAAGCCAAGAAATACAGGGGGCCTTTAGAAGCTGGATAAGGCAAGGAAATGGATTCTCCCCTCAAGCTTCCAGAAAGAATCAAGCCCTTCTGACACCTTGTTTTTAGTCCGGGAAAAGCAAGTTTGGACTTTTGATCTTCAGGTAGTAATTTTCCATCGTTTTAAGCTGCTAATAAATCTATGGTAATTTATCTCAATACCAATAACTAATGTATACTTTACCACATATCTGTTCATGTATCTGTCCATCTAGAAGTCCTGGTGTGGTGTTGTAGGATAAGCATTGGGCTATTAACCATAGGTTGGCAGTTCAAACCCACCACCTTGGAAACCCTGTACAGGGTCGCTATGAGTTGGAACCAACTTGACGGCCTTTAACAAAAACAACAATCCATCCATCAATTCATATTATGTTTTGTTGGATTTTAGAGTAAATCAGAGATACTAGTATACTTAATTCGTAACTACTATAGCTCATTAAAGTTCATCATTTCCTCATAGTTCATTTCTTTTTTGAGGTAAAATTTATATACAGTGATGTTCATTAGTTTTAGAAGTACCATTGGGCAATTGCATACAGTTGTGTAATCCAAACCCCTATCAAGATAGAGCATATTACCATCACCCCAGAAAGTTCCTTTGTGCTCTTTCCTGTCAATCTCAACCCTAAGCCCTCTGCTCATAACACTGCTCTGATATTTTTCACCATGGATTAGCTTTGCTTGTTCTAGAACTTCACATAGTATAAACTGTTTTGTATAAATATGCTAAGTGAAAGAGGGCTGTCAATAAGACTCATACATGTCGTTGTGTGCGTTAGTAGGTCACTCCTTTGTATTGTTGAGGAATGTGGATGAACCACAGTTGGTTCTGAGTTGTATTTTTCATTTATACTTCCTCCAAAAGAGACCAATGATCAGCCACTTCCCTGAAATTGTTATTTTTCTGTGTGGCCCATTTAAGCTGTTTTCTTGAAGGATTTTGTATGAAATGAACTCGGGGATGTATCATTTCTAGTATATATATATATATATATTTTTTTTTTTTCCTTTTAACATTATTATATAACCTATCTTTCTATATGTTTGGTTCATTTAGAAAGAGATATGAAAAAACAAAAGAAGATACAATTTGAAGTAAGCAGGAAAAGGTACTATTCTGCTTTGTCTTCCCTAGAGGAGAGGGAGATTCGGGTAGGATAGGGTAGGGATCCAGAAGGTTGAGGGACCTCTGGTAGAGAGGGAGCCCAACCTTTCATATTTACTTAATAGTGCAGCCTCTGGGAGAAGGTACAAAGCAAGACCAGGAGACAAGTCATAAGCCCAGAGGGAGAAGCAGTGGTGGGAGGGCAGGACCACTTGAACATGGCGAGGGCAGTTTACCCGTCACCACTGAGCAAAAGCAGGAGGTAGGAGGCATAGGCTGGTTTGAAAATTAACTTCTTTTAGTTTCACCCTCGTTATTTTTCCCAAGTTTTGTGCTTAAACCTCCCAGTAAGAAATAGTATTTTTTGACAGGATAGGTAATATACAAGAGGGAGGTTGGCAGAGGAAAGATGAAAGTAGCAGGAGACACAGGGAGGAATGCTAGAGTGAATAGAGGTAAATATTGTTAACTGATGGAAATGGAGGGGATTGCTATCATTGTAATGAAATGAAGTATATCATTTGCTAAAGGTAAAATGAAAAACCTTCACTCAATTCACAATGAAAAGTTTTTTTTAAAAAAAGAATATTTTATATTGCAACCTATGAGTCAGAACTGACTTGATGGCACTTAACAACAGACAACAGTAATCCTTAGTTAAGACTGAAATAGAAAGCACAGAAAAGCACATTTCATTGCATAAAATGTGCTCTGATATTTTTTTTAACTCAATTCTCTTCCATTAAAAAACAATGTTTGTTGTGATCCGCCAAACTGATTTCTGGATTAGCCTTGGCTTGAAAAGCATTTCACTACGTGAAGCCCCAACATGCAAAGTTCTTTCCACCAGCTAGTTTTCTTTGTGGGCTTTTCCTTCACCTCCTGGTGGACCATGTAAACCATGTAATTGGTCATGTTTCCATTTTGGTTTTGGCTGTCAAGAAATTCAAATCCAAATGTTCTGAGCAAGTGTTAGGTGTCTCTGTGGTGGCTAAATCCCACTGGATTCTTGACTCTCTATCTGCTTTTTTTCACCCTGACCTTAATTTTTCATACACTACATTTAATACAAACAATGCATGTGTTACACACTTTTGCCAACCACACAACCACCTCAACTTAATTTCCTATGCATGCTATGTGTACTATTTGTGTGTGTGTGCACTATTTATGTGGTGACTTTAGATGTGAAAATACAGTAGCTTTGCTTTGCTGCCTGAGTTTCTGGATGCTGCCACAAACCTATGTGAAATATAACGGAATGTAATGATGGAATACATAAAATGTTGGTGAGAAGATGTAAAGTTTACATGTTTAGAGTCATTTTTGAAGCAAGATCAGGACTATATGATATTGTCCTAACTCTATGTTCTCTGATTTATTTCACTGGCCATTGTTTTGGATATCTAGAAATCACCACACATGCCAATGCCTCCCTCCCCCACCTTTTTTTTTTTTTAACTTTTTATTGTTAATTGAATGAAGGTTTATAGAACAGATCCTTAGTTTTACATTCAGCAAATCATATACCTCGTTTCATTTCAATGAGTGTAATTGCCTCAATGTAACATCACATATCTAGTTTCCTCCCTGTGATTCTTGTTTCTTTTACTCCTTTAATAACCTTTCTGAATTTTGTTCTAAGATAGATGCTGCCCTTTTGATCTTGAGTGGTTGACCATTATATGGTGTGCATATGCCTCACTAGTGTTGTTGTCTCTCCTATATACCTGATCTACTGCTTGGCTGAAAATTGAGCCATGATAGTGACTTCAGTTCCACACTTGAAGGGTGCCCATAGGCCATAGTCCTGGGCTCCTCCAGTCTCTTTTTGACCATTAAGTCTAGTATTTAGTATAATTTGAGTTTTGTTCCACATTATCTTCCACTCTATCCAGTAACAACTAATGTGATTCCTTTCAGAGCAGTTGGTAGTGGTAGCTGGGCACTGTCTAATTCTGGTCTCAGAGTCATGGAGACTGATGGTCACATGTTCCATTAGTCCATTGGACAATTTTGTTTCTACGCATCTTTAGTTTTCATCACTTTTCTTTCCTCTGTACATGAAGAGACCAATAGTTGCACCTTAGATGATTGCTCACAAGCTTTTAATATCACTGTCGCTACGCACAAAAGCAGGATGTAGAACATTGTCTTTGTGGACTATGTTACTCCAATTGACCATGGTGTCCCTCAAGACTAGGGTTCTGAGCCTGCAGGTACAGCAGCTCAGTCCTTCAAGGTAATGTATAAGAAGTTTTATGATTTTACCCCCTGTATGGACAATGAGTCCTGGTGTGGCACTGTGGAATAAAGCACTAGACCGCAAAGTCAGTTTGAACCGCAAGATTGGTGGTTCAGACTCACCAGCCTCACCTTGGAAACCCTATACCAGATCACTATTACTTAGAACCAACTCAACAGTACTCAACAACAACAACATAGGCAATGAATATTGAAGACTGTAGAAGAATTGATGCATTTGAGTTGTGGTGTTGGAGAAGACTATTAAAAGTACCTTGGACTGCCAGAAAAACAAACAAATATGTGTTGGAAGAAGTACAGCCAGAATGTCCTTAGAAGCTAGCATAGTTAGACTTTGTCTCTTATACTTTGAAAATATTATCAGACGGGACCAGTCCCTGGAGGACATCATGCTTGGTAATGTGGAGGGTCAGTGAAGAAGAGAGAGACCCCCAATGAGATGAATAGGCATGGTAGGGGAAGCAATGGGCTCAAATGTAGCCATGGTAGTGAGGCTGGCGCAGGACCAGGAAGTGTTTCATTCTGTTGTGCATAAGGTCGCTGTGAGTCAGTGGCACCTAACAACAGCAACAAAAACTTGCTCCACCGCATTCCTAGATATGTTTGCAACATGTACCTATATCCTCTGTCAAAACCGCTATATATTTCTGGCTATACTTCTCTCCCTCTCACATGTGTTCAGCTTTTGTTTCTATCCATGTATCTACCCATAGATTAATTGTTAATGCAGGATTGTGTTTATAACAGTTATCAATCTCTATTCCCTTTGACCCTTGCAGTCCTCCTTGTGTCTTCCCCTGCCTTCATCATTCTTCTGTCAACCTCCCTCTTGTATATTCCATTTTCCATTACCCAAGCTCACATGTGTCTACCTGCTAGCTGGTGAATTACTTACTTCCCTTTCCCTCCCACCCTTGGTAGCCATCAAAGACGATTTCTTTTAGCATGGAAACCTTTTCTTGATATTTTACAATAGTAGCCTCATATAATATTAGCCCTTTGGTGATTGACTAACTTCATTCAGCATAATGTCCTCCAGGTTCATCCACATTTTGAGGTGTTTCACAGATTCTTCATTATTCTTCAGTGTTGCATAGTATTCCATTGTATGCACAATAGTTTGTTTATCCATTCTTCCACTGATGGGCATATAGGCTGTCTCCATCTTTTTGCTAATGTGAATAGTGCTGTGATGATCATGGGTGTGCATATTTTTATTCATGTTATGACTCGTATACCAATTATAGTGATTGCTGGGTCATAAGGTATTTCTGTTCCCAGCTTTTTGAGGAAGCACCATACTATTTTCCACAGTGGTTGCATCATTTTATTGTCCTACCAGCAGAGTAGGAGAACATACCCCTTTTTAAAAAATTAATTTACCATAGTAATTGTTGTTATTGAGTGTCATCGAGTTGATTTTGACTCATAGCAACCCTGCATAGGTTTTCCAAGGAATGGCTGGTGTTTTTAAATCACAGACCTAAAATTAGCAGTTCCAGGGCTTATCCTGCAGCACTAAATCAGGATTCCTAGAAGTTGATATTTAATTCTGTGGAAGGTGGCATTTTATCTTTATATATTGTTATTATTGTTAAGTGCGTTGAGTTGGTTCTGACTCACAACAACCCTAGGGACGTTTTTATTGATGACAGTTGCATTCATATTTCCTAGAATTATGATTGTTTTATGCAGATAGTTTTTAATGTGATCTCAGGACTATCTCTTAGTCATGCTCCTTGCTGCTGAAATTTCCTGTCTCAACTCAGGTTCTTACCCCCCTACTTGGTTTCCCTGCCACCTGCAGCCTCTGTCTCTGAGCCCACCTCTACATCCCTTGCTGCCACAGCTTTCTTTAGAGAACCTTCATTTAATGTTTTATTTTTTCCTCTGTTCCCAAATTTCCATTGACCCCCTAAGCCTCCAGATACTACAGTCTCTGAGCTTGCCATCAAGGCCAGAATGCTTGGTTGTTGTTAATGCTCTGAATGTTGTTAGTTGTTGCGACGTCACTCTATGCACAACGGAATAGAGTACTTCGTGGCTCTGCTCCGTCCCCATGATTGGTTGTGGATGGGATAATATTGATCCATAGGATTTTTTTTTAATGTTTAATTGTGAATTATATGATAGTTTACATGAGAGAACCTCAGTTCCATATTCATTCCATCGTATATCATTACATTGCCATGGTTCCAATCCCCTCCATGCATCCTCTTCTGACCAAAGGGCATATCCTAGAAGCCCGTGCTCTACAATCCCCCCTCCCCCCTCAGTCTTCAGCCCACAGTTCCTCTCCCTCTCTGGATCCAAAGTCCCCAGCCGCTTCATCCCTCCATGTCATCATCTCTGTCTCCATCTCAGGCATCCCCAGTTCTCTGGGTGGGGTCCCATTCTCGGCTCTTACCCGTTGGTGGTTCCAGAGACCTCCGCTCCTAGACTGGAGAAATAATTGCTCTCTTCCTTGCTACAAAACATCTACCCTTGCATTTCCAACTCTCACAATCCGTCTTGATAACCATTATTCACTACAGTATCGCACTTAACCCATCTGTATTTCATTTCATCAGCTCCACCTAGACAAATTGGATAGTACTCACTGGTGATTCTGCCTTCCTCCATGCCCTCTAGCTCTAGGTTCCCTCTTGAAAGCTTGTAAGCCAGTTACTTCTTGCCTTTGTAGTCCCTCCCTCCCCATTTGGGTATCCAATGTCCAAGTTGCCCCTCTCTGTCTACTGTGTGTGTGGAGGGGGTGGGAATGTTTCTTGCAGTAAGGATTTGTTGCCTCTTTTGTGTCACTGCATTCGTATGCATAGGTGAAGTTCATCAGCTCAATTTTCTTCCTCCCCCCCCCTCCCCCAGCCCTCTTCTTTCTTCTCCTGGTTGAGCTCTGATCATCCAGTCATCCAGTCCCGGTCACATGGGTATCATCTGCAAGTGTGGGTGTTCTTGTGCTCACGCCCTCTCTTCTCATCAGCTGGCAGCTCCATTCTCCACTTGAGTCCTCCTTGGCCATGTCACTGACTCTGGGCCCAGGAGTCTTCAGATTCTCCTCGCACTGCTTGCCAACCAGGTCCCCAACTGGATCCACAGAAGCCCTCTGAATATTGTGAGGCTTAGCTTGCCGCTTCATTGCTGCCTTTACCCCATTTCTCCCGAACGGTGATGTGTGTGTTTACCAATCTGAGCGTGCATTTCCATCGAGTTTCAGTTTTTTTTTGGGGGGGGGGCCCTACATTGGTGGGACCCGACTGATTGCCCCAATCCTAGGGGACCATAGGATTTTTTATAAAAAATTTTTTTATTGTGGTTTGACTGAAGGTTTATAGAGCTGATAATCAGATTATAGCAAATCATATACTTTGCTTCATTACAGTGATTGCAATCCCTTTTGAAGTACCATCAGTTAATGTGTCTCCTGCTACCTTCATCTTTTTTCTGCCAACTTCACACTTGTTGTATATTGCCTATCCTGTCACCCATGTTAACATGTCTCTGGTGGTGGTGGGTGGTGGTTATGTGCTGTGGAGTCGGTTCCGACTCATAGCGACCTATACAGGGTTTGCGAGGCTGTAAATCTTTACGGGAGCAGAAAGCCTCATCTTTCTCCCGCAGAACAGCTGGTAGTTTCGAATTGCTGACCTTGCGATTCGCAGCCCGTTTCATAAAAACATGTCTATACCCTGTGAATAATTCCTACCCACCCCCGTAACTATCATAGAATGTTTCGTTTGGCAAGAAAATCTTTTTTTAAAACTTTTTACAACAGTAGTCTCGTACAATATTTGCCCATTGTTTGAGACTACTGTTGATGGACATTTAGGCTGCCTCCATCTTTTTGCTCTAGTGAGCAGTGCTGCACTGAACGTGGTGTCCTTATATTGAGTTGTGTCATAGCTGTTATTTCTTAAGGATATATACCAAGTAGAGAGACTGCTGAGTTATATGTTATTTCTATTTACAACTTTTTGAGAAAGAGCCATACATTTTCCATAGTAGCTGTACCATTTTACAGTCCCACCAGCAGTGTAGGAGGGTCCCAGTCTCTCCAGATTGGTTTATTTTTAAAAGTAGATCACCATTTTCTTAGTCTGTCTTAGTCTGGAAGCTCCTGAACCCTGTTCAGCATCATAACAACATATGTTGTTGTTGTTGTTAAGTGCCATCGAGTCGGTTCCAACCCATAGTGACCCTGTACAGGGTTTCCGAGGGTGCAAATCTTTATGGGAGTAGAAAGCCTCATCTTTCTCCCGCAGATCGGCTGGTAGTTTCGTACCGCTGACCTTAAGGTTCGTAGCCCGATTCGTAACCACTACGCTACGAGAGCTCCATGTAAGCCTCCACTAACAGGTGATGGCTGAGCTTGAGGTGCATTGGCCAGGAATCGAACTCACATCTCCTGTATGGAAGACAAGTATTCCACCACTCAACACCACTGCCTTTTGCCACGTAGTGCATCCCAACTTCCACTACTCTGCCATAGGTCAGAAAGCTTTTTAGAATGCTGAAATTAGTAGACCACCTGATATATCTGGACCTCTTAAAAGGAGATATAGATGAGAGAGGAAGAGTTTGGAGCTGGATCATATATATTTTTTTAATGTTTTATTGTGAATTATATGATAGTTTACATGAGAGAACTTTAGTTTTACATTCATTCCATCGTATATCCTTTTATTGCCAAGGTTCCAACCCCCTCCATGCATCATCAACCGACCAAAGGGTATACCCTACAAACCCCACCCCTCCAGTCTTCAGCACACAGTCCCTCTCCCTCTCTGGATCCAAAGTCTCCGACCGCTTCATCACTCCATGTCATTGTCTCTGCTGCTATCTCAGGCATCGCTGCTTCTCTGGGTAGGGTCCCGCTCTCGGCTGTTCTCCGTTGATGGTCCCAGAGACCTCCGCTCCTAGACTGGAGAATTAATCACTCCGTTTCTTGCTACAAAACGTCTACCCTTACATTTCCTACCCTCACAATCAGTCCTGATAACAGTTATTCATTGTAGTATCACAGGTGACCCATCTGCATTTCATTTCATCAGCTCTGCCTAGACAGTTTGGATAGTACTCACTGGAGATTCTGCCTTCCTCCATGCCCCTTAGCTCTAGGTTCCCTCTTGAAAGCTTGTAAGCTAGTCACTTCTTGCCTTTGTAGTACCCCCACCCATTTGGGTATCCAATGTCCAAGTTGCCCATCTCTGTCTACTCTGTGTATGGAGGGGGTGGGAATGTTTCTTGCTGTAAGGAAGGATCATATTTTTTAATGAACTTTTTACTAAGCTAAGGGAGAAACAAGACTCTTATTAGCTCCATGGAAAACAGAATGTGCTGGAAAAGAAACATTAATTTTAGTGTACCATATATGTGGTTTGACTTTTAATAATGTTAGCATAGTCATAATGGTGGAAACGTTGAACACTGATTCTATTAAGATTATAATACAACTTTCTAGGGGAATGGAGGTGGGTAGGAGGTGTAGGTGTTCGAATATGTAAGAGAATGATAGGAGACAGCAAAGACCTCATCTTCTATACAAGGAAAAGTGATAATTGATGCCTGATACTGATAAAAAAAAAATCAAGGTACAGCCATGCAGGCTTCCTGTTTAGAGACATGGGGACAGATACCAACTAATCAGCTAAAGAGGGAAAAGTGATGCTTTCTGGAAGTGCTTGATCAACAGTGATCTTCTTCATAACAAGCCGTCCTAGCTGTTTGAATCTTTACACTGTATGGAGGTGACTTGGTGACCTTCATTGCCTTGCTAAAAGGAAATCGGGCCTTTGATGTATTCAAGGTCACTGCCAACAAGAAGTAGTCTTGAGCTTTCTGAGGCCCATTATTCTTTCATTCTGAAAGAACACCTAATTAGTTTCTAACTCTTTATTTGTGATCTATTTTAACATACTTTAAAAGCAGGTGTTTTTTGGTTTTGTTTTAATTTGGTGGGGGGGTGTAGTTCATTACTTTTTTGAATTTCTGCAGGTGTCTACTTTCTTATCTCTGTTGCATTTATTGATTTAGAAGAGAGCTGGGAACATATGACATGAACTGTCACTTTATTTTGGTTACAGTTAATTGTTGTATGTCTGCATCTGTGGGGAATAGTAGCAATAGATTTCCTGTCCTTTTCTCCCCAAAGCTTCCCTTTTACCTGTGCAAGTTTCTCTTTCCCCTTTCATGCTCCTGTGATGGGATGGAGGAAATGCTGAATGCTCAAGTGGGCACTTTTATCCTTGGAAAGACTGTGCTCCTTCTCCTGATGTAAGTAGCATGTGGAATGGTAGTCTGTCAAGGAGCTGGTGGAATGAATGTATTAGGCCACCTGTAGAAGTGATTAGAAGAGGGGGTGGAAAACTGGCAAAAAAGCAGACCTGGAAAGTGTTTATAAAATACTTTGTCACACAGTTGAGTTAAGTTAGTACTTGTGATGTGGCACTGTAAGATAAGCACTGGACTGCTAACCAAAAGGTTGTTGGTTCAAACCTACCAGCTGCTCATCAGAAACCCTATACTTACAGAGTTGCTATGAGTCAGAACGGAGTCCTGGTGTGGTGCTGTGGGTTAATGCGCCAGATTGCAAAGCCATTTGAACTGCAAGGTCTGTGGTTCAAGCTCACCAACTTCCCCTTGGAAACCCTATACAGGGTCGCTATGGGTCGGAACCGATTCGACAGCACTTAACAACAATGAGTCAGAACTGACTTGATGGTATTTAGCAACAACAGTTGTTAGAAGTGAATATTTGCATTTCTAGTGTGTCTATTTAAAAACTAGAAAAGGAGATTAATTGCAATATGTAGTATATAATTCAACATATACTCAAATGCTTTTATATAATATGTTGTTATTGCTGTTAAGTGCCATTAAATTGGTTCCAAATCAGAGCGACCCTGTATAGGGTTTCAGAGGAGCGGCTGGAAGATTTGAGCCATGGACCTTTGAGTTAGCAGTCTAGTACTTACCCTATGAATATATGTGTGTCTTGTGTATATACATACATATATATTTGTATGTATGTTTGTACATTTCACACATAAACACATGAGTATTGTTTTTGTGTGAAATAAGTATTGCTAGTAGGGTTCCAATTCAGACATGCGTGGGTTTATTCCAAACAAAATGTGTTTAAACATGTTTCTGTGACCAGTGGATGACTGCAGAGACGTTTGCTCAGTAATACACTGATCTTAGTCTTATTACGGTCCCTTCAAAATAAAGGTCCAATCAAAACAGTGACTTTCTAGGGGATATGGTAGGCCAATTAAATTCAAGGCAGAGAGGTCAGCTCAGAAGGTTATGGTGACTGTGTTCTGGGACCCCCAAAGGAGTAACCTTGATAGATGTTTCTCAAAGGACATAGGATGATCACAGGGGATTATTAAGAAGAAGTTTCAAGAAAATTGAAAACTATATCGGTGACAAAAAGGTCAGAAAAGTTGTGCTGAGGACTTTTTTCCCATCATAGTGCACCTGCTCATTCTTGAAGGGTAAGTGGGTAGCAAGTGCTATTCTGTGAGAATTTTCTTGGGAAATCTTACCTCATCCACCCTGATTTGGCTCCTTCAGACTAGACTTCTTTTTGTTCCCCAAACTCAAAGACTATTTCAGAGGAACACAATTTGAATACCTTGAGGATGTCAAACTCCATTTTGACATGTAAATTGAAGAGTGCAGAATTCTTCAGGGAAGTGTTAGAGAGAAACACCACCTTCAGAAGTCTGTTGATTTAGATGGAGGATGTGTTGAGAAACGATAGTTTCACATTTTGATATTTTTGTTATAATAAAGGCTTTTATGATTCTATAGCAGTATTTTCTGACTTATATATATACATGAGAGGGTTTTGAAAAGTTCATGGAAAATGGAATTAAATGATAATGAAATTTTTCTGTGAACATTTTGAAGCCCCGTTTTACATAATGTATGTATATGGCTCCATAGGATTAACACTGGACTGTAAACCACAGAGTCAGTGGTTCAAGCCACCAGCTGCTCCACAGAAGAAAGATGAGGCTTTCTGCTCCCACAAATATTTAAAGCCTAAGAAACCCTATACAATGTCACTGTGAGTCAGAACTGACTTGATGGACTTAACAGCCAGATGTCTTGGAAGAAGTACAGCCAGAATTCTCCTTAGAAGTGAGGATGGCAATACTTCGTCTCTCATTCTATGGACATATTATCAGTAGGGACCTGCCCCTGGAGAAGGACATCATGCTTGGAAAAACGGAGGGTCAGCCAAAAAGAAGAAGGCCCTCAACAAGATGGATATTGACATGGTGGCAGCAACAATGGGCTCAAACCTAACAACAATTGTGAAGGACTAGGTAGTATTTTGTTCTGTTGTGCACAGGATCGATATGAATCAAAGCTAACTCCATGGCACCTAACAAGAAATATGTATGTTGTTGTTGTTAAGTACCACTGAGTCGATTTCTACTTGTTGTTGTGACATCAGGTCAATTGCAACTCGTAGCCACCTTGTATAGGATTTCTGAGGAGCAGCTGGTGAGCTCAAACCACCGACCTTGCAATTCAAACTGACCTTTCAAGTACCATTGAGTCGATTCCGACTCATAGTGATTCTATAGGGTTTCCAAGGAGCAGCTAGTGGGTTTGAACCGCCGACCTTGTGATTTGCAGCTCAGTGCTTATCCTACAGCACCACCCAGGAATAATACATATTCTTTCTATATATAACTCTATGCCAGGTAGGGACTAAGAGTAGATAAAAATATATATTACCTGGTTTCTTCTTTTAAGAAACTTAACATCTCTTTTAGGGTGGCAAATTATACAATTTAAGAGAAAATAAAAGTTAAAATAACATTCTAAGATGGGGGTTGGCAAACTGTAACCTGTGGACCAAATCTGGCTTGCTGCTTATTTGTATAAATAGTTTTTTGAAATATGTCAGTACACATTTGTTTATGTGTTATCATTGGTTGCTTTAAGGAGCTCTGGTAGCGTAGTGGTTACGAATTGGGCTGCGAACCTTAAGGTCAGCAGTTCAAAATTACCAGCTTTTCTGCGGGAGAAAGATGAGGCTTTCTGCTCCTGTAAAGATTTACAGCCTTAGAAACCCTGTACAGGGTTGCTATGGGTCGGAACCGACTGCACGGGCATACAGCCACTATCACCATGGTTGCTTTAGCATTACAACTACAGAGTACTTGTGAGAGAACATGTGGTCACAAAAGCCTAAAATATTCACTGTCCTTTGAAGAGAAAGTTTACTGATCCCAGTTCTGGAACAGTTATTCAAAAGATGTTACAAGACAGTGTCTTTAGGTAGAAATGATGTAACTAATCTTTGCTGTATAGTTGTTGTTGTTGTCAGGTGCCATCGAGTCGGAACCGACTCATAGCGACCCCATGCACAGCAGAACGAAACAATGTCCGATCCTGGGCC
>NW_006408536.1:15255630-15296291 GCF_000296735.1 Chrysochloris asiatica
CAGGGTCACCCATGGTGGACAGGTTTCAGATGAGCTTTCAAACAAAGACAGACTAGGAAGAAAGAGTGACAAACTACTTCCGAATTGCTAGTCACTGAAAACTATATGAATAGCAGAGAAACATTGCTGTATAGTTAGTAACTCTGAAAATGAAGTTAGGGGTGGTGTGAAGAGGCTTTGATGTTGACCTCACACCATGAAGATGAAGGGCATTCAATTTTCAGCCAAGTGGTAGATAGGTTTATAGGGAGGGCAACAACACTAGTAAGGTGTGCTCACTATGGAATGGTCAACCATTCAGCATCAAAAGGGCAACATTTACTTAAGGACAAAGTTCAGACTGGTTGGGAAGGAGGATGGAATGGAAATACGAACTATAGGGAGGAAGTGCGGTAACTTTTGTTTACATGGAGAGAAAAAAAAGAAAAGAAAGGTAAACTGTATTTTATAATGCAAAGCATAATGAACAAAATTTCATGGATGGGAATATCTGTTACATCCTAAAGGGAAGAGTGTGTGGAGACCAAAAACTATTTGACTGGAATTGAGGCTGGAGGCTGGGTGTAAATGCAAGTGAGCTTGTGAAGGGCCAGGCTGGGTCAGATTGTAGTAATCTTTGAGTTCCAGGATCAAGAATGGGAACTTTCCCTCAACACTTGATCATCTTTCCAAGGCAACATTCATCTATACAATAAATCCTTATTCACAACCTATTATTATGTGGAAACCCTGGTGTGGTGCTGTAGGATAAGCGCTGGACTTAGAACCACAAGGTCAGCAGTTCACACCCCACCAGTTGCTCTCAGAAACCTTGTCCACGGTTGCTATGAGGTGTAACCGACTCAGTGACACACAACAACAACATAATTATGTGGTTGACCCTGTTGTGTGTGTACTTTCAAGTCGGTTTATGACTCATAGCGACCCTGGATAGGGTTTCCAAGGAGTGGTTGGGAGTTTGAACTGCCGACCTTATGGTTAACAGTCCTGTGCTTATCCTACAGCACCACACCAGGACTCCAAGTTGACCCCAAGTACATGTTAAAATACATTGAGGTATATCCCCCTTGTGGACTTATAAATACAACTCATTGTTTCATGTAGTGTTAATTTTAGGTGTCATTTCTAAGAGAGGGTTGACCTCTAGAGAATTCCAAATGCTGCTAATGCCAAGAGACTTGTTTGGATAGGTAGTTTCCTCTTCCATGGGGACTGTCTTCTGGAGCCTCTTGAGAAGGAAATTATAGAAAGTAAATTTGTGTAGATGGGAGACGATGTGAATGGTGGATGGAAATAGGAAGCCCGACCCCACCCATTTTTGGCCCCTACATTGTCTCTGTCTTCCCATTAGGGCCCTGCTCTGTCCACCATTTTGTCTGACTGTGCAAGGCTGCATACAGAGTATTCACAGTATGGACTTCCCCTCTCTGGATTTCCAGTTCTATTCAGTTGGTTGGTCATCATAACCTTTCAGTCTCCTCTACTCCTTGACTGCCCACGTCCTAGCCTGTGTCCTGATATCTTATCATCTGTCAGGCACTGGGCTACCGCACTTCCTCTCCATCAGTTACTAGAGTCCGTTGAGCTCTGCTGTGAGTTCTATCTCTCCTCCCTGGATACAACCCTGGACCACCATGAGTGCTTATCTTTTGTGGGGTGGTAAGGATTAGGTACTGGGCCATTGCTCACTCTGTTGGGTCCTCATAGGCACCCATTTGTGCTTCCATTTACCTCTCACCCACTCTTCGTTTTTTTCTTTTATAAATTAACACATACACACACACACAAAATACAGAAAAATCCCCATACTGCGTTTTGCACTGAACTTATTCTAGACTTTTCTCCTCAAGCAACTCAGATTCTCTTCTCACATCTAGCTGTCTCACCAGTAGATGATCTTGATTCCTGTTTAGGAGAAGGTGCCATCTCCTGTGTGTAGTCTCCTCTTCACATCTATGTATTGCAGTTATAACATTTATCACCATTAATCCTCTTTTTAGCCAGTGTTAGAAAAAGTAATGCCCTTCCTCTCTGACTCTTAGTCGTATTTTCCAACAGAGAGATCCTCTTCCCCCTAGACTCTCAATAAATACTTCTTGGAGCCAAGAGGCAGTCTGTCAGAGAAAAGGTCAGCTAAGAATTTATAGGGTGTGCAGGGCCTGATTTGGTCTGGTTTCATATTTGAGCATACTATTTGGATTCCTATACATACGGGTATCTCATGTTTTTGTCTTTACTGAAACATATGTCTCAGAAAATCTTCATTGATTGCAAAAACAGGGGAAAGAAGACAGGCTCTGAGTCAGGCTGGCTGGTGACTGGGCAATCAGCTCCCATCCTTGGACAAGGTAGTTCATATCTCTGGGAACCAGAGACTTCATAAATCAGGAATAGCAACAGTCAACTCATGAGTATGTTCAAGTTACTATTGCTATCAGATAAATTACTCCACAATATAGTACTTTCAAACATTCTATTATGCTCAAGAATTTGGACAGGGCAGGTGGGGATGGCTTGTCTCAGCTTCATAATGTTGCGGGTCTTAGCTGAAAAGATGAGGCTGGGGTTGACTTTGGAATCATCTGAATGCTTTGTTACCTGCGTACCTGGGATCTGTGAAATGCCTGCCTGGAGCCCCTCTGTGTGACTTGACTTCCTACCAGCATGACTATCTCCGAGTAGTTGACTTTTTTACGTTGCAGCTCAGGACTCCAAGTGCAGGTGCACCAGCAAGTGTGCTAGAAGTTGCATATGAGTACATAGGCTTCTTTCACCAACCTCAGAAGTCACACTGCATCACTTGCCTGCACTCTGTTGGTCAAAGTGATCACAGATGAAAAGCAAGAGTGAGTGAGATTAGATTGCTCCTGCTGATGAACTAGGCCACATTCTTGAAGAGCATGAGTGATGGAAGAGGTTGCAGCAGCTATCTTGGAAAATATAATCTGCCACAAAGTGAATGCTACAAATAAATAAAATGCTGGTAAAAGCACCTGGTCTGTAGGTATTAAAAAAGTTGTTTCATTCAGCAAGTATTTATTAAGTTCTTGTATATTTCAGGAATACTGGGTTTGCAAAAGCAGACAAAGCAGGCATGGTACCAGACCTTCTGGAGCTTTTAGTCTAGTTGGGACACAGGCAAGAATCAAAATGTAATCTGAACTGTGACAAAGACTTGAAAAGCTTTCTTCTTTCATGGAGAGGGATTGGTTGAACATTTGGATTTGTTTCATTTTAAGTGGTTCTTTTTCTCCAATGAATGCTGATGAGGAAGGTGATCTGTTCAGTGTTAATGTGGACTCACTTGCTGCTTCTTTTTGTAAAACAGTGTGGCTAAATGCATATAACATAAAAATTGCCATTTTTTTGTGGTACTAAAAAAGTTATTTATTCACTATACACAGAACATGTCCCCTATAAAATGTACATGTAAATCACTACAAAGTAAATTTGGTGAACATTTTCTCAATTACTGTCAAGAACATACTGTCAAGTTGGGATAACAGCTCTGTCTGCCTCAATCTAATTTTAGCACCCAGAGTCTCTCCCTTTATATATAATGCAAAGGTAACTACTTATTTTGGGGATTATTTCCTAATATGTCTTTGAGGAGGCAGAATTAACAATTTAATATGACTCTAGTATATCACAGCCACTGCACAATAAATCAGTGTATTACAATGTAAACAAATCAATTTTCTCATTATTCGTATTAGTGGGATGCAGACAGAAATACTGATAAATAAAATGGCAGATAACCACAAAATTACTTATCTTTGATAACATATTGGGGTTTACAATCACATTGGAATGAGTGGTGTGAACTATTATTATGAACACACCTCAAACAAGCCAATGAGGCCATATTGTAATGATTCACTAGATTGTGCTCAGTAGACATTTATTGAAAATAATCTACTTTTCTCCCTGGACAATATGTTGCCCAAACTAAGGGCTCAACAAATGTTTTCTGAATATACTGACTATGAAAGAGGTGAGAAGAGAGGACTCTGGCTGTCAAGCATTATATTTGAAATTACCTGGGAAATAAGAGTTTAAGAAAGATGCAAACAGCATGTGGCATACAAGTAAATAAATTAAAGATGCCAACAAAGCAAACAATTAAGCAAAGCACTGGCACCAGAATAAACAATGACAAGGTTTGTCAATAGCACACACACAAAAAGAAAAAAAAAAGGGAACTGACTTTTTTAAGAGACAACCAAGAAAAAAAATTTATATTGGACTATTCCTTTATCCACCGGATTCAGGTTGAGACATACCACTAGAGGCACTGTAATAGACTATGGCTGTCTTCCTTAATATTCACACATCCTAGTTTTCAGTAATTTATTATGGACCTATTACTCATGAATCAATAGAGACCTATTCATATTTAGGGATTAGTTTCCACAAGTACAAAGTTGAATTTCCTTTTATTTGGCCTAAAATGCTTAACTTTCAAACTTGAAGGGACTTCAGTTATTCCATGTAGCTTTCGATAACATTCTTTTATCTTTTCAGACCAGAGTCAAAATATTCATATAGTATTAATACTGCAGCACCTTCCACCCACCCTTTGGTCGCCTGAACTGCCCTTCTTTGGTTCTTTTTCCACTTTCTCAGATCTTTCTTGAAGTGTAGTAAGCAGAACTGTACTGGGTATTCGAGCTGTAGTTTGGTCTATCAATTTTGGAATGGCTTCTGCTACACCATGGTCTTCCAGTTGGTCTACTGTTTCTAGAACTATAAGATCTTTTATAGTTGTAATCAAAAGAGCGACTTCTTGGTCTCCTTTCATAACCAGCTTCTAGAATGTCTGTATCTGTCATAATCATCATAGCATGAAGAACTGTACACATTCCTTCCTTCCTTGGCTTTCATCTGATTTGGTGTCTTCCGATCTCCTTGTGCAAATTGGATTTCAATTTGATGTCCACAAATCCATTTTCTGTACAAATTATATAAAGCATCTTTGGCATCACAAATTGAACATAAGCAAGTCCTCTTGGATGTCGAGTGTAGAAATCAATTGGAACATACACATCAACTATAGGACCACAGTGACCAAATTCTCTATGTAAATCTTCAGACCTGGTATCATCAGCCATG
Organism: Chrysochloris asiatica; assembly: GCF_000296735.1. Taxonomy (NCBI): domain Eukaryota; kingdom Metazoa; phylum Chordata; class Mammalia; order Afrosoricida; family Chrysochloridae; genus Chrysochloris; species Chrysochloris asiatica. The sequence goes on from NW_006408536.1 coordinate 15,260,743, forward strand.
TTCCTCACGAACAGAGATGTGTTGGGGGTGCAGGTAGAGGGACATGTCAGCAGTGTGGGTATCAGCCAGGTGTACTAACAGGCTCCACAAACTGTCCGCACGTCCTCCGGTGGATCCTCTAAAAATTGCCATTTTTAACCATTAAAAAAAAATGCTTTATTGTGAATTATGTGATAGGTTACATGGGAGAACATTAGTTTTACATTCATCCTATCATATATCATTTCATTGCCATGCTTACAATTCCCTCCATGCATCATTAACCAACCAAAGGGTATACCCTGCAAGCCTGCCCCCTGGTTGTCAGCACACAGCCCCTCTCCCTCTCTGGGTTGAGAGTCCCCAGCTGCTCCATCTCTCCATGTCATCATCTCTGCCTCCATCTCTAGCGTCACTGTTTCTCTGGGTAGGGTTCCACACTCGGCTCTTCTCCCTTGGTGGTCCCAGGGACCTCTACTCCTGGACTGCAAAGTCAATCACTTTCTTCCTTTTGCTACAGAACGTCCACCTTTACATTTCCAACCCTCATAATCAGTCCTGATAACAATTACTCACTATTATACCACAAGAGATCTAGCCCCATCTCCTTTCATCAGCCCTGTCCAGACAGATTGGATACCTTCCTCTGTGCCCTCTGGATCTAGGCTCCCTCTTGAAAGCTTGTAAGCCAGTCACTTCTTGTCTTTGTAGCCCCCCCCACCCCCATTTTGAGTAGCCAATGTCCATGCTGCCCATTACTGTCTACTTTGTGTATGGAGGGGGTGCATTTTAACTATTTTTAAAGGTATAATTCTGTGGTATTAATTATGTTCATAATGTTTTGCAACCATAACTACTTTCTCTTTCATCACCCCAAACAGAAAACTCAGTACTCCTTAAGCAATAACTTCTCATTTTCCCCTCCCCCAGCTTTTGATAAATAAAAGACAAAAAAAAAAAAAAAAAGAGAGATCAACAAAGAACAACCCATTGTCATTGAGTCAATTCCAACTTATAGTAACCTTGTAGTACAAAGTAGAACTGCCCTTTAGGGTTTCTAAAGCTATAAATCTTTGTAGAAGCAGACTGCCACATCTTTCTTCTGGGGACCCAGTGGTGGGTTCAAATCACCAACCTTATAGCCACTAATGGAGTCCTGGTGTGGCGCTGTGGGTTAATGCACCAGACTGCAAAGCCGTTTGAACTGCAAGATCGATGGTTCAAGCTCACCAGTGGCTTCTTGAAAACCCTATATAGCGTCACTGTGGGTCGGAACCGACTTGACGGCACTTAACAATAATAGCCACTAATAAACTTTGACCTTTATGCATTTGTCTATTCTAGATAATTTGTATAAGTGGGATACAATATTTGTCCTTTTGCATAATGTTTCTATGTTGTGGCATGTATCAGACCTTCATTGGTCTTTATGGCCAAATAATAGTCCATTGTGCTAATGGACCAACTTTTGTTTATCCATTCATCTCTTGATGGATATTTAGATTATTTCCATCTTTGGGCTGTTGTGTGCTTCTTGCTTTTTAGTGGTGCTTCTGTAGACCAGTAAACGCGTGGCCCTGAAAGATGCCCTAGAAATCATCAGGGCTGAGGTCTGCAAGCATGCTCTGACCCATTTAAGCTTCTGACCTTTTTGTTCAGATTGTTGTCTTGTTTTTTCAGACTCAGTTTTATGGTTATCCTTCCTAAAAAGCAATTGAGGAGCAGAGCCAAGGTACATAGAATCCCTTAAAGGATCCAACCTAGGCATTCTAATCTGGACTAGGGTGAAGGGACAGGTGGTCTTGACACCTCTGGGTGAGGAACCCAGTGTGTGATAGAATGACACTTCTCAAGCAGTACTGTAGGGTTTTCGTAGGTCCCTTGTTCCAATGCAGATTCTGTTAAGTAATTCTTGATGAGGCCAGGGGATACTACTACACAATGAGGGTGTGGAAAGGCCTAGGGATAGACTGAGACAGATGCCTGTATGAGCTTCCCAGTACATCTAGAGGACTAATTCTCTAGGAGTGAAGCTTTGGAGGCTCGACTCATGGTCTGCTTGATCTTTGCTGTGTTTCAGTGCATTTCTTCAAGATAAGAACTCTGTTAGAAATCATAATTTCCTTTATTCCTAAACAACCAAAGACACAGCCTTTCTTATATAAAACACAGTTCAAGGAAGTCAAAATCAGAATGTTCACAGAGCTGTCCTAACAGCTCCATTCCAAGGTTCACACTTATAAACGTGGTGTAGAGCATACTTTTGATTGTACTTGCTGCTGATTGTTTCTTAAGTATGTATGTATGTATGTATGTATGTATGTATGTTGATTGGTTGGTTAAGTGCAGTCAAGTTGGTTCTGATTCATAGCAACGCTTTATAAAGTTTCTGAGGAGCCAACCTTTTGGTTAGCAGTTCAGTGCTTATCCTACAGTGCCACACCAGGACTCCATAGAAGTATGTAGTTTTCAAGGCATTAGGATTAAGTACTATATTGTTGTTGTTGTTGTTAAGTGCCGTCGAGTTGGTTTCGACCCATAGCGACCCTGTACAGGGTTTCCGAGACTGTAAATCTTTACGGGAGTAGAAAGCCTGATCTTTCTCCCGTCTCCAAAATAAAACACAATTTTAAAACACAGTCCCTTCATTTTCAGATGAAACATGGCACCGGGGTTCTTTTATAATACATCTCTTGTAGGGAAATAATCATTTTGGTAACTGTGGTTTTAGATTTTATCATTTCACAGAAAATTAATTTTATCTCTGAAAAGGAAAGAAAAATACTTTTGGATTAATTATGTATTTAAAAATATTTATACTTCCTTAGTAAGTAATTCAAGTATTGAAACACACACATATTTTAAATACTGTGTTGCCCTTATAAAAGACATTTTCAACTTTTGTGGCAAGGTGGCAGAGTAGGCAGATGTACTGAGCAGACCCTCTAACAAAGACATGGGAGACCCAAGTAAAACAGGTACAGATGGTGATTCCCAAACCCTGAGCTTCAGAGGCTAGGGAAGAGAGGTAGGTTAAGTGCTGGCTTCCTGGAAGAGGAACCTGAACAGGAGTAGTGAGAGAAGAAAAAGTGGTTGACTATCAGCTGCTATGGTGTGTTGCAATCATATGGAGCTTTTTGCAAGCTGCTGCCACTACAGTGGCCTACAGGCATAGTACGTGCTGGAGGTTGGAAGCAAGGGGATGCAGTTCTCCCTTGTTCCCTTGTCCTCCTGGTAGCTGGGGACATGACCAGTCCCACCATTGCTAACCCAGTGGCTGATGACATCCCCCTTCCTGTGCAGCCTTGGCTCTATCTGGGGTTGGGCCCCTGGCATAATACCCCTGCTTATGGAGGCCCCTGAACCTGCCCATGAACTGTGCTATACAAACAATGAACAGAGAACTGCATTCATACTTCTAGTCTCTATTGCACCCATTGGGGAGACAGGTGGTGAGTGCCTGAGAACACAGCAGCATACCATCATTAATTAAATATAAATATGATGACACAACAATGTCTGTGAGAAATCGGGCAATTTCAGCTTACACAAAGAAGCAAGACAGAGAGTACAAGTGACCAAATTATAGAATCAGAAAATACAATACCGGAAATAGTATTAAAACTACTTGATTAAGAATTTAAAAGAACACTATTTAGGTACCTTCAACAGATTGAGAGAAAGATCGATGAAAGCACAGAGAACACACAAAAAGCTAGAAGAATTCAGGAAAACACTAGAAGAATTGGAAATCACACAGAAATAGTGATTTGAAAGTACGTTGAAAGGATAAAGACGTCCAAATTAGTGAACTTGAAGACAGATCTCTTAATATTCATTTGCTAGAGAAACAATCAGAAAAAGAATTTTAAAAATCTGAAGATAGCCTAAGATTTATGTGAGACACTATCAAGATGAATGACTTACATGTGACTGTAGTTCCAGAACAAGGAAGAAGGGAAAAAAAGCATAGAGAAAATTGTCCAAGAGTTGTTGGAAGAAAACTTTCCTGACATCATAAAAGATGAGAAAGATAGCCATTTAAGAAGTTGAACTAACTCTAAACAGGATAGACCCCAAAAGAAAATCACGAAGACATATTATCATCAAACTTTTCAAAACCAAAGATGTAGAAAAATCCTGAGAGTAGCTCAGGAAATATGAAGCGTTACCTATAAAAGGAGAGCAATAAGACTAAACTCTGATTTCTCAGCAGAAACCATGATTGCAAGAAGACAATGGGAGGACATATATAAAACTTGGAAAGAAAAAAAAGTTGCCAATCAAGAATCATATACCCAGCAAAATTGTCTATTATATATGACTAAGAAGATAGGACCTTTCCAGATAACCAGAAATGAATAGAATTTGCAAAAACCAGACAGACCTTGGGAATTTCAGCAAGATGGTGGACTAGGCAGACAGACTGCACGGACCCTCTACAACAGAGATAAGAGACCAAATGAAACACACAGATGAAAATTCTGGAACCCTGAACTTCAGAGGAAATATTAGAGAAAGAAATATATGAGGGGAAACTGAGCAGGGACGGTGAAAGAGGGAAAATGATTGGTCAACTTTTGACCAGACGAAACACGACCATCTTGTGAGCAGCTTTGGCAGAGCAGATTCACACAGGCAATGTGAAAGGTGCAATTCCTTCTTTTTCCTCATGCTCCCCTGGAGACCAGAGTTGTGGTCAGCGACCATATTTATCCATCTCCAGCACAGACCCTGCTCTCTGGAAGTTTGGAGCCACATGATTGGGAGCTATGCCAGTGTGAGGCGGGACTGGATGCACAAGTTTGGTACCTGGATTCAGGCCAGCTCAGCTCCAGACCTCCAGAACCTGCAGAGCCACCAGACCAGCATTTAACCAGTCATCCTGCCCCCAGCTGCCCTGTGGTCCTAACAGATACTGAAACCAGCTCCATCAAGGGTCTCCGCCAACTACTTCTGGATTGAGTTTCCTGAGCATAGATAATGCTGAGGCTGATAGGATTCCACCTCGGGCCAAGAACTCTGCTGTCACATCCCTCCCATACCCACCTTGTGAGCTCTTTGGCTTACAGGAGCCCCCTAGATTTTTTTTCTTCTCCAGGTCCAACAGCTGCAATTTCTTTTTTGTTTTGTCTTTGTTTCTTTCTTTTATTTTCTCATTGGTTTCGCTTGTGTATTTCTCTTCCTCTTTCCATTCCCTTGAATTTTTCCTTTTTATCTCTGCTTTTGTTTTGTCTTCTTTTCTGTTTCTTATTTCCCTCTTCTTCTTTTTCCTTTTTGATTTTTCTTAATTTGTTGTTGTTAGGTGCCATTGAGTCAGTACCGATTCATAGTGACCTTCTGCACAGCAGAACGAAACACTGCCAAATCCTGGGCCAACCTCATTATTGTTACCACATATCAGCCCATTGATGGCTGCCACTTTGCAAATCCATTGCCTGGGGGACCTTCCTCTTATTCTCTGACCCTCCACCTTACCAAACATGAAATCCTTCTCCAGAGACTGGTCCCTCCTGACAATATGTCTGAAGTATGAGAGACGAAATTTGGCCATCCTGGCCTCCAAGGGGCACCCTGGCTGCACTTCTTCCAAAACAGATCTGTTTGTTCCTTTGGCAGCCCATGGAACTTTTCAATATTCTCCTCCAACACCACAACCCAAAAGCATCAATTCTTCTATGATCTTCCTTATTCACTGTCCAGCTTTTGTATGCATATGGCTCCGGTCAGGCACACCTTAGTCCTCAAGCTGACATCTTTGCTCTTCAACACTTTAAAAAGGTCTTGTGCAGCAGATTTTCCTAATGCAATACGTCATTTGATTTCTTGACTGCTGTTTCTGTGAGTGTTGATAGTTGATCCAAGAAGAATGAAGTCCTTGACAACTTCCGTCTTTTCTCCGTTGATAAGAATGTTGTTTATTGGTCCAGTGGTGAGGATTTTTGTTTTCTTTGCATTGAGATGCAATCCATACCGAAGACTGTGGTCTTTGATCTTCATCAGTAAATGTTTGAAGTCCTCTTCACTTTCAGCAAGCAAAGTTGTATCATCTGCATATTACAGGTTGTTAGTGAGTCTTCCTCTAATCCTGATGCCACATTTTTCTTCATATAACCCAGCTTCTCAGATTATTTGCTCAGCATACAAATATATTACCTTATAATTGGGGATCTTTTGCACTCCTTTGATCCTGAGAACCTGGCTGTCTTAACAAAGTCTGGAAAAAAAAAATACTACATTCATCTTCAAGCCATTTTATTGCTTAAAACTGCCACATATTATTGAAAAACAGCATTCACATGCTTTCCTTCTTCTCCTTGAAAAGAAAGCTGTATCCTCTTTTAAAATAATATTTTGTTGTATTTCAGTGAATATTTTCACAGCAAATTAAGTTCCTATTGCGCTATGGGTTAATGCACTGGACTGCAAAGTTGGTTTGAACCTAAAGGTCAGCGGTTCTAGCTCATCAGCTGCTCCTTGTAAACCCTATACAGGTTGCTATGGGTTTGAACTGACTCTATGACACTTAACAACAGCAACAGCATAAATTGTTTGGTAACATTGGTTGCATTCTTCATAATGTATTAACATTCTCATTAACTCTGTTTTGGTGGTTCTATTTCCAGTAATCAAGTCTCCCTGTCCGCTTACCTTCTTATGTTTGTTTTAAAGTCTTTGTTGACCATTTGGTCTCATACAAATGATTTTTTAAATGCATGCTGTACTCATGAGTGATCATCTTTATTTTGTGAGCTAATCAATTATTTAGCTAAAAAGTTGTCTCAGGCTAGTTTTTTTTAAATGTAACTTTTAGTTATTTTTTAAAGTTTGTATTGTGAATTGAGTGATAGTTTACATGGGAGAACATCAGCTTTACATTCATCCTATTGTATTTCATTTCATTGCCATGATGATAATTCAGGGGCAGTTTTAAATAAGGCTTAAATAATATCTCAGGGCAAATGCCCTGGGGAGTCCTCCAGTTTCAGTCAGTCTGTAAGAATATGAGTTCTGTTCTGTATTTTTCTCCCATTCTATTAGGATGCATCCGTTGTGGTCCTGATTAGAGCAATCTGTACTGGTAGTTCTTCCATCTAGTTCTTATGGTCTCAGGGTAGATGAGGCCATGCATGGTTTGTGGTTTGTGTAGACTGTTAGTTCTGTAGTCTAGTTCCTTCTTTAGGTCTTGGGTTGACCTCTTTCTCTTTTGCTGCTGATGAATAGTCACCAATAGTTGTATATTAGATGGCCACTCGCAAGTTTTAAGCCCCAGACACAATTCACCAAATTGGGATGTGGAACATAAACTTAATGAACTATTATGCCAGTTGACCAAGTTATCTCTTGAGTTTATGGTTCTAAGTCTTCAAAACTAGAAAACCAATCCTATGAGGTATTTATTCCTAACTGAAAGTTTTGTCTCCTTTAAGTAGTATTCTGAGTTAACTGTCTTTTTCTTCATTGTTTTTCTAAGATGTAACTGATAATTGTTGTGTAAGAACTATTTACACTGGCTTATCTAACTACAACAAGCTGTTTTATTCTTTACTAGGTTTTTACCTGTAAAATTATCAGAGCACTTTCCCTGTTTCTTTTTCATGACAAGAATCTTTTCTGGCCAAGTTATTCTTTTTTTTTTTTTTTTAATTTAAGGTTTTTATTGTGGATTGAGTGAGAGTTTACAGGGCACATCATCAGTTTCACATTCAACCATTCATATAACTTGTTTCATTACATTGATTGTAATTCCCACCATATACCATCAGTTAACAGTGTTTCTCTCTATCCTCTTTAGCTTTTTTTTTTTTTTTTTGGAGCGGGGGGAACTTTGCCTTTTTGGAATTTACAGTCTCGGCTTTTAGGGAAGATTTTTACATTTATCTGTGGATATCCAGGGCTCATGTATGAGATTACTAACAAACATACTGAATAATCAGATGAGGGACAGTTTGCTATGTCTGCTAGGTGGCTAAAGTCTGATCCTCAGAGCCTATGGTTTGGACGGTCTGCAACGCTTGGGCCCACAGGGCCTTGAACTCCTGAACTGGTCTGCACGGTCTGCAACAGATTCCCCCTTATTTATTATTTGTTTATGGGACGCTGCCTGTCTTAGGCAGTCAGTGCAAATTCCTCCGTCTTACCTGTCGTCGAAACTCATTGCAGCATGGCAATGGCTCTGTCTTAGGTTGCCGAGGTTCCACGGAATCCTTACCCACGTCCAGCTGGCCAAGTTTTTCTTAGTAAGTCTAATGCATGTTCTCAAAGAGCTGTTTTCTAGGTTTGTAGAGGTTAGTTTTAATTAGGAAATGTTAATATTTTATTATTCCTAAGCTTGGGTTGTCATTCCAAGGCAAGGCCCTGGTGCTGCACAGGAGGCAGATTGCAGACTGGAAGAGATTCAGTGCCCCTCTGCTTTGTAAACTGCTTCCGTGTTCAGGTAACAGGATGACCTAGGCCACATTTCTACATCTTGTTCTAATCCTGAGCATAATGGCCCTTTGCTTTCAGGATAGTAGTAGTGGCAGAGTTGGGAAGGGAATTGAGGTTGGTCACAGTAGTAGATGATAAACTTAGACAAGACGGTCATGTTTGTTTTGTGTCTAGCAACTAGCTCACATTGTAATTGCATTTCAGTTGTTAAATGAACACTGTGCCTCATACATACTTGAGTAGGGAAGAAGGAGTCTACTTTCTTCAAAAGTTAAACTAATGATCATATCTGTTAGGATCCTTGGTTGCAAGCAACAGAAATCAAGAAACTCTTCCTTAACTAAAGCCAGAAAGGGATTTATTGGAAGATTGTGGGTGTGGTTTACTGGGTGGTAGGAAAAGCTGGAGGGCCAGGATCTTTGCCTTCTCCCCCCCCCCCAACCCTGGTGGGGGGTGGGGGTGGGGAATCTGCTCCAGTAACTTCCTGAGCCCTGGTGGTAGTGTAGGATAAGCACTGGACTGCCAACCACAGTTTAAACCCACTAGCCAATCCTTGGGAGAAAGAGGAGGCTTTCTGTTCCTGTACAGATTTACATCCTCAGAAACTCTATATAGTGTCACTCTGAGTCCGAATCGACTCAAGGGCAGTAGGTATGGGTTTTTGGGTTTTTGCTCATGTCATGAGGGAGTCACACCTGGGTCTTTTGCCTATATATTGCCAGGCAGAGGGTAGGACATATTAATGATAGTCCCATAGACTATATGAAGGGACTTCAAAAAGTTCATAAAAACAGAATGCAATTAAAAAACAATGAATTTTTTTGATGAACTTTTGAAAGCCATTAAATCGTTAAAGCCTAAAACTGCATTGAGTCTTTTGTGACATTGTGTATCTGTGTATATTAAAGAAGGAAATGAACGGAAAACTTTTCATTCTCCTTCATACTTTATTTACGCAAATATTTCTTGAGCCAGACCTGATGCTAGGTAGGGGAGATGGGATCCTCTAGGCTTGACTTACACCTCAGAGAGAGGAAGTTCAGTGCTCAGGGTTGGCCATCTAGCTGAACAGCGTGAGAAATTCACCATTGAATTTCACAGCTGGTGGAGCCAACCAACGGTTGAAAACCACCCATTTCATCTCTGGGGGGAGGAGCCATTGGAGTCAGTTTGAAGGTAGAGCTGGGGCAGGGAGTTGTAGCGTTTTGCATATATAAGCAGATCTCTTATCTTCTCTTGCTCTTTTTTTCTACATAGAGGTTAACTGTAGCTTGGTTTTTTGCAGCGACTGAAGAAGCAGCAAACTTGCGAGGTTCATGTTTGGTGCAAGCTGGAGGGTGATATTTTTCTGATGGGGAGATGTTCTGAAGTTGTGTAATTTTTGTGTCTTTAAAGATGGGATTTTGTTTACTGCTGCCCTAACTACACCTCTGATGTATTTGATTTTGCATAATGATTGAATTTTGTGCTCATGTCCAAGGTACCATTTGAAGACATCACAGATACTGTTTTGTCCTGGATGCATCTACATCTGAAAGCAAGGAAATGGGTTTGGGGGCTCAGGCTTTCTCATGGGCTCTTTGAATATTCTGACATTGTTTTGTGTAAACTGAGATCTTGATCCTCTGTATGCTGAGTATGATTATTTTAAATCATCACTATCATTGTCTGGAAGAATTAGCTACACATATAGTTTGAAATATTTTAGTAGCCACATTTTAAAAAGTTAGAAGAAACAGGTAAAATTAATTTTAATAATATATTTATTTAACAAAAACATATCCAAAATATTAAGGAGCTCTGGTAACATAGTTGTTATGAGTTGGACTGCTAATCTCAAGGTCAGCAATTTGAAACTACTCGTTGTTCCATGGGAAAAAGATGAGGCTTTCTGCTCTGGTAAAGATTTACAGCTTCGGAAACCCTATGCAGGGTTGCTGTGAGTTGGAACCAACTCCATGGCACACCACTGCCACCACCAAAATATTATCATTTCAACATGCAATCCATCTAAAAAATTATTGAGAGATTTTACTTTCTATTTTTTTTCCCTGATCAGTCATTGAAACCTGCTATGTATTTGACCCAGTTGCTATGGAATCAGTCCCAAGTCATGGCACCCTCTAGTGTGTCAGAGTAGAACTGTGCTTCATAGAATTTTCAGGGACTGGTGGCATAGTGAGTTAAGTATTGGATTGTTAACTCCAAGGTTGACGGTTCAAACCCACCTGCCATGCTGTGGGAGAAAGATGAGGCTGTCTGCTCCTGTAAAGATTTTCAGTCTCGGAAACCTTAAGGAGCAGTTCTATTCTTTCCTATAGTGGAATCGACTCAATGGCAGCGGGTTGGCATATTTTGGAGGAGTAGATTTCTAGGCCTTTCTTCTGAGGTATCTCTGGGTGTTCTTGACCCTCTGCCTTTTTGGTCAGCAGTTGAGCATGTTAGTTAGCATAACCCAGTGGCTCCAGGCATTTGACAGCAGATCTCAATTCAAGTACATCTCATTGTATTGAGTACATTTCAAGTGCTCAGCAGCCACAAGTACAAGTGGTACCAGATGAGATAGCACAACCCTAAAGCTTTCAGAGGTTTGCAGAACACAGCAAAGGGTCCTTAGAAGAGGCAGGAGAGCCACAGTCTCGTGATTTATGAGCTTTAACAGAACAATATACAGGTTTCCTTCTTTTAGAAAAACCTGCTATGTAAAAATTCATTTTGACAGGAAAGGTAGAGCAGGAAGTGATTATTCATGTTACAAAAGAATTAACCACAGGATCCTTTAAATAGCAAGCTCCCTTATTGCTCTCAAGAATATGACTCAATTTGCAAAAATGTGATTGGCACTTGACATTTTAGTAGCACCTTTGTTTGGGCAGAGAATGATTTACCTTTATCAAATGCCAGTTGTTGTTAAGTTGTTAAGTGTTGTCGAGTCAGTTCCAACTCATCATGACCCTGTATAGGGTTTCTGAGGAGCAGCTGGTGAGTTTGAACTGCCGACCTTGCAGTTCAAACCGACCTTGCGGTCTAGCGCATTAACTTGCAGCCCCACACCAGGACTCCAAATACCAGTTAATCAGGTTAACCAGTGTTCAGTTAATCAGGTCTTTATTGATCACCTACTATGAGGCATAGATGCTCATAGGAGACTACCACAGAACTAAGGGTGGCATGGCTCTGTAAGACAAGCACTCAACCACAAGGTTAGTTTGAACCACACGGTTGGCAGTTAAAACTCACCAGCCGCTCCTCAGAAACCCTATACATGGTCACTATGAGTTGGAACCGGCTTGAAGGTACTTAATAACAACAGCAGCATAGCCAGAAGGCATTTATAGTCTCACTGGGAGGATGAGACCCATGAGTGTACTCTTTACATTGTGGAATTGCCTCAAAGCCAGGGTAGGGAGGCCTCTAGGCTGGAGGAACTAGGAAGGCACTATGGAGGCAGTAGTTGGGCCTAGTGGGGGCCAGAAGTCAGGGAGAACACAGTGAATGCTTAAGTGTGTGGCCAAGGGTAAAATCAGGAAAGATCAGCAAGCTAAAATGTTAGAAGACTTAAATATTATAACAGTTATGCTTTATTTCTACCACCAGTCAGTTTGTTGTACTGTGGTAGCTTGCGTGTTAATGCAGGAAGCTATGGCACCAGTATTTCAAATATACCAGTATTTCACCCATGGTTGGCATGGTTTCAGCTTAATTTTTAGGTCAAGACAGATTAGGAAGAAAGGCTGTTCAGTCTACTTCAGAAAATCTGTCAGTGTAAATTCAGTGGCTCACAACAGAATGTCTAATATAGTTATGCAAGAATAGCCCCCTAGAAAGACACTCAAAACACACAGTGACCTCAAGCATGCCAAAGATCATGAAGATGGCATAGAACTAGGCAGCATTTTGTTCTGTAGTACATGGGCTTGCCATGAGACAAGGCTGACTCCACTGCAATTAACAAAAGCATGTTTTATGTATCTTTGAGTCCTCGATTCCTCATCTCCAGTTTCTTTTATTGCTGATGTCTTAGTTATCGAGTGAGTGCTACTATAACAAGAATACCTCAAGTGAGTAGCTTTAGCAAACAGAAATTATTTTTCTCAGTTTAGGAGGCTAGAAGTCTGAATTTAGAAAGCTGGCTTTAGGGGAAGGCTTTCTCTTTCTCTCTCTGTTAGCTTTGGAGGAAAAGTCCTTCTGGTTTTTGTTCCTGGGAGATTTACATGTGGTGATGGTGTTAAATGCTGTGAAATCAGTTCCCACTCACAGTGACCCTGTACTGTAATAGGGTTTCCTAGGAGCAACAGGTGGGTTTGAATCACGAACCTTGCAGTTAATAGTTAAGTGATTATCCTACAGTACTTTACCAGGCCCTGGCTCTGCTTCTTTCCCTTGCTTGTTTATTCTGTTTTATGTCTCAAAGAGATTAAGACACATCCTGTGCTAATGCTGTCTCATTGTTATAACAAAGAAACTCCTTCCCAAATGAGATTATAAACACAGGCATGTTGTTGTTAGGTTCCATCCACTTGGCTCTCACTCATAGTGACCCTGTGCACAACAGAAGGAAACACTGTCTGGTCCTGTGCCTTCCTCACTGTTGTTATATTAGAGCCCATTGTTGCTGCCACTGTGTCATTCCATCTTGTTGGGGTTTTTCCTCTGCTGTTGGATAAGCACTAGACTGCTAAGCACAAAGTTGGCGATTCAAACCCACCAGTTGCTCCTTGGAAACCCTGTACAGAGTTGCTATGAGTCGGAACTGACTTGACGGCACTTAACAACAACAACATACTTCGCCAAGCACGATGCCTTTCTCCAGGGACTGGTACCTCCTGATATGTCCAAAGTATGTGAGATGAAGTCTCAAGGATTATTCTGGCTGCATTGCTTCCAAAACAGATTTATTCATTCTTGCAGTTAAGTGTATGTTGTTGTTAAGTGCCGTCGAGTCGGTTCCGACCCATAGCGACCCTGTACAGGGTTTCCGAGGGTGTAAATCTTTACGGGAGTAGAAAGCCTCATCTTTCTCCCACAGAGCGGCTGGTAGTTTCGAACCGCTGACCTTAAGGTTCGCAGCCCGATTCATAACCACTACGCTACCAGAGCTCCTTATATTCCATGGTATATTCAGTATTCCTCTCCAACACTATAATTCAAGCGCATCAATTCTTCTTTGATCTTCCTTATTAATTGTCCAGCTTTCATATGCATATGAGGGAATGAAAATACCATGGTTTGGATCAGGTATGCCTTAGTTCTCAAAGTGACAACTTTGCTTTTTAATGAAACTTCATAGAAGTTTTTTGCAGCACATTTGCCCAATACAGTACGTTGTTTGATATCTTGACTGCTGCTTCCAAGGGCGTTGTTTTTGGATCCAAGTAAAATGAAATCCTCCACAGCACCGATGTTTTCTCCATTTATCATGAGGTTGCTTATTAGTCTGGTTATGTTTTCTTTATGTTGAGGTATAATCCGTACTGAACGCTGCAATCTTTGATCTTCGTTAGTAAGTGCTTCGTGTTCTCTTTGCTTACAGCAAGCAAGGTTGTGCCATCTATACGCTACAGGTTATTAATGAGCCTTCCTCCAGTCCTGATGGCATGTTCTTCTCCATATAATTATATTTCTTGCATTATTTGCTTAGCATACAGATTGCATAAGTATGGTAAAAAGTTACAACCCTTACACATACCTTTCATGATTTTAAACCATGCAGCATCCCTTAGTTCTGTTCAGACAACTGCTTCTTGGTCTAGGTACAGGTTCTACATGAGCACAGTTAAATGTTCTGTTATTCCAGTTCTTTACTATGTTATCCATAATTTATTATGATCCACACAGTCAAATGTCTTTGCATAATCAATAAAACACAGGTAAATATCTTTCTGATATTCTCTGTTTCCAGCCAGAGAATATCAGAAAGATATTCTGCCATTAGCAGTAATATCCCTTGTTCCATGCCCTTTTCTTAATCCAGCTCAATTACCATTTTAAAATTCAGCAGAATTTTACTTGTTTGTAATATTAATGATGATGTTTGATAATTTCTGCATTCTGTTGGATCACCTTTCTTTGGAATGGGTACAAATATCCTTTGCAGTCTGTTGACCAGGTAGCTGATGCCAAATTTATTGGAATAGATGAGTGAGAGCTTCCAGAATTGCATCCGTTTGTTGAAACGTTCCTGTTGATATTTCATCAATTCTTGAAGCTTTTTTTTTGGCCAATGCCTTCAGTGACGCTTAGACTTTTTCCTTTAATACCATAAATTCTTGAGCATGTGTAGACCAATTTTTTGGTACAGTGATTCTATTTTTTTCTGTCTTCTTTTGATGCTTCATATATCCTTCAGTATGTTACCCATAGAATTCTTCACAATATTTTAACTCAAAGTTTGAATTTTTTACTTCAGTTCTTTCAAATTCATAAATGCTGACTGTGTTCTTGGTCCTTTTGGTTTTCTAGCTCCAGGTCTTTGCACATTTCATTATAATACCTCACTTTGTCTTCTCCAGCTGCCTTTTGAAATCTTCTATTCAGCTCCTTTTCTTTCTTTCTTTTTAAAGCGTTCATTGTGAACTGAGTGATAGTTTACATGAGAGAACATCGGTGATTTTGCACTCATCTATTGTATTTTGTTTCATGGCAATTCTTACAGTCCCCATGCATGCATCATCATTTTACAGAATTTGCTTCTATTCCTTCTTCTTTTTTTTTTGATGTGCACAAAATCACTCAGGAATATGTAACCATTTAAACAACCAAAGGGCACATTCTGCAAGCCTGCTTCCTGGCTGCCAGTACACAGCCTTTCATTTTCATGAGTCTAGAGTCCTCAGCTGTTCTCTCTCTCAATGCCATCACCTCTGCCTCCATCTCTAGTGTTGCTGTTTGCTTCTCTGGTTAGGGTCCCACATTCTGCTCATGCTCTTCTTTTTGGATGGTACTAGGGTCCTCTGTTCCTGGACTGTAAGATGAACTACTTGCCCCATTTTGTTACAAAATGTCTACCTTTACAGCTGTGACAATTGCAATTAGTGATGATAACAATTACTCACTATTGAATCAAAAGAATCCTATCCCCATCTCCGTTCACCAGACCCATCTAGACAAGATGAAAACTATTCATTGGGGATTCTACCTTCCCCCACACACTCTGAAACTAAACTATGTTTTGAAAACTTGTAAGCCAGTTATTTAATGCCTTTATAAACCCCCCCCACTACTATTTTAGGTAGCCAATGTCTAAATTACCCATCCTCATCAACCCTTTGTACAGAGGGGATAGGCTTGATCCTTGATATGAAGACTCCTTCCCTCTTGGTTGGTATTTTGAGCTACTATATCATAAGTATAGGTCAAGTTCATCACATTGTAGCAGTTTACACATGTTTTCTTAATCAAATTTCGTTATCTTCCTCTAGTCAAGCTTTGGTCATCAAGCCATTGAAGCTAGGTCAAATGGGTACTATCTGCAAGTTTGGGCATTCTTGTGCGTCTCCCCCTACTTCATATCAGCTGGATGCTTCACTCTCAGCTCTAGCTCTCCATGGCTAGGTCAATGTCCATGGGCTCAAGAGTTTCCAAGTCTCCCCAAACTTCGGACCAACCAGTCCTTCCTCTTCTCTCTCTCATCTCAAGGTCGACAAGAGTCTATGGAACATGGTCAAACTCAGCCCATGCCCTCATTACTGACTTTCCTCCTCTTCCACTCACATGTAGACCAACATGGTTGCCAGTGAGCTTACATACATGCTTATGTGTTCCCTTTGAGTTTCAGTCTTGGACAGCTCTTTTACTTTCATTTGCTTTAGCTACTCTGTTTTCAAGAGGAAGTTGCAGAGTCTCTTCTGACATCCATTTTGGTCTTTTTTCTTTCCTGTCTTTTTAATGACCTTTTGCTTTCTTCATGTGTGATGTCCTTGATGTCATCCCACAACTTGTTAGGGCCTTTGGTCATTACTGTGTAGTGCATCAAATCTATTCTTGAGATGTTCTCTGAATTCAGGTGGGATATGTTTGAGGTTGTATTTTGACTCTCATGGATTTGTTTTCTTCAGCTTCAACTTGAATGTTGAAGATCAGTTGATGGTCTGTTTCTCAGTCAGTGCCTAGACTTGTTCTGACTGATGATATTGGGCATCTCCATGTCTTTTTCCACAGATACAGTCCATCTGATTCCTTTGTATTCCATCCTGGAGAGGTCTGTGAGTATGTTCACCATTTATGTGCTTAAAAATACGTATTTGTGATGAATAGGTTTTTTGTCTTACAATCTCTCCAGCATTGTTTTTATTAGCAAGGCTTCAACTACCAATCCTTATTCTTATTTCCAATTTTCATATGCAATCACCAGTAATTACCAGTGCATCTTGATAGCATGTTTGATCATTTCCAAACTTCAGAAGTTGATGGTTTATCATATAGTGTTTTACTACTTACTATTCATAAGGTTTTCACTGACCTTTTTCTTTTTAAAGTATGACACCAGGTACTTTCCCCCTTGTTTGTGTAAGTCTGGAGCTTTGCTGAAATCTGTTTATCATGGGTGACCCTGTTGGTATTTGAAATATTGGTGGCACAGCTTCCAGCATCACAGCAACATGCAAACCACCATAGTAAGACAAACTGACTGATATTTACTTGACATGAAAAAGTATTATACTGGATATAATACTTGATATGAAAAAAAGTGAGTATCTCCCAATAGATATGCTTATATAGATTATATGTACATTGGAGTCCTGGTGTACAGGACTGCAAGATCAATTTGAACCATAAGGTTGGTGGTTCAAACACATCAGCTGCTCCTTGGAAACCCTAGACAGCATTGCTGTGGGCTGGAACTGACTCGATGGCACTTAGCAACGACATACATGTACTGGGGGAGCCCAGTGGCTCTAGAGGATAATCACTGGACTGCGAACCACAAGGTCAGCAGTTCGAGCCCACCAGCTGCTCAATGGGAGAAAGATGAGGCTATATGCTCCTGCAAAGATGTCAAGCCTCAAAATCCCTATACAGGCTTGCTGTGATTTGGAACCTACTCGGTGGCTCTTAATGACAGCAGTACACATATTACTGTACTAATAAAGGAATGCTGGTAGCACTGTGGGAATAAATGTTGGACTGCTAACCACAAGGCCATCTGTGCAAACCCACCAGCTATTCCTTGGAAGAAAGATGAGGCTTTCTGTTTCCGTAATGATTTACAGCTTCAGAAACACATACAGGGTCACTCTGAGTCAGAATTGACTTGCTTGTGCACAACAACAACAACTGTACTAATTGATTGAGAAAACCCGAAAGATGCTTCTATATATTTTTCATTAGGTTAGTGAACTTTTATTTTTTTTTTAATGTAGATTTGAGTATTGAGTGACTTTTAGACATTGCTGGAAAAATGAAGACATTTATCTTCATGTTTTGGTGCATAATTTAAAAATATGTTAATCTGGGACAAACTTAAAGGTTCTAATACATGGCATACATAGATTGTGAAACATGGCAAAAAAAAACATACAAAGTGTAGAGGACAAAATAGATGACTGGGGCATACTAAAAATTAGAAACATATGTGCATCAAAAGATTTTTCCAAAAGAGTGAAAAAGGGAGCCCACAGACTAGGAAAAGTTTTTTTTTAGCAACATATCAGACAAGGGACTAATCTCTAAAATTTATAGAAAACTACAACACCTCTACATGAAAAAAAACTACAACACCTCTACATGAAAAAGACAAATAACTCAATTTGTCTTTATATGGTCATAGGACATGAACAGATACTTCACCAAGGAAGCCAACAAACATGAAGAAATGTTCATGATCATTAACCATTAGAGAGATGTAAATCAAAACAACAAATGAGCTATCAGCTCACACCAGCAGTAACAAATATATTTAAAAAAGCAGAGGACAACAAATGCTGGTGAGGATGTCCAGGGACTGGGAACCCTCCTACATTGCTGTTAGGACTTTAAAATGGTTCATCCACTCTGGAAAATGTATGGCACTTCCTCAGAAAGTTGGAAATAGAAATACTGTATGATCTAGCAATTACTCTATTTGGTATATATCCACAAGAAATACGATCCAGGACACAAGTAGATCTCTGCATACCAATGTTCACTGCAGCACTATTCACAATAGCAAAAGGGTAGAGACAGCCTAAGTGCCCATCAACGGAAGAATGGATAAACAAACTTTGGTACATACACACAATGGAATATTATACTACCTTGAAGAGCAACGATGAAGCTGCACAACACCTTATAACATGAATGAACCTTGAGGACATATGCTAAGTGACATTAGTCAAGCACAAAAGGACAAATATTACATGAGACCATTATTATAAAAGCTTAAGAAAAGATTTCCATGTTAACAGAATAATTCTTTGATGGTTACCATAGGTGGGAGGGAGGGGACAGACAGTAACTCACAGGTTAGGGGATAGATACATGATAGCTTGGGTGGGCAATAATAAAGAGGGGGAGGGCAATGCATAAGAAGGGGGAGGGATAGATGAATGGGGATGATAGGGGAAGACTTAGGAAGGTATTCATGGCTAGTGCATCAGACTGCAAAGTCGTTTGAACTGCAAGGTTCAGTGGCTCAAGCTCACCAGCTGCTCCTTGGAAACACTATACAGGGTCGCTATGGGTTGGAATCGACTCGACAGCACTTAACAACTACTAACAACTACTCATAAGGAGCTCTGGTAGCATGGTGGTTATGAATCAGGCTGCAAATCTCACGGTCAGCAGTTCGAAACTACCAGTTGTTCCATGGGAGAAAGATGAGGCTTTCTGCCCCCGTAAAGATTTACAGCCTCAGAAACCCTGTACAGGGTCACTATGCGTTGGAACTGAGTCCACAGCACGTAACAGCAACAACAACAACTTATATGACATAACCTGAGCCTACCACCTAGAGACATGGTGTGGTGCTGTAGGATAAGCACTGGACCATAAAGTCAGCAGTCCAAACTAACCAGCTGTTCCTCAGAAACCCTAAGCAGGGTTGCTCTGAGTTGGAACCGAAAACAATACTTACAGAAGGAGCTAGTTGGCCTTGTTTCTGCTAACCGACATCAGAGTCTGTGTAGTCAATAAATCACATTGCTGTCCATCTTGTTGCCATGCCTAGTGTAATCCAACATTCCTTATTTAAAAGAATCCCCAGACAGGAAGCTTGGACTAGGAGAAGACAGACACTAACACCTCTCTGATCTGAAATGTGGTTTGGAACAATCAGAAAACTTGCTACTGAAACTGTTCTGTATCTCCGGTCTATCTTCTCACCCTGAAGAGAAAACCAACCTTTGGAGCCAAGGAGTAAGCAGAGAAAACAAAGGAAGAAAGGCCAAAAGGAAGCCAATCAACAAATTCTCTAAAAAATACAGCTATTTCCCTTTTCAAACTTCTGAGAAGAAAATGTACACACATTTAATTCTAAGAATACTGATCAAATGCTAATTAAATGATAATTTATCTTTTTTTGCTTGGTTCTAGAGGACATTTATAATTCTATCTCTTTTACCTACTACAGGTAGTTTCAGACTTCAGACATATTCAAGTTAACAATGAACCGCATTTAAAAATATCTGTTTGGAGTTGTTTTGTGCATCTTACCATTGGTGGTGGTGGTGGTTATGTGCTGTGGAATTGTTTCTGACTCATAGCAACCCTGTACAGGGAGGGTTTCCAAGGTTGTATATCTTTCCGGGAGCAGCAAGCCTTGTCTTTCTCATGTGGAGCTGCTGGTAGTTTCAGACTGCTGTGTATGAGATTAGCAGCCCAGCTAGTAAACACTACACTACCAGAGCTTCTTATTTTATCATTGGTAATATGTAATACATACAATGTTGCAGCAAGTAATCTACTAATATCATTTTCAGATGTTCACTCACTAGTGTTTATATGTAATGTTTTCAATATTCAAGACAAATAAAAATCAGCTTTATATATGCTGATAATAAAACGTAATAATGAAAATATTAAAAAAATGATGCTAATCTTGATACTTTCACACTATATTTTGGTAATTTACATCTACATCTAGGGTAGAAGCAAAGTTGGATAACAAATTGTCTTGATGATAATTTCTTGAGTTTTTGATCCTTTCCGTTTGAGATCTGAATTTTTTCTTGTATTCACTGTGACTGGCAAAGGAATTGCAAAACTTTGTTCACTTGGCTTCAAATTGTGTCTTGTCTATAACCCCTACTTGTCATTGTACAAGTCTCATCTGATTAGTGAGGGATATATTAGTTAAAAAGGAGCTCTGGCAGCATAGTGGTTACGAGTCAGGCTGCTAACCTCAAGGTCAGCAGTTTGAAACAAATAGCTGTTCCGTGGGAGAAAGATGAGGATTTCAGCTCCTATAAAGATTTATAGCCTCAGAAACCCTATGCAGGGTCGATATGAGTCGGAACACCACCACCCACCCATTTTAGTTAAAAGGGGTTAATCTATGGGTTAATGTGGTGGACTGCAAAGTTGGTTTGAAATGTAAGGTTGCCGGTTCAAACTCACCCTATACAGGATCACTATGGGTTGGAACCAACTCTACGGCACTTAAGAACATCATCGTCATCTATGGGCATACTTTGTCATTAGCCATTACAGAACTGCAGGGTGCTGGAGGCAGCGCCTCTGAGGTGTTTTATGCTGGCATGCCCCTTACGCAGGGGAGGGACAGCACCGTGGGAAAACTCCTGCCTGTCTGACTAGAACCTGGCTGAAGTAGCCACAGTTTGTAAATGGAATCTTGTTGTTGTTGTTCGGTGCCATCAAGTCGGTTTCAACTCAGCAATCCTGTGTGTAACAGAACAACACACTGGCCAATTTGGCAACATCCTCACTATCTTTCCTATACTTGAAACCATTGGTGTTATTCCATCTCTGTGAAGGTCTTCCTCTTTCATTGAACTTTTACTTTACCAAGCATGATGTCCTTCTCTAGGGACTGGTCCCTCCTGATAATATGTCCAAAGTAATTGAGACAAAGTTTTGCACTCTTCACTTCTAAGGAACATTCTAGCTATACTTTGTCCAAGGCAATTTGTTCTTTCTTCTGGCAGTGCATTGTATATGCAATATTCCTTGCCAACATAATTCAGTGCATCAATTATTTGATTTTTGTAGTCATCATCTAGCTTTTATATGCTTATGAGGTGATTGGAATTTTAGGGATATTGAATTTTTTTCTTTTTAAAATAATAAAAAAAGGATCCGTGTTCTATTCTAACACCTGCCCCCCTCCCCCAGGTCATCTAGGTGGATCCCTGAAGTGGTTGCACCCCACTTTGGAGGATACTAGCTCAGAAAACAAATTTTAACTTCTTTTCTGAGCTTTAATTTCTTTAATTGAGTAAACAGGCATCATGATATTATGAAGATTAAATGGGATACTGTAGGAAATTGGTCCGGCACATGAACAGTGGTCATTGTAACCTCAATTCACAAAGCAAAACTTTAATAGGTTAATG
Organism: Chrysochloris asiatica; assembly: GCF_000296735.1. Classification (NCBI taxonomy): domain Eukaryota; kingdom Metazoa; phylum Chordata; class Mammalia; order Afrosoricida; family Chrysochloridae; genus Chrysochloris; species Chrysochloris asiatica. The sequence continues at coordinate 15,282,642 of NW_006408536.1, forward strand.
TCTGGGTCATTTGAAGAAAGCTTATTTTCAGTTGACCTGGTTCTCATTGTTCTGATGGCTCACTTTAACTGTTGGGGAGCAGAGCATTATTTAAGAGCATGAGAATGTTTCTGCCTGTAGACTTGTCAGAAACCAGGAGCAATCTGAAAAGGTTGCCTTGTTTATGTATTTACTCACTTCCTTTTTGCTGGTAAATGATGAGAATATTCACAACTCAGCTTCATCCCGGGCAGATTCATGATGCTGGAGTCTGTCAGCTAATTTTTGAATGAAAAAAATGATCTAGAGAAAGAGATTCCACCCTGAGTTGCTTATGAACTAATTGTCTGGTCGACTGACACTGTGAGAGGAAGGGAAACCCACCTGTCTGGGTAGGTAGGGCCTTCTGAACTGAAATCACTTTGGGAATTTATCCAGAATATATCCATAATGGATATGCAAAGTCCATTTGACAGGGGGCCTTTGTCCTGAAAACCTACCTCAATTTACTGAGGTTTTTACAATTTTACTTATATATTTTTAAGTCATTTGTGGGTTTTGTCTCCTTTTAAGAGTTCTTTTAATCCTTAAAATTTATCAATCCTTAAAATTTTCTTATAAATTTTCTTATAAATTTTACAGTTATAGTCTTAAATGTAGGCCTGTGATACATTTTGAGTTAATTTTTATATGCATTCTTTATAGTGCTCATGCTAACTACACATTCATCTGCAATCCCATGGTGCTGTGAAATTCTTTAATGCCACACTCTTTTTGTGTGTGTGTGAATAATATCTCATTTAATCATTTTTATTTACAACTGAAACTCTGGGAATTCAAAATTAACATCCTTGCCCGTGGGCTTCTTATACATACCAGAAAATGTTTCAACCTTGTGTTCTACATTGTTCTGCTGTGCTTTGTCTGCCATCCAGCTGTACTCGGATTCTCTTGGCCACAATTTCACTTGGGAAGACCAAGTCTTCAAGGACTGCATCATGCACAGCAGTCAGAGTGCGGCTCCTGGGACGCTTTTGCTTATTTTTTATATGGCTTTTTCGAGTTTGTTTAGGCAGAACTGAACTTTTTCTCCAGTTCACGTACTAGTCGGACTTGGATTTTTTGGAAAGACTTCAGTTGAGAACCAGGAACAAAGATTACAATAGCTTTCCGGCCAGCACCAACTTCAATTTCCTTAGCTTCAGTTATGGTCAGCTCTCTTAACTGAACTTTTAGGTCCAAGTTCTTCTCTAGCTCAAGAAGAGCCTGAAAAATACCAGACTTGAATTCATCCGGCTTTTCGCCATTGGGCTTCACAATCTTCACGCTTAAACTGAACATGGCCTTTTTCTTGCTGAGTGCCGGCCTAGGAAGTAATGCCACACTCTTATGGTGGTGGTGTGCCGTGGAGTCAGTTACGACTCATAGTGACCCTGTATAGGGTTTCCAAGGCTGTAAATCATTACAGGAGCAGAAAGCCTCATCTTTCTCCCATGAAATGGATGGTAGTTTTGAACTGCTGACAGTGAGGTTAGCAGCCTGACTTGTAACCACTTTGCGACCAGAGGTGCTCTTTAGTCTGCCTGTCTTCTGGGCTGACTACAGGTATTTTCAATGTAGAGACCCTGTCTTTTCCATTTTTGCATCTGTAGAACCCAACCTAGTACTTGGAAGCTGGTTCAATACAATTTGATTAAATCAAACTGCAAACTTCATTTTACAGATACTTTAACCTACCCTCTTCTATTATTTATCACAACATCTAAGTTGCTAATTCACCATTTTGAGTTTTATCTAAATTTCTTCACCTTTGTATATATTACCACCTAATTCATTCATTCATTTGGAGCTTCAAATAAGAAAGTTCTGGAGATCTGTTTATATTGAGGAGGGCAAAAGGAGAGCCCGAAGTCTAAATGAATTGAATAATCAATCTATGAACATGTTTACCAGTCCATGCATTGGCTACCTCTGCTAATTTGCACAGCTACTCTGGAAACAAGAAGAGCTGTCCTTCTTACATGTTGCTTCTACCTCTTACCAAGTATTACAGATTACCATAGTTTGGACAAACAATGAACAATGGTATTGTTACCTAATAATTTATCTGTTGAGAGGTCATTTATGGTTCTGGAATTGTGAGACATTGGTTTGGTCAGCTGGGCCCTCTATACAAGCTGTCTTTATACACATTGTCGCTGAGAGATGAGCATTATCTCTGTGGGGTAGGAATGATTGTCCATCTACATTTTACAGAACCGAGCCCCAGAAAGGTTAGCATCATACTGTTTGTATTGGCAAAGGAGGGCAGCCCAACAGCTAAAGTTGGGTCTGTTACTTGCTTGGGAGGATAATACTGGGCTCTCTCTGGGTGAGACAAACATTGCTCTGCCGTTGTGTGGTTACCCCTCTGAACCCCCTGTTAGCCCTGAGACCTGTAGACCACCCTGCCTGGGCCTGACCACGAGCGGCACTTGGCGGTTTCTGTGCTACAGGCTTCAGGTTAACCAAAATTGGGTTGCTGTGTGTGGCCCTGTTATTTTGAGTATTCATTGAGGGGAAGTCCCTATACTATGACCTCATTGGCCTTCACAGATGCTAGACCTCCAACTTTTCTGCCATTGATTCTTAAGTTACTTTTTCTCTTCTTTTCCTTTCAGTGGAGGCCATAGTGGAATTTGATTACCAGGCCCAGCACGACGATGAGCTGACGATCAGCGTGGGTGAGATCATCACCAACATCCGGAAGGAGGATGGAGGATGGTGGGAGGGACAGATCAATGGCAGGAGAGGTTTGTTCCCTGACAACTTTGTAAGAGTGAGTACAAAGCGAAACCCTTTTCCTGTGTCCTGTGTGGGGTCTGCTGCACAAAGGTCATGGGTCACTGGAGGCTGGATTTCGTGTTGTTAGCAGATGCATTGACAGCTTGACCTCCTGTGTGCTGTCAAGAAGAGCATATGTAACTTTGGCCTTGAGATCTGGGGATACCTGTATTGAAAAGGACTTTTTAGGTTCAGAAGGATATATTTTTTGAACTACATCACTTCTCAAAAATGCCAGAAAAATACAAAGCTTGTTGAATTTCTGTATTTATATGCTTAGTTGATTTATAGTATTGAATAATTTTGCCCTTTTCTATTCCATGCAAAATGGAGATGAAACTCAGTTTTGAACACTTATGTAGCAATCCCACCAAGTGCAGAATTCAAATTATGCTACATTGTTTCACGTTTTGTGTTCATATTGTCATTTGGTGGGAAAAACCTTATTTTCCTTTTCTCCTTTGTGTTCATGAATAAAACTGATTTGTTTTCCCATAAGGTTTTAAAAAGTATGCCCTCTGCAGAATTTACCTAGGGTTTATTGTAAGAATAAAGAGGATTCGTGTTAATATGTTACATTGCTACATTAGTAAGTAATAGTTTGCTTTCTTGGGTGAAAAGTGATCATCTGGGAGCTGCTCTCCATGGGAAATGCCATTTAAAAAGTCCCTTCCCATGAACTTCCTACCGGATGCTAGAGAAAAATGGCTCGTTCTCAATAGTAAGTGCTACTTTCTTAGAAACAAGAAGAAATTTGCAGTTCCCTTGCAGTTGTCTCTATGGTGCCAAGCCAGTTTTAAGAGGAATTAGACTGCAGGTGGCAGACAGTTGTGAGGAAGACTGGCCTGCTAAACAAATAAAAAACCCAAACGGATTCCTACTTATGACAACCCCTTGTGTACAGAGTAGAACTGGTCCATAGGATTTTCAAGACCATAACCTTTTGGAAATAAATTGCCAGGCCTTTCTTCCAAAGTACCTCTGGGTAAGTTTGAACTGCCAACCTTTCTATTAGTTGTTGCTAAGTGCCATTGAGTCAGTTCTAACTTGTTGTTTTTAAGTGCTGTGGAGTCAGTTCCTATTTATAGCGACTCTGTGCAGGGTTTCCAAGGAGCAGCTTCGTGGGTTTGAACCACCAACCTTGTGTTTAGCAGCCCAGTGCTTATCCTACAGCACCACACCATGACGCCAAGTACCTACCCTAAAAGGACCCAGAGGGCTGAGTGGGAGAATTTTATGAAAAGGGATTGCTGATGAAAAAGATTGATACACTTTAGACTTCCAACTCATTAATTAACTGCGCTCGGCCCTTATCCTCACCTCCTCTCTAGATTAGAACCAATTGGAACACAGTATAATCTTTCTGCTCCATGGGAGAAAGATGAGGCTTTCTGCTCCGGTAAAGATTTACAGCCTTAGAAACCCTGTTCAGGGTCACTATGGGTTGGAACAGACTCGAAGGCACTTACCAGCAACTATAGTCTTTCTTCTGGATATTGCCTCAGGGCCATCCTGCTAACAACTTTTTCTTTCTCTCTCCCCATTACTCTTTTCCTCTTTTCTTCTCTCCTTCTCTCTCTTTCATGTGCAGAGAGCAGGGAAGAATTTTGCTAGTGACAAGCTGATAAACATTGCTTTATTTAACTAGTTATAGGAGTATTAACTCATTTTTCTTGGACTAAACTTGAACCAGGAGCCCTGATAACACAGTGACTAAGTGTCAGCTGCTAACCGAAAGGTTGATGAATTGAACCCACCCAGCAGCTCCACAGAAGAAAGACCTGGTGGTCTGCTCCCATGAAGATTGTTTTTGTTAAGTGCCATCGGATCATTCCAGCTCACAATGACCCTGTATAGTTTCTAAGGAGCAGCTGGTGGGTTTGAACCGCTGACCTTGAGGTTAGCAGTCTAATGCTTATCCTATAGTGCCATACCAGAACTCCCCCATGAAGATCACAGCATAGAAAACTCTGTCAGTTCTACTCTGTTAGATAGGGTTGCTATGAATCAAAAATCTACTTGACAGCATGACCCTTGAACTTTGCATCTCTCTTCCATTTTAAGAGTTGTTGTTAAGTGCCATAGAGTTGATTCTGACCCATAGTGACCCTGTATAGAGTTTTTGAGGAGCAGCTAGTGAGCTTGAACTGCTGACCTTGCAGTTCAAACAGCTTTACAGAATGAAAGCACTGTATCTGGACCATGGTTATAGATTGTTAATGTGTAAATGAGAATTCTTTTCTTTCCAAACAGAAAACTGTGAAAAAACTAGCCTTAACGTTGAACCAAATTAGGGTGTAGAAAGAGGGTTTTTTGAGATAAAAGGGGCAATGCCCAGAGCAGACATGAAGGAAGAAAGACAGGAGGCCTGTGGGAAAAAGAGAAGGGGGCACTGGGAAAGGGAAGGGACTACAGCATCTGCACCAGCTTTGTGGTAAGTAAGGCCGTATTTTGAAAGGCTTTAACTTGCCCTATTGGCTTGTTGTCCCCTCATTCAAAACCACAAATACACAGAATAAGAATACTTTTGAATTGGGAGGTACTTAATGAAACATACTGAATTTACTAAGGACTTTCAGACTACCAGACAAATGTAAATGTAGTACCCAATGCTGCAAGCATTTGCGGAGGATGCAGGAAACCAGCAGTGCAGGAAGGATTTACTCAGGCATTGAGACCTCGACTACTCTACTGGTTCCGTGGGTACCAGGGAAAACAGGACTTCCTCACCTGTAAAATGGGGTATTATGATCCCATTGTCCCACCAGGCACTTTCTCCACCTGCTTGGCCTTTGACTCCAGGCAGCCCTGGATCAACACTGCTGGAGGGAGGGAGGACAGTGAGATCACGGGGTTTCCCCACTGACTCCCTGACTGTGGGGCTGCCTTGGGCTCACTAGGTCCCTCTTTTTTTTTTTTTTTAATGTTGTATTGTGAATTATGTGATAGTTTACATGGGAGAACATTAGTTTTACATTCATCCTATCATATATTGTTTCATTGCCGTAGTTACAATCCCTTCCATGCATCATCAACCAACCAAAGGGTATACCCTGCAAGCCTGCCCCCCAGTCATCAGCACACAGATTCTCTCTCTCTGTGTGTCTAAAGTCCCCAGCTGCTCCATCTCTCTACGTCATCTTCTCTGCTTCCATCTCAGGCATCACTGCTTCTCTGGGTAGGGTCCCGCTCTCTGCTCTTCTCCCTTGATGGTCCCAGGTACCTCTGCTCCTAGACTGCAAAGTTAATTACTCTCCTCCTTGCTACAAAACGTCTACCTTTACATTTCCAACCCTGACAATCATTCCTGATAACAATTATTTACTATTGTATCACAAGAGACCATCTGCATTTCATCAGCCCCGCCCAGACAGTCCACCTTCTTTCTTGCCCTCTTCCACACTCCTGCAGCTCTGTTCCTTTGCTCCTAGCCCTGGGGTTTTGTTACACCCTACCCATTTTGTATAACCCTCTTATGAAATGTGCCTCAGATTATGCTAATCTTAGTGTGCCATCAGTTTGCTTTTGAGAGCCCTACCACCTCACTGGATCATTCTGGAAGTCAATGAAATAGTGAGCTGAAGTCATAGCACAGTGGCTGGCCACCTTCCAAGTGTGCCGTTGCTCTTGTTACCAGAAAGAGGGATGGGCCCTCTTCCTTGGGCATGGATTCCCCTGCTTTTTTCTTTTCAGTTGTCATCTAACCTTGACTTGAGCATATCCAATGAGGGGCAGCCATGCTCCTGGAAGTGCCCCTCCCACCTGGGGCTGAGAGAAGACATAGCAGGCACACTGGGGCTGCACTACTGGTGGCTGTCCCATTTGGCAGAAAAAGAAACATCTATTCTTTCATATGGCTGAATCTATTTTTCAAGTCTGCACCCACGAGGACCGTTTTAGGCCTTTTATTGAAAATTCAGTAGGTGGGTGCAGTAGAGTTTATAACAAAAACTCGCGTAGCGAATTCTAAAAGGGGAAAATACTTCTTTAAGTAATAATAGTTACTGTTGGCATAGGTTTGCAGTTTTGAAAGTGGTTTTACTATTTAAACTTAAGAGTAATTTGTCTCCATATTGAATTGAGTAAACTGTGGAATCCTATTGTTTATTTGTATGGCTTTATGTTGTTGTTGTTGTTGTTAAGTGCCGTCGAGTCGGTTCCGACCCATAGCGACCCTGTACAGGGTTTCCGAGGGTGTAAATCCTTACAGGAGTAGAAAGCCTCATCTTTCTCCTGCGGAGCGGCTGGTAGTTTCGAACCACTGACCTTAAGGTTCGCAGCCCGATTCGTAACCACTACGCTACCTAGGTTCTCTGAATTGCATTCGACTTTACAGCAGTGAGTTTGGGTTTATGTGGAATGATACTGTTGTCAGAGAGCCTACTTTAAGGATTGTCTTGATTCATTTCTCAGAGCGTTAATCAGTGTCCCATTTGAGTATGGTCTGCCAAGGGGTTGGGGTTCACTGTCTATCTTTAACTCCATATAAGGATTTTTTTTTTTTTTTTTAAAGTTCATGGAAAAATTCCATTACCTTTTTTTAAACAAATAAACTGAATGTTTTATTTTGCTTCATGGCTGTTGCTTCATTTTATAAAAATAGCACAAGCACAAGCAAATACATTATAAAATTCAAATAGTATTGTTCTTCAGCTGATACTGTACAAAGAACAAAAACTTAACTATCAGTTATGTCCAATTAAAAGATCATTAGGTATTCTGACCCCAATCCAGGTATGTTATTGTTGTTAAGTGCCCTTGAGTAGTTTCTGACTCATAGAGACCCTATATAGGGTTTCTGAGGAGCAACTGATGAGTTTGAACTGCCGACCTTGCGGTTCAAACTAATCATGTGGTCCAGTGCATTATCCTTTAGTGCCATACCAAATAAGATATTATGTGAGACTTAAGATACAATGTCATCCATAAAAATAAATAATTTTTGTAACTACTCTTAACATAGATAATTTCATGAATTCTGAATATTCTAACTAGATCCTAACCTAAAAAAGCACAGGGTGTTGTGGAAAAGATTTATATTGTATTTATCTGCAACCATTGAAAGGTTAAGAAATACTTTTCTCTAATAGCATAGTTGCAGCAAGTAGTTTGGTATTGCTAAAAGCTATTTTAATTCTATCCACCAGTAGTTTAAGGCAACAATGTGGCAGTCAGTAGTTTCATATTAGTTTATTTAGAGGTTCTGTGTTCACTCCTCATATGCTTCTTCATGCATTAGTTCACCAAATTCTGATGACTACTCAGTGTCATCTTGATCAGTCAGCCTTCTTCATAACAGAATATGATTACAAGTCCCAGATTTTCTGTAAGAGCATCATTAATTTCTGTTATTTCTCCTGATAAAGGAAAGTCAAGTTCACTAGTAGCTTTCACATTTTTCCAAAGCACCAAGCTCATCTTGTTTGTTCAATTTTGTCCCAACTTCAGGGAAACTGCAGTAAACAATATCTCCTAAAGCTTCTTGTGCAAAATTGCTGATTCTCACTGTTCTAATACCATTTTCTGCTCTTACCCATTTATGTTTGCTTATGAATTTATGCACCGAGAGCAGAGCTTAGCTGATGTGCAGCATCCACCTGATGCTTGGCCCACAGCACTAGGCCACATGGGGCAGGGCTCAGGGCATGTGCAAGCTGCAGGCCTATACACTCTGAGCTGCTTGCAGCGATGTGTATGCGTGCAGAAGGTCGCTGTGGGAGCATTACCTTTTAATTCTATTTTTCCATGAACTTTTTGAAGTCCCCTGTACTGCCTTGGTCTCTCAAAAGAAAAATACGAGGCTGTAGTCCCATACCTGACCAGGCTGTCACATGCTTTATTCACCATGTCTTGGGCTGGGATTTATTAGTGCACATAAATGTATCCATTTGGCTTCAGGGCCTTTTTGGGTTTGACCCTCTTATTTAATTTGGTTAGTTCTTATGTAATTTATTTACTATAAATGTAGAGGAAGAGTCTTTTAAACCCCCCCTCCTTTTCCTCTGTCTACCGCTGTCCCCACATTTTCCATTTATCTCTTTTTTATTAGTTCAGTTTTAAAGGTATAATTTGCATGTATGGCTTAATTTTTTAAATTTTTACATAAGTATGCACTCCTGTAACCACCATCCAGATCTATACTTTTTCTATTCATCCAGAATGTTCTATCTAGTCTTCTTTCAGACATCCCTCTTCCCCAGTTATGCCTCCCCGTAGGTAATTTATCATCATAGATTCATTTTGCCTGTAATTGAATTTCATGTGAATGGAATCATACAGTATGTGCTCTTTTCCGACTGGCTTTCTTTACATAACAAAATGGTTATATATGTCAATGGTTGGTTCTTGCTGTGTAGTCTCTCCTATAAGGACTATGTCATAATTTATTCATTTTCGTGTTGATGGATATTTGGGTTGCTTCAGTTTGTGGCTTTTATGATGAAAGGCTTTGAACATTTTTATATATCTTCTTATGGACGTAAGTACTCATTTCTCTTAGATATATCAAGAGGGCTTCAAAAATTTATTGAAAAATAGAATTAAAAGATAATGGATTTTTTTTTTTTAAGATAATGGAACTTTTGCACGAACTTTTTGAGGCTCCCTCATATTTGTAGATGTGGAATTGGTACCCACATGCACTTTGGCATGTGTATATTTTTCTATGTGTAGAGCTGTGGCCTCTAGTGGGGGGAAGGGAAGAGACCACACCTGTGCCTCGAGTCTCATTTGTGCCCCACTAGCTGCCTGAGTCTTGTTTTCATATAGCTACCCTGTGATCATGGCAGGTAAGAAGCCCTTATAGTATTTGATTGTTATTCCTGTGAATTGCCAAAGGCTAATTCTGAAATTGTTAAAAACATACAAATAGATAGTGAGCGTATGTCAAAGTTTTATCTAGCTAATTTTAATGAGGGAACTATGAGAATGACAATTGATTCAGTGGCAATACCGCTGGCCTTGTGGTTAGCAGTCCAGTGCTTATCATACAGCACCACACTAGGACTCCTTAAGTGAATATCTTAAGAAAATAATAAAAACTTGGGGTGTTATCGCTACAAGAAAAGGAAAAAAAAAAAAAGCCACATACCTCATCAGTTTTCTCCCTGTTAATCTGACGTTACAGACTCTCATACATTGTTAGGTAAGCCAAGTTCCGCTTCCAGAGAGTCAGATGACATCCTTGGAGGCTTATTACTAGCAAGCATATTGGCATGGCATTAAAAGGTCATATATGATCATATTTTTTGCATAATTTCTACATTTTTTGGGGGGAATACTCAATACTAATGGGGTTCAATAATAGGTACTAGGATGAAACCTTAAGAAATTTATTTATGAAGATATGATAGCTGTCCTTCTGTGACCTCAAACTGCCACCTAAAGCTGAAAGACAGCCACCTATTATTAAAGACAGATATAGGCTCTTTTATTAGGGGTTCATTGTCACATGTTGCATTTCATTTGCTATGTCTTCTTTTTTTGAATGTTGCCCTCAGATCCAGACAACAGTGTACTTCAGTCAAGCAATGGACTGAGAAGCAGAGAGAGAGCCAGAGACTTATATTAATGGCCAGCCAACTGAACTTTTTGAGAAAGAAAAAGCCTCAAAGCTATAGCTTGGGCTGATATGTATGGGTTATCTGCTTTTTTTTTTTTCGGTTACTGGTGGTGGTGGTGTCTTGGATATAAGTGCAGCAGGACCTGGGTGTTCCACAGTCGTGGCTCACAAATAGACGTGTGGAAAGCAGGAAGCTGCGGTAGAGGTTTATAGAATCGGCTTGTTGATATGTGAGTTGATCTGACACTGTCTGAGGAAGTGCGCTCCTAGTCTGCCTGTTGATGTATTTATTTGGTAAAAATACATCTTACACGCTTTCTGTCCCAGTGTTGGAGGGTGAGTGTGCTCACTTGTTGTATGCTGAGTGTAACATTTTCAGCATGGTGTACCTGTCATCTTGGCCTCTTTTTCTGTGTGCTTATATACTTTTTTGTTTTGAAACAAACTCTCAGTAAGAGGCTGTATTTGTGTAAAATGGTGGGTGAATACAAATTTTGTTTTCAACCAGTGAGGTGGAAGGCCAGTATTTTGCATACGTGCACCACTCTGAGATAAAGTTCCTTGTTACTTTGCCAGAAAGAGTCACAAATTTACATCAATAAATGGCATACAGTAGACATTTTCAGGTGCCTTTTTTATATTCAGTGATCCTCTTTGATCAGATTTCACTTTTTGCCCTCACTTTTTGTGTCTCATACTGATGATCTTTTTCAAGATATTTGTGTCTCTTGAAAAGGTAGCTGGAATTTTCCAGGTGCACTGTGAAATGTTCAGAGTTTCTTCTTGCTTACAACATCAATTTAGTCTTGACTCTGCTTGGTGTTTGTGGGTCTGAACATTTACCTGGTGTGTCCTAGGTGCCAGGCATCAGGGGATATAAACATAAGCAAGGCACATTAATGGAGTATTGTATTGTCAGATGTAATTTCTCCCATAGGATGATGGCTTGAGCTCTTGCGACCTAGCCATCAGTCTTTTGGGACTCTGGAAAGCATGTGGTAGACATTGTTCTGCCAGGATGGTTGTAACTGTTCCTGGTTAAAATGCCACTTGAGAATATTCTGACAGGATTCATCAGGCAAATCTATTAGAACACATGAAAGGAACCTACAGTTCTCTTTTGGGCCCTGATTGCTCTTTTACTTTATGGACTAGTAATGGTTACATTTTATTCAAGACTTACCATATGTCTGGCATTGTGCATATATACATCTGTGACTATGCACAATGACCAAAATTTCTTGAGTATTTCCTGTATGCCAGGCAAGAAGGAGACTAAACCATTCACGTTTTACCTCTTTAAATCCTTACACTACCCAGTTGAGGTGGTGGTTGTTGCTAAGTGCTGTCAAGTTGGTTCTGACTCATAGCAACCCTGTGTAGAGTTTCTGAGGGATGGCTGGTGGGTTTGAACCACCGATCTTTCCATTAGCAGTCCAGTGCTTATCCTAGAGTGCCACACCAAGAGGCTGCATTTGTTGTTGTTAAGTGCTGTCAAGTCAGTTCCGACTCATGGTGACCCTGTAAAGGGTTCCTGAGGAGCGGCTGATGAGTTTGAACCGTTGACCTTGCAGTTTAAACCAACCTTGAGGTCTAGTGCACTATCCTGCAGCACCACACCAGGAGGTAGGTGCTGTTTTAATCATAATCATTTTTCAGAAGAGGTAACTGAGATATCTCAAGGTTAAAAGACTTAACTAGCAAGCTATTCAGGAGCAGGAAGAATACATGGACCACGGACGATTGATTCTAAAGCTGTAACTCAAATAGGCAGCAGTGTCTGAGTATTCGCATTGTCATGATGGGAGTAAGCCCTTCACCATTATTGCTGCCTTATGCCTTTCCCTAGTGAGACCCATTCAGGTGGAGTCATGGTTGTTAATTTATTTTCTGAATTTTAAAGAATTCTTTTCAAAAGGTGACAACTTAAATTCAAAAGAGCCACCTTTGCCTGGATTTTTGTACTTGTACTATTTTTCTTACAAATTCTGAAAGTATGGTCATTTGGGGAAATTTTACACTTTACTTATTTGTAAGCAGACTTTTTCAGGATAGGCTTTGAAGAAGGTGCTCCCTTGCCTTTGCCATTAGTGATAAATGATTCAGACATGCGACTACAGGTCGTTCTTCATCCATGGGCTGTTGAAGGCAACCACTTTCATTTTGAAATCTTCTTTAAATTTTAAATGTATAGTTTTCTTTCAGGAAAAGCAACTTTCTATAGATAAAGACCTGAATCTGCTCAGTACTGTTGGGAGAAATGTAACTCTACAAGAAGGGTACATACAGAGTGATGAAGGACAAGCATGTAACTAATAAGAGTCGGCCCCACTTGGTAGATTTGTTTCAGGCTTTGTAACAGCTACAGTACAGGAAGTGGGTTGGGTCTTGTGACTCAGAGAAAGCTGTGACCTCAGTTTTAGTCCCCTGACAGAGTTGATTGTAGTGATTATGGATCATGGAATCTTTTTGAAATGACAGGATTATCGAATCTTAGCTTGGAAAGAGACTTTGAGATCATGTGTTTCAACCCCCATCTTTTTAGCAGATTAAAATCTAAACCAGCTACAATGTGGCTGTGATTATTAATTGGTTACTGAAATTTGTCAAGTGTGGGACTCCTATGGGACTCCATGCTGGTGGATCTGAAGCCTGGTCCTGCTCCAGGCATACCATGGGAATTTGGAGATAGGGGCAGGAATTGAAACAGGGGACTTGAAATATTTTTATAAGTTCAGACAGTTCCATTACTTGATGAAGTTTGGGTATTCCTGTTGTACAATGATACTGACAGGGCAGCAGCAGATTATATTTTTAAAAGATAAAAATATAGACTTTCTCAAAATAAGTTCTATTAAGGGTTAGACACTTTTGTAGTGATACCAGCAGTTTTGTTACTATTGTTGTTGTGTGCCGTCCAGTCGGTTCTGACACCTAGCAACCCAGTATATAGTTTCTGAGGTTTAAAAAATCTTTGCGGAAGCAGAAAGCCTCATCTTTCTCCTGGGGAATGGCTGGTGGACTCGAAATACTGACCTTGTGGTCCACAGTCCTGTGCTTACTCTACAGAGCCACTGAGCCATTTAGTCCATCTTTAAACAACTGAGGAACCTGGGAATTTGACCATGTCAAAACAGTCTCTTTTTTACATTATTAACTGAAAAATGGGTGTTCTTTGAAGATTTTTTAAACGTTGTTGTTGTTGTTGTTGTTGTTGTTGTTGTCAGGTGCCATCGAGTCGGAACCGACTCATAGCGACCCCATGCACAGCAGAACGAAACAATGTC
>NW_006408536.1:15301466-15303198 GCF_000296735.1 Chrysochloris asiatica
TGTAAATTTAGGTAGGTCGTGTTTTTCTAAAAATGTATCCATCTTTTCTAAGTTTTCAACTTTGTTGGAATACAGCTTTTCATAGTATTCTGTTATTATCCTTTTGATTTCCTTTGGTTCTGTTGTGACATTGCCCATGTGGTTTCTAATGTGTGTTATTTGTGTCTTCTCCCTCTTTTTTTTTGTTAAGTTTGCCAGTGGTTTGTCAATTTTGTTAATCCTTTCAAAGCTTCTTGTCCTGTTGATTCTCTCTATAGTTTTTCTGTTTTCTATCTCATTTGTTTCTTCTCTAATCTTTATTATTTCTTTTCTTTTGGTGACTGTAGATTCCCTCTGTTGGTCTATTTCTAATTGTTGTAGATACTGTGTTAATTTTGGTTTTCTCTTCTTTTTGGATGTGTGCATTTATTGCAATAAATTGTCCTCACAGCACCGCTTTCGCTGTGTCCCAAAGATTTTGGCATATTGTATTTTCGTTCTCATTTGTTTCTAGGAACTTTGTGAGTTCACGTTTAATTTCTTCTACTACCCAGTCGCTTTTTCAAAAGGGTGTTATTCAGTTTCCATGTATTTGACTTTTATTTCCTTGGTCTTCCTATTGTTGATTTCTAATTTGCTAGCATTGTGGTCTGAGAAGATGCTTTGTAGTATTTTGATATTTGTAAATTAATGGAGGTTTGTTTTGTGGCCTAACACATGGTCTCGCTGGAAAAGAATGTATATTGTGCTGTTGTTGGGTTGAATGCTCTGTACACATCTATGAGGTCCACTTGGCTGATTGTGTTGTTTAGTTCTTTGGTGTCTTTGTCAAGTTTCTTTCTGGTTGTTCTATCCATTTTTGAAAGCGGTGCATTAAAATCGCCCATAATTATTGTAGATTTGTCTATTTCTTTCTTCAAATCTATTAGAGTTTGGTTTATAAATTTTGGAGCTCTTTCATTTGGAGCATAGATATTTATTGTGGTTATGTCATCTTGTTCATTTGTCCCTTTAATCATGAGATAATGTCCATCTTTTCTATTAGATTGGTTTTTGCCTTAAATTTTATTTTAACAGAGATTAGTACTACCACTCCTATTTGTTTTTTATTGCAATTAGCTTGGTATATTTTTTTCCATCCTTTGACTTTTAATCTGTTTTTATCTCTGTGTGTAAGATGTGTCTCTTGCAGAAAGCATATTGAAGGATCTTGTTTTCTTATCCATTCTGCCACCCTCCATCTCTTAACTGGTGCATTTAATCTGTTTATATTCAGTGTAATTATCAATAGGTATGGATTAATTGCTGCCATATGTTTGTTGGTTTTTTTTGTGGCGTTGCTGCTTTCTTTTTTCTCTATGCATTCCTTTGCTGAGTTCATGCTTTTTGTGTTCTTGTGATTTTCCTCATCGTTTTAATGTTTCCATGTTCTTCTTGGATTTTCATTTTCTTGGTATGTTGTGAAGTGTGAATTTTCTTTGAGGTTACCTTATAGTCCATTAACTTTTCCCTCCACTTTGTGTAGTCTATTTTGTCCTGTAATTTACCTGACCTTCTCACCATCTGGATCTCTATTCCTATGTGCTTACCTTCTTTTACATTGTAATTGTTTTGATCATAGACTTACCTCCCAGATTCTCTGAGTTTGTTCTTAAGAGTTTTGTTCTGTTCTCGACTTTTCCTTTTGTCGATTTAGTTCTGGGAGGTGCTGCCACATATGTGAATCTCTGGTTGTTTTCTGTTCTTGTTGGTT
>NW_006408536.1:15303298-15308106 GCF_000296735.1 Chrysochloris asiatica
AACAATGTCCGATCCTGGGCCAACCTCACTACCACTGCCACACCTGAGTCCATCAATGATGCCACCTGGCCAATACATCTCATTAGGGGTCTTCCTCTTTTTCTCTGACCCTCCACCTTACCCAGCATGACATCCTTCTCCAGCGACTGTTTCCTCCGGACAATATGTCCAAAGTATTAGGAACCAAAAAGAAGTCAGAAGGGGCCACATCAGGAACATAAGGTGGACATTTAGTGATTTCCCATCAAAACTCTCACAAAATTGCCCTTGTTTGATGAGAGGAATGAGATGGAGAATTGTGAAAAAGGATTCTCTGGTGAAAGTTTATTGGATATTTTTCTGCTAAAATTTTGGCTAACTTTCTTAGAACTCTCTCATAATAAGCAGATGGTATTGTTCTTTGGCCCTCTAGAAAGTCAACAAGCAAAATACCTTGAGCATCCCAGAAAACTGTGATCATGACCTTTGCTCTTGACTGGTCTACTTTTGCTTTGCCACTTTCACTCCTTTGTAGTTACTTGCTTTGTCTTCAGGATCAGGCTGGTAAAGCCATGTTTCATTTCTTGTTATAATTCTTTTTTTTTTTTTTTAAGTTTTTATTTTAAAATTGAGCGACAGTTTACATGGGAGAACATCGGCATTACACTCTCATTTCATTGCAATGATTACAGTCTCCTCCGTACAACATCATTCATCAGTATTTGCTTCCATTCCCTTTTTTTGGGGGGTGGGGTAGTGTACACAGAAATAGTCAGGAATATATAATAATTTAAACAACCAAAGAGCACATTTTGTAAGCCTGCCTCCTGGCCACCAGCACCCAGTCCCCCTCTCTCCATGAGTCTGAGTCCTCAGTCCTCAGCTGCTCCCTCTCTCCATGTCCTCATCTCCGCCTCCTTCCCTGGTGTTGCTGCTTCTCTGGACAGGGTCCTGTACCCCGCTCATGCTCTTCTCCCTTGGCCATCCTTAGTTTTTTATTTTCAGAAGTTAAATAACCTTTATTTTAGGGTCAGTTATAGTCACAAAAAGTTATATTTATTCTATCTCTATTTTTTTAAATCAAGATAAACAGTAATAAAAATAATGTTTCATAGTTCAGCTAGCCATTCCATAATCAAGCTATTTTAGGGATATCAGGTGTAAAGGAGAAAACAACATGAAATGATGATGTACACAGTTCAGCTTCTATAGGGCTATGCTGTGATTTTCCTTAAAAAAAAAAAAAAATATATATATAAAGCTTTGTGGGGAGGGGCAAAGAAGAAACTCTGAAAATCTAGCTAGTGAGACTCTTCCATTTCTCTTTCGATAATTTTTGCATCCCAGTTCACTCTACTTCCAGTCAGTAGTCCTGAGAGGCTGCCATTTCTACTCTCTAAAGCACAGATAAAAGCCCTGCTGGGAATATTTCTTAACATTATTTCCCCCTTTTGCCCATTCCAACCATGTCACAATCCCTGTACCCCAGAGCCCTGTTGTTCCAAGGTTGTGCATACATTGTTATTTACCTCTGTCCCACTTATCCCATGCAAACCTGTCTAATTGTTTTCCCATCAGCCTTGTTCTTCCATTCCCCTCCCCCTTCTTGTGTATTGCCCCCATTCCCAGCACCCAAACTATCCTGTGTCTATTCCCTACCCTATGTGCCTTGAGCTCAGCACAGGTGCATATCCAGCACTGATTTGGCCTGGATGGTTCAGGATGATCACCTGTGCAGTGAAGCCAGCTGCTTCCATTGGTGGATCATTTTTGCTGTCACCAGCCACATTGCCATGGCAAACATCTTAGACAGAGATGTTCTTTACATTGAAGCCTACATTGTCCCCAGGCAGAGCTTCACTCAAAGCCTCATGGTGCATTTCAACAGATTTTACTTCAGTGGTAACATTGACAGGAGCAAAGGTGACCACGGTGCCTGGTCTGAGAACACCAGTCTCCACTCTGTCCACAGGGACAGTGCCAATATCACCAATTTTGTAGACAGCCTGGAGAGGCAGACGCAGGGGCTTGTCAGTTGGGCGTGTTGGTGGCACGATGCAATCCAGAGCTTCAAGCAATGTGGTTCCACTGGCATTGCCATCCTTATGGGTGACTTTCCTTCCCTTGAACCAAGGCATGTTAGAAATTGACACAAATGCTACTGTGTCAGGGTTGTAGCCAATTTTCTTAAAGTAGGTGCTGACTTCCTTAATGATTTCCTCATATCTCTTCTGGCTGTAGGGTGGCTCAGTGGAATCCATTTTATTCACACCAACAATTAGCTGTTTCACACCCAGTGCGTAAGCCATGCTCACGGGTCTGCCCAGTCTTAGAGATACCAGCTTCAAATTCTCCAACACCAGCAGCAACAATCAGGAAAGCACAGTCAGCCTGTGAGGTTCCTGTAATCATTTTTTTTGATAAATTCTCTGTGTCCTGGGACAGCAATGATGGTCACATAGTACTTGCTGGTCTCAAATTTCTACAGGGAGATATCAGTGGTGATGCCTCGCTCACATTCAGCTTTCAGTTTATCCAAGACCCAGGCATACTTGAAGGAGCCCTTCCCCATTTTAGCAGCTTCCTTCTCAAGTTTTTCGATGGTTCTTTTGTCAATTCCGTCACATTTGTAGATCAGGTAGTGGTTGACTTGCCGGAGTTGACGTGTCCAATAATGACAATGTTGATATGGGTCTTTTCCTTTCCTATTTCGGTTTAGGTTTTGTGGTTGTTTTCACCAACACCTGTAATCTGGCAGCAAACCTGTTGTGAAAAAGCACAATGTTGTTTTGATTTGCATCTCTCTACAAGGTCGGCTGTGTAAGCTCACCAGCTGCTCCTTGGAAACCCTATACAGGGTTGGTATGCGTCGGAACCGATTCATCGGCACTTAACAACAACAACAGTTGCTGGTGATCGTGAACATTTCTTCATATGTTTGTTGGCTGCCAGGATCTCTTCCTTGTAGAAGTGTCCGTTCATGTCCTGTACCCATTTTTTAATTGGGTTGTCTTTTTCTTGTAGAGGTGTTGTAGTTTACTATATATTTTAGAAATGAGTCCCTTGTCTGATGTGTAATTGCAAAAGTTTTTTCCCATTGTGTGGATTCCCTTTTTACTCTTCTTGTGAAGTCTTTTGATTGCATATAAGGTTTTAATTTTTAGTATGTCCCAATCATCTATTTTGTCTACTTTTGTTTGTATAGTTTTCAAAATGTTTGATAATCTGTGTATTCCCTGAATTAGTGCCTTCACATTTGTCCCTATTTTTTCATTGATGGCCTTCATAATTTTGGAATTCACATTTAGGTCTTTAATCCATGCTGAGTTGGTTTTTGTATAAGGCGTGAGGTAAAGGTCTTGTTTCAATCTTTTTTGCATATCACTTTTCAGTTCTGCCAGCACCATCTGATGAAGAGATTATCCCCTCCCCATGCGATATGTTTAGGTACTTTGTCAAAAATCAGTTGGCTGTATGTGGATGGGTTAATTTCTGGATTCTGGATTATGTTCCACTGATCAATGTATCCTTCATTGTACCAGCACCAGGCTGTTTTGACCACTGTAGCCATGTAGTAAATTTTGAAGTCGGTGAGTGAGAGGTTTCCAACCTTGTTGTTCTTCTTAAGCAGTGCTTTGCTTATCCTTGATCTCTTTCCTTTCCATATAAAATTTGTAATTGTTTTTTCCATCTCTTTGAAGAATGTCATTGGAATCTGGATTGCCATTACATTATTTGTGTAAATTGCTTTGGGCAATATTGACATTTTCACAATGTTAAGTCTTCCTATCCAGGAGCATGGTACACTCTTCCATTTTTGTTAGTCTCTTTTGGTTTCTTGTAGTAGTGTTTTGTAGTTTTCTTTGTATAGGTCCTTAGTTTCTCTAGTTACATTTATTCCTAGATATTTCATTCTTTGGATGGCTAGTGTAAATGGTATTGCTTTCCTAATGTCCTTTTCAGAGCTGTCATTTTTGGTATAAAGGAATCCAACTGATTTTTGTATGTTGATTTTATATCCTGCTACTTTGCTGAACCTTCCAATGAGGTCTAGTAGTTTTTTTTACTGAATCTTTGAGGTTTTCTCTGTATAGGATCATCTCGTCTACAAATAGAGTTTTACTTCCTCTTTGCCAATTTGGATGCCTTTAATTTCCCTATCTTGCTGTATAGCTCTTGATAAGACTTCTAGCACAATATTGAATAGGAGGGGTGACAAAGGACATCCTTGTCTGGTTCCTGTTCACAGAGGGAAGGCTTTCAGTTTTTCTCCATTGAGAGTAATGTATGCTTTTGGTTTTGTAGATATGTTCTTAATTATGTTGAGGAATTTCCCTTCAATTCCTACTTTGTTGAGGGTTTTTATCAGGAATGGATGTTGTATTTTGTCAAATGCCTTTTCTGCATCAATTGATATGACTATGTGGTTCTTTTCTTTTTTCTGATTTATGTGGTGGATTACATTGATCATTTTTCTAATGTTGACCCATCCTTGCATCCCTGATATGAATCCCACTAGAGCATGATGTATTATGTTTTTAATGTGCCGCTGGATTCTGTTGAGAATTTTTGCATCTAAGTTCATGAGGGATATTGGTCTATAACTTTGTTTGCTAGTGACGTCCTTCCCTGGTTTTGGTATGAGGGTTATGCTTGCTTCATAAAATGTATTAGGAAGTTTTATATCCTCCTCTGTATTCTGGAATAATTTTTGTAGAAATGGTGACAGGTCTTCCCTGAATGCTTGGTAGAACTCACCAGTGAAGCCATCTGGGCCTGGACTTCTTTTGGTTGGGAGTTTTTTGATGACCTGATCAATTTCTTCTTTT
>NW_006408536.1:15309836-15332748 GCF_000296735.1 Chrysochloris asiatica
AGTCCACAGAACTCCCTTTAGGATGTTTTGTAGTGCAGGGTTGGCTTTGGCAAAATCCCTTAGCTTCTGTTTATCCTGGAATGTTTTTATTACACCGTTGTATTTTATTGATAGCTTTGCTGGATAAAGTATTCTTGGTTGGCAATTTTTTTCTTTCAGGGTTTTATATATGTACCTCCATTGTCTTCTTGTTTGCATGGTTTCTGCTGAGAGATCTGAGCTTAATCTGACTTGCTTGCCTTTGTATGTAACACTTCTGTTTTCCCTCACTGTTTTCAGGAGTGTCTCCTTATCTTTGATTTTGGATAGCTTGATTATGATATGTCTTGGTTATTTTCTTTTGGGGCCTATCCTTCCTAGGGTTCGTTGAGCTTCTTGAATGTTTATCTTTCCACTTCTCAGGATATTAGGGAAATTTTCTTCCAACAGTTCTTCAACTATTTCCTCTGTGGACTTGGGTGATTCTTCCTGTTCTGTAATGCTGATAATCCTTAAGATACTCCTCTTCATATTGTCCAACATGGATCTTCGACCTTCTTCAGATTTTTAAAATCTTTTTTTCTGTTTGCTCTTCTATTTTAGTGGTATTGAGAGATTTGTCTTCTAGCTCACTAGTTCTCACTTCCATCTCTTCAGTTCTACTTCTTTGCCCTTTCATTGTATTTTCTGTTTCTGATACTCTATTATTGATTGTTTGGGTCTCTTTCTGTAGGTTTTGAATTGTTTCCAGTGCTGTATCTTATTTGATTGTTCCTGTACTGTTTTCCTGACTTCTTCCTTATTTTCCTCAACTCTTTTGTAAAGTGTTTTAAAACATTTTATAATAATTTTTGTCTGAATTCTTTCTCAGGCATTTCTAAGGCCTGCTCTCCTTCCAGAATGTAGTTCAGGTCCACCTCTCTCCTTCCAGAATGTAGTCCAGGTCATTTGTGTCAGACAGTTAACTTGTTTCTGGACATGTGCTGATATGGTCATCTGCTTTTGCCTCTTGGACATGTTTAGTGTTTATATGTGGCCTTAATACTTAATTGAG
The DNA here is from genome assembly GCF_000296735.1 of Chrysochloris asiatica. Lineage (NCBI taxonomy): Eukaryota > Metazoa > Chordata > Mammalia > Afrosoricida > Chrysochloridae > Chrysochloris > Chrysochloris asiatica. Next base: position 15,310,870 of record NW_006408536.1, read on the forward strand.
TATGTGTTTTGGTATTTTTTGTGCTTTCTGATTGCCTCCAGGTAGATGTGATCAGGATGTGAGCTCACTTTTCACTATTCTTATTGCTTGAGTCAGTAACATTCATAGGTGTTGTCTGCCTCCCTGGTATATGATAGTTGGTATTGGTTCTTGCATGGATTTTGGTGTTTTATCGTGTGTGATTGTAGATTGACTATATGGCAGCAGTTGCTGTATCTTCTTGGGTAATATAAGGAGAGAAAGAGTCCCCCAAAAGTAAAAGGGGGGGAGTATAAAACAACAAAACAGCACAGCAAAAAAACAGGAAAAAACACACACCATAAAAACCACCACCACCAACAAAAAGCTAGATTGGATTCTGTATTCTATAATCGCAGAAAGGGGAGAGGAGGGAGAGAAGAAGAAAGAAAGAAAAAAAAAATCTGTAGCCCAATATGAGTATGACTTTAATGTCCTCTTTCAGCTTCTTGCCTTCAAAGCTGCCTGAGAGATTTCAAGATGCCACTGTTGGTTGTTGTGCTATATCTCAGGCTTTAATTTAATCTTCGGCCTGTTTTGTTTTTAAACTCTCTTTCCCTCTCCACACCCCTTGTTCTGGCTTTTCCGTATTAAAAAAACAAACAAAAAAACAATTCACGGCCAGCTCTTGGGCTGAGAGTATCTGTGTGCATGCGTGGCAGAAGAACCCACCAGTGGTGGGGGTGGGGGGTGTCCTCTCGCTCAGGCAGCCAGCCCCTCTAATCACCAGAATGGAGGTGCACATACAGTGGGTGGCCAATGAACATGTACCAAAAAAAAAAAAAAAATCAGAACAAAGCAAAATTGACAAAGTGTATTGTCCACCTTTGCTCTGAGGTTCCCGTGGCATTATTCCAAGGTGGGTGTGCTACCCTGCTTGGTCTTGCTGTTTGGTCTCACCCAAGTTGTTGGCTCCAGGCCGCTGAGCCCGGCAGATTCTAAAGTATGAGATTTTCCACTTCCACCAAAAGTTCCACCCACTACAAGCCTTTAAACCTTTTAAACATTCATCGATATGTGGTTCAGAGTTTTCCAGCTCTACCCTGAACCCGCCTTGGCTGGTGTTCCGTAGCAGATTATATTTTATGTAATATCTTTTATCAAGAACATGGATTGGTAGTCTGAGACCTGTAGTTCTGGATTTGAAAATGTTATGATGATGCTATTTTACAAATAACTTTATATTTTAACACTTGAACTGAATATAAAAGGAATCAAAATCATGTTGGGAACTATGAAAAATAAAAGCATGTTTTGTACAAATACATAAAGAACACAGTTATATTTATACAGTATTCAATTTGAGTCTAAACATACCAATTAAAAGAGGTGTTAAACAAAAAACAAAACATGATTCAATTGTAGGTTGCCTATAAGATCCTTGGGCACCTGGACCTTGAGTCAAACCAGAAATGGGGACTGAGACAGTAACAAGAAGGGTAGAAGGAAAACCAGGCAAGTAGAATGGCCTAGAAGTCAGGGGAAGAAATTATGTCAAGGAGGAGGCAGAGAAGGTAGAGTGCCTGCTTGCATCGTATGCACTGATAGGTCAGGTCCCTACTCCAGGTGGCTCACAGTTGAGTTTATAACAGATAAGAAAGTCAGCCATCTTAGCCTTGGTCATGAATTGACGTGTCAGTTGTGGCTCTGGGGTGGGCCTGAAACCAGATTCCTGCCCTATGACCAAATAGCTCTGTAGCCTTGGAAAGGTTCTTCACCTCATGGAAGCAGTTTCTTCAACTGTGGAATGAGACAATACTAGTGCCCTTTACAGAAGCTCTGTAAGAATTAGAGCTAATAGCTGCTTTTGAGTTTATTCCAACTCATTGCAACCCTGTTGTACACTACAACAGAACATTGCTTGGCTCTGTCTCATCCTCACGATCACCAGCATGTTCGAGATCATTGTGCCAGTTAATCTCATCGAGGGTCTACCTTACCCTTCTTGGCTTTCTACGTCACCAAGTATAATATCCTCCTCCAGTGACTGATCCCTCTTGATGATGTGTCCAAAGTTAGACCATGTTCTATTGTGATCCAAAAGGTTTTCATTGACTAATTTTTGTACCTAGATTACCAGGCCTTTCTTCCTAGACCCCGACGGATGACCCAGCTGGTATTTGAAACACATAGCTTCCTGCATCACAACACGCAAACCAACTGACAAATGAGTAGTGGCTACAAGAATTAGAGTTATTGTTTGCCAGGTACTGGTAGTAGTCCTGGTGGGGTGATGCAGGATCAGCACTGAACTGCTAACCACAAGGTTGGTGGTTCAAACCCACCAGCCACTGCTTGGAAAAATATAGGGTCACTATAAGTCAGAACTGACTCGATGGCACATAACAACAACAACAGGTAGGCTCTAGAAACACAATGATGAATATTTATTTAATAATTTTTGTTGAGCTATTTATTATTACTAATTTTGAGCATTCAGTACAAGAGAAGTGCAAAGCATGGACCCTGATTTAGGTTTTTTCTTTCTTTTTCTTTCCAGAATTAGTTCAAATATGGGCATACAATTGAAATTGCTACTTTTGTTAGCCGAAAAAAAAAATCATATTTTTCTATTGTGTTTATGCATTCATTAAATACAGAATAGTTTGAAGATATTTTTTTCATGTGGTCAGTATTATTGGAGCTCTTAAACAGCATTGCAAGAATAAAGAATTAAAAAAAAATAAGACTCACATGCCTGCCAAATATACATATTATTCAGAATGATACATTTTTACTTTGAAGGAAATTCAGTAACTCTAAGACCAGGAGATAGATGATTCCAAATTTCAACCTAGAGTAAACATACCATAGTGAATGACATTTATTTGAAGAAGTTTAAGGAATATATGCCATCTGCCTTAAGTTTATGGAAGATTGTGAAATGAAAGAATCTGTACTCATGTGAAAGTAAAATTGTAATTTTTTAAAATAAATTTTTATATGTGAACAAGTTGTATGATAACTTAGCTTTCTTTTAACTTTTTATTGTGACTTGAGTAGAAGTTTACATCATCAGTTCCACATTCAACAGATCATACCATGATTGCACTCAATAACTGAGCTTTTTACTTATTAGATTTTAATTTCATTGCTTCAACTTTTACTTATTGATTACCTTTTTAAAAATAATATTTTCACTTAATGTACCATTAGAAACTTTTTCAGGGTAAAGATAGAGAAACATACGTCATGAACATATCAGTAGCCTGGGTAATAATATTCCTATGTCAAGCTTCCCCTTTAGCCTCTCATTCCTTCTGCCAGAAGACTTGTTTTGACCTTGTCTCTCTAACAGGTCATTCAGGTCCCCACTGCATTCCCTGTAAAACCAGACAGGTTGGTTCCATTCCTCACCCTTGACTGAGGACCTGCTTTGTGCCTGACTTCTACGATGTAGGGGCTGCAGTTGCAGACTCAGTCTTACCTCCATGACCTTGGTTGGACTGTGCCTAGAGCACGAGTGCATCATGAATCTTGGGCTGTGGGTTTAAATCTAGGTTTATTAGCTCTGAGACCTTGGGGAAATTTTTCATCTCTCTTAGTATCCATTTATTTCCTCCTAGAAAAGTGCAAATAATAACAGTAATAGTATATCTCTTTGCTAGAATGAGTGACAGTTACATGAGAGCTTAAGTGTCCATTTTTTCCCCCTTTATGTAATTTTATTTTTTAACTTCCTTTCTTTTCACCCAAGTTATTATCTGTAAGCATATTAGGCTACTCTGAAACCTTAGAAAAATACATAAAACAGTGTTTGTCAGTTGGGTCCTCTGGGAAGCAGGGCTGAAATGGAGTTAGGAATACAAGAAATTTATTGGGGGAGGAGGAACAATACCCTGGAAAATTAAAACAAACGAACAAAACAGACTGGGAGAGTCTCAGTCTACTATGCCCATCAATCTAACCAGGAACTCCCAGGCAATGATTGCCTGGCTTTACTTCCTAGTCTGTTCCTCAGCCTTCATTGGAGACTTTGTTGGGCAGAAAGGACCTGGTCGTGAGATCCTGATTGAGTTCAGTTACTGGCTGGGGGCTGTCCTGGAAGAGCCGGCAGTCTTAAACCTGAAACAGATCCGTAAAGACAAATTCTTACTGGAAGGGACTTGTGAGAAGCACACCTCTGTTGTTAAGTGCCATCGAGTTTGTTCAGACTCATAGTGGCCCTGTACATGGTTTCCAAGGAGCGGGTGGTGAGGTTGAACCCATAGACTTCGCAATTAGCATCTAGTACTTACCCTAGATATAGCACCACTGCCCAAAAGACATTTTGCTTCTTGGAGGGAGAAAATTGTGACCATAAAGATTTCCAGTCTTAGAAACCCTGTGGGCAGTTCTCTGTCCTATAGTGTCCTTGTGAGTTGGAATTTGACTTATGGGCAATAGGTTGGGTTAGTTTCTTAACTCACAAAGGAATTTGAAGTAATGATTTCCCCCCCCCCCAGTCTCTTTGGTAGATTTTATTATCTTTATGTCACTGAGGAAGATTAGACACAAATTTTTTTAGGGAAATTCATGGAGAGTGAAGATAAATAAGTGAATGTTTCTTTAATTTGTAAATGTGTAGTCACAGCATGTGCTAATATAAAAGTTATACTTGTATGTGTGCACATGCACAAACACTTACATTTAGTTATTTGTGGTCTTAGCTGCCTGAGCTATGGTATTCACACTAATCAGCAGTTAGCTGCTTGATTTGTTTGTCACGAAGGAAGGAGATTGTTTCATTAACTGTCATACTTCCACTGGGGACCACCAGGTTTTTCTCAAGAAAACCAACAAAAAGATCTGGCAATCAAGATGACAAAAGTGGTCTTGCCTGCATTTATAAGTGTAAAAGTTGTCCAAGTCACACCACATTCTGCCGTACATTTCTAGAGCCTGGTAGTCCCAGATGGAGGCATAATATTGGAGGAACCGTGCTAACCTTGGACTCCTGGTGTAGTGCTGTAGGAGCAGCATTAGACTGTAAACCCTATGCAGGGTCACTATGAATTAGAATTGACTCGATGGCATTTACAGCAACAACAACATGCTAACCTTACTCTCCTCAAAGCCCTAGCCCACTCAATTCCTAGTGGGTGCTGGCAGGCCCTGGGCCCCATTTCCTCTTTTATCTTTTTTTTTTTAAATAAAGAAGCAGTACAATACAATGGCTGCCAATAAAGGCTGGGAAGTTGGTTCTAAGACTAGTTCTGGCTATGCTGCTAATCACTTGCACTATTGAGGCCAGTAAGGAGCTCTGGTAGCGTAGTGGTTACGAATTGGGCTGCGAACTGCAAGGTCAGCAGTTCAAAACTACCAGTTGTTCCGAGGGAGAAAGATGAGGTTTTTTGCTCCCGTAAAGATTTATAGCCTTGGAAACCCTGTACAGGGTCGCTGTGAGTCAGAACCGACTCCACGGCACATAACCACCACCATTGGGGCCAGTATTGAAGCTCTTCAGAATAGAATTTCCTTGGTTATAAAATGAGGCCATTTGCCTAGATTTGACATAGCTAGTAAGCATCTGTACAGTGTACAAATTTGTATTTTTTGTGTATCATAGAAGAAAAGATAAATTAAAATTCAGTTATTTAAAATATTTGATGTCTATTTTAGTCATAATTTTAATAAAATATAATTGGAATAGATTCAGTTTAAAGTATGAACATATTAGCAAGGCTGTTCGTATTTAGACTGAATCTAGTCTATAGTATAACACAAGTGGCTGAAATCTTTTAATCAGATGGGGTTTGCTTTATGAGCAGATACATTTCATAGTAAGAAAGATATTCAAATCAGTAGGTTGACAGATGATGGGCAAAAGGTACAACTGTTTAAAACCCTAAAAAAGATCAAGTTTTAACAGCAAAACCTGTATTCACAGTGTAATATTGAACCTCCATAGGTACAAAAAGGAGCTCTGGTAGCGTAGTGGTTACGAATCGGGCTGCGAACTTAAGGTCAGCGGTTCGAAACTACCAGCTGCTCCGCGGGAGAAAGATGAGGCTTTCTACTCCTGTAAAGATTTACACCCCTTGGAAACCCTGTACTGGGTCGCTATGGGTCGGAACCGACTCGATGGCACTTAACAACAACAACAATAGGTACAAATAGAAAAGGGTTTATTGTCTTTCTGTAATTGATGCTTAACAGCCTGGCTTATATTCACAATTTCATCTTTAGTTATTTTTCTCAGCTGCAAAATCATGACTTTATACTTTTCTCTTCAAGCCTTGAAACTGGAATAATTGCCAAGATGATTACTAAAAATTACATTTGTCTTATGAAAGTGGTTTCAGTTATTTTGTGTCAAATGAGTATTTATGACATTTGGCTTTCGTGGTGCATAATGTGAACTTTTAAACACATTAAAATCTGGAGCATGTCAGATTTTGTGCAGTTTCAAATATTGAGAAATCACTTTTTTGTGCTTACTGATATTTTTCAGGAACTGCTCTGCTATTTGATTCAAAATGTCACCTGAAGGATTATCTCTTTGGTACATATAATCCATGCAATTCTAATGTGAACTTCTGTCTGTGGTGATTAAAAATCCACATAGCTCATTCTTTAGCCTTTGATATTTATTCAATATAGTTCATCCTTTTATTTTAAAACTTGAATTTGAAAGGGTTCCATTAACAGATATCTAAGGTGACAGTTAAGTCTAGGGTGCTGCCAACTCAAAGCTGAAAACTCTCCCCAGCACTCAAACTGGATTCAAAATCTAATTTGGAGCCTGTTGCAATGCAAAGATGGTAGCTGCTTTGTAAACAGTCCTAGTAGCAATGCTGCAGTTGACAAGCAGTGGTGCACAGGCAGGATGAAGTGTGTTATTTAGCTGTCTCAAGTAGTCATATGATTGCAGTTCTACCTGGGGTTCATCTCACCAAGCCACATGTGGTAATTAAAGCCCCAGATTCATCATCAGTAGATTCATTCCATCTAAGTCTCATTAATGACAAACATAGGTCTGTCTTCATTCATTATAATGAAAGCCAAATAGAGATTGTTTTCTAAAAACGATATCCTTTTAATTGGAATGTATAAGTAAAAAAATGTAAAAATAATTAAAATGGGTCTGTGGCACCTGTATGGCACTGCATGGCCCCTTATGGTTTCTCTCAGCCTGGAATTCAGCAATATATCTATTGTGGTGGCGGAGATCTGTAAGTTGTTCACGTCTCCCCAGCTCTTCCCATGGTGGCTATAATGGTCTTAGCTATATAGAAGGAGCATGTTAAATATTCATCTAGTATAATTGAATTTAATATACAATCTTTAAGATTAATCTGAAATTTTGGAGTCTTTAAATAATTCATGCTTTAGTAGCATATAATTGATTTGCTGCTATCTAAGAGAGCGAATTATTTTAAAAAGCAATGTTCTTTCCACAAGGTGAATTTTACCAAGCTGCTTCTGCTGTTCATTTACATAGGATTACTGATCATATTAAATTATGACTGTGGGTAAGAGGAAACATGGCAGTCCTAAGGTTGAAGATGTTAGGTTATTAGGTGTTACATAATATATTGCAGTCTGGGAACTGCACTTGCCCACTGATCTATGGTCTGTTGGTATATGCATTGTTGTTGTTTAGTGCCGTCGATTCAGTTCCGACTCATAGCGACCTTGTATTGGTTTTACAAGGAGCAGCTGGTGAGCTTGAACTGTTGAGTTTGTGGTTCAAACCAGCTTTGCAGTCCAGCGCATTAACCCACAGCATCATTAGTAACTTTAAATTGCCATGAAGCTTAATAATGGTTGGCTATCATTTGAAAGAACTGAATCAATTAACCATGTAAAATTTTCATATACCTGGATTTATAAACATGTACATGTCAAAGTAAATTGTTTTCTTCGAGGACAGTATGTTTTCTGTTTGTTTCTTCTTTTACTTCTTTGACAGTGAAATTTAATGATGTTGTTAAGTGTTGTTGAGTCAGTTCCAACCCTTCGAGACCCTTTATAGGGTTTCCAAGGAGTAGCTGGTGAGCTTGAACTGTCGTCGACCTTGTAGTTGAAACCGAATTTGTAGTTCAGTGCATTAACCCACAGCATCACGCCAGGACTCCTTAATGATATATAGGGGTGATTTTTATTTTATCAGCACAATTTTGGAAATGTTGCCAAAAATACTGACTGTTTTTTGAAACTCAGGTGACCTCTGTAAGCTACTGAATAAGTAGAACCAACTGTTGTATATATATTTTAGTCTATTTATAGGAGCTCTGGTAGCATAGTGGCTACAAATTGGGCTGCTAATCTCACTGGTCAGCAGTTCGAAACTACCAGCTGTTCCGCGGGAGAAAGATGAGGCTTTCTGCTCCTGTAAGGATTTATAGCCTCGGAAACCCTGTACAGGGTCGCTATGAGACAGAACTGACTTCACAGCACATAACAACATCAACAACAACAACTATTTTCCATCATAAGGAGCTCTGGTAGCATAGTGGTTATGAATCTGACTGCTAATATCAATGTCAGCAGCTCGAAACTACCAGCTGTTCCGTGGGAGAAAGATGAGGCTTTCTGCTCCCATAAAGATTTACAGCCTCAGCAACCCTGTACAGGGTTGCTGTTGAGTCGGAACCGACTCCACACACATCACCACCACGACCACCACCACTATTTTCCACCATTGTGGGTGTAAAAGCCATCTGTAGTTGATTTTATATTTTGATCTTTATATTTAAATTATTACTTCACTATAAAAATATAGAATGTGAAGTCCTGTTGTGGCGCTGTGTGTTAATGCACTGGACTACAAGGTCAGTTAGAACTGCAAGGTTGGTGGTTCAAGCTCACCAGCCTCTCCTCGGAAACCCTAAATACGGTTGCTATGAGTCAGAACCAACTCTATAGCACTTAACAACAATTAGAATATAGAAAGGTATGATACTATAACCAACATCTACTTGCCCACGACCTAGTTTTATCAAAAATTTTTCCATATTTAAAAAAATAAATTATTTAAAACTAGATTTCTAGTTTAAACCAAAAAATGTAGAGAATTACAGATATGAGGGGGCTTCAAATATTTGTGGAGAAATTCCAATATTTTTCAGTTTCATTTTTTCCATGAACTTTTTGAAGTCCTTTTGTATGTCCCTCCTACCCTTGCAATAAGAAACAAATCTGGACAGAATGGAAATAATATCAACTGTGTTTACAGAGCAAATAGCCGTTTCAAAATTTGGAGAGAGATGGCACTTTCTGTGAAACATAAGACCTGAACACTTGCTTACTTGGGCAGAGGCCTCCAGGTGTCACTGAAATGGGTAGGAAGATTAAACTGGGAAATTTTACAAATTGCTGGAGGCCAAGTGTGGGCTGCTTTGAGAGTGTGAAGCTCCTGGTGACAGCAGTGTGTGTGCGTGAGCACCTCTGGAGCCCCACTGCAAAATCCACCCAGACCCTTCAATGAAGAAAAGGCTTAATCTGCAAGGCTAGGATATTGCCTGAAAATACTGATGATATATTTTGGCATCTGGAGGAAGGACATTGCCATCCCTCCCCCGATCTCACTAAAGGGGGCGGGGACTGAACACCTTAATTTGCATGAGGAATGGTTTCAAGTCTGTAGACTAAGAGCACTGATGGATACCTTCTGCAGCTGGGGAAAGGCAAAAACGAGGGAATTCTGTCTCTTGTGGAAGGACAGAGGTATTTGTAAAGGTCACATGCCCCCAAAGACTGAAGTCCCACCAGTCCACTAACAAGCTTCCAGTAAGAGTAACAGTGGATTACATCCGGGAGTGCTGCAAGAAAGGTTCTCTCTGGGAAGCAGCATCCAAGGAAGCCCCAAAGTCCTGGTATGGTACTGTGGGTTAATGCATTGGATTCGCAAGGTTGGTTTGAACTTCAGAGTTGGCAGTTCAAGCTCACCAGCCGCTCCTCGGAAACCCTATATAGGGTCACTATGAGTCGGAACTGACTTGATGGCATTTAACAACAACAACAACAACAACAAAACCAATTGGGCTTGGTGGGGGTAAGGGGGTAGTCACTAGAAGAGCAGTCTCTGATGCCCATAGCCGCAACAGCCATCAACACTGATAACCTTAGGAACAACAAAGCTTGCCCAACCCTGATTAGAATAACATAAGTCCTCATACTAAAGGCCTGTTTACTTCAATATCTACTGCTCTATACAAAATGTTCAGCTTTCAACAGCAAAACAATTGCAAGTCGTGCTAAAAGGTAAGAAAAAAAAGTCTGAAGAAACAAAGCCGTCAGCAGAATCAGACACAGGTATGACACAGCTGTTGGAACTATCAGACCACAGAATTTGAAATCACTATGATTACTATGTTAAAGGTTCTAATAGGAAAGATCAGATAGGTAATTTAAAAGGAGAGATAGAAATTATAAGAAAGACTCAAGATACTCTGGTCAGCATCTCACAAGGCTGCAATCAAGGCGTCAGCCAGGCTGTGGGTCTTACATGGAGTTTAGAGTCCTCTTTCAAACTCATTGAAATTTTTGACAGAATTCAATTCTTTGTGGTCGTAGGACTGAGGCTCCCAGCAACTACAGGCCAGCTGCAGGTCCTTGCCACATGCACCCCTCTAGAGACAATTCCAACACAGCTGTTTGTTTTCTTCCTCTATACAACAGAAAACTCTCTCTGCTTGTTTGAGGCCTTTCATCTGAATATGTCCGTGCCACCCAGGACAGTGTCCCTTTTGATGAACTTAAAATCAATAAGGTAGTAGGATACAAGGTGTATTATTATAGTTTAGTGATAAGTTATTGCAACTGACTTTTGTATTGTCTTGGGTGGCACGGACATAATCAGGTGAAAAGCCTCAAATCAGCAGAGAGAGTTTTCTGTTGTATAAAGGAAGAAAACAAACAGCTGTGTTGGAATTGTCTCTAGAGGGGTGCGTGTGGCAAGGACCTGTAGCTGGCCTGTAGTTGCTGGGAGCCTCAGTCCTACGACCACGAAGAATTGAATTCTGTCAACAATTTCAATGAGTTTAAATGAGGACTCTGAACTCCATGTGAGAACCACAGCCTGGCTGACACCTTGATTGCAAAGGAATTCTGGTAACGTACTGGTTACGAATCGTGCTGCTAACTTCAAGGCCAGCAGTTCGAAACTACCAGCTGTTCTGTGGGAGAAAGATGAGGCTTTCTGCTCCCGTAAAGATTTACAGCCTCGGAAATCCTATACAGGGTCGCTGAGTTGGAACCAACTCCACAGCATATAACAACAACAACAACAATGTACAATTAGGACTCCTGGTGTGGTGCTATAGGATCAGCACTGGACTGCGAAACCACAAGGTCAGCAGTCCAAATCCTCCAGCTAAACCCTATACAGGGTTGTTAAGAGTCAGAACAGACTCGGCACTTAACAACAATAACAATGTACAGTTGGAACTTGCAAGTGAACAGTAATTACAGTAGCTCCCCTCTCATGAAATACTTGGATATAAAACTAATAGAACATATACTTTATACATATGCAGAAAATAACAAAACATTGATGAAGAAAATCAATGAAGCTTTAAAGAAATATATACCATATTCATGGATTGGAAGAGTCAGTATTGTTAAAGTGTCAGTTCTTTCCAGTTTGATCATGCTGGGTTTTGTTTTTTGGTAGATATTAGTAAATTGATTTTTTTAAAAATTAGATGGAGTTTAGTTTAAGAGTGTGTGGGGAAAGATAGAGTCCCCACTATTCAGTTTTCATCTTATCTAGATGGCACTTAACAACAACAAGAAGATGGGTCTGATGACAAGAGATAGGGATAAGATTCTTGTGATTCAATATTGAGTAATTGTTATCATGACTAATTGAGACTGTCACAATTGTAAAGGTAGAAGTTTTGTAACAAAAACAGGGGAGTAGTTAATCTTATAGTCCAGAAACAGAGGACCGTAGGACCATCAAGGGAGAAAAGCACAAGCAGAATGCGGGATCCTATCCAGAGAAGCAGCAACACCAGAGATGGAGGCAGAGATGGGGACATGGAGAAGAGGGAGCAGCTGAGGACTCTAGATGCATGGGAAGAGAGGGACTGAGAATTGGTGGTCAGGAGGCAGACTTGCAGAATGTGCCCTTTGGTGGTTTAAATTATTATTTATACCTGAGTGTTTTAAAAAAAGAGAGCTAAAATGAATAGAGAGAAATTCTGTTAACTGATGGCATGTGGAGGGGATTATAATCATTGTAATGAAGCAAAGTATATGATTTGTTGAATGTAAAACTGATGATCTGCCCTGTAAACTTTCACTCAAATCACAATAAAAACTTTAAAAAAAAAATTATATGGAAATGCAAAGAAAGTGGAAAAGCCAAAATAATTTTGAAAAAGAAAATATAGTTGGAGTACTCACATTACCAGATTTTAAAACTTACTATAGAATTACAGTAACCAGGAGGGTATGTTACCAACAAAAGAACAGATACATAGATCAGTGAAGTAGAAGAGAAAACTTGGAAATAGATCAGCCCAGATATAGTTTGTTTTTTAGCCAGTTGATTTTTGATACAATTGAGTGAGTAATTCAGTGGAGATAGGGCACCTTTTTCAACAATTGGTGAGGGAACAGTTTTTTTATGTCCCCCCCCCCCAATGAACCTAGACACATACTTTATAACTGACGTAAAAATTAACTAAAAGTGAATTATTGACCTAAATTGAAAATATAAAACTAACTTTTAGAATACAATGCAGGAGAAAAGCTGTATGACTTTCGGTTAGGTAATTGTTATTGTTGTTAGGTGCCATCGAGTCGGTACTGACTCATAGCGACCTTATGCACAACAGAATGAAACACTGCCCAGTCCCTGGACTAAGCTCACAATTGTTGCTATGTTTGAGTTCACTGATGCTGCCACTTTGCAAATCCATCTCGCTGGGAGTCTTCCTCTTTTTCTCTGACCTTACCAAACATGATATCCCTCTCCAATGACTGGTCCCTTCTGATGATATGTCTGAAGTATGAGAGACAAAGTCTGGTCATCCTGGCCTCCAAGGAGCACTCTGGCTGTGCTTCTTCCAACACAGATTGGTTGGTTCTTTTGGCAGCCCATGGTATGTTCGGTATTCTCCAACAGCGTAGCTCAAATGCATCATTTCTTCCACAATCTTTCTTATTCACTATCTAACTTACGCATGCATATGAGGTTATTGAAAATACCATGGCTTGGGTCAGGCATACCTTAGTCCTCAAGCTGACATCTTTGCTCGTTAATATTTTAAATAGGTCTTTTGCAGCAGATTTGCTTAATGCAGTGTGTCATTTGATTTCTTGACTGCTGCTTCCATGAGTGTTGATGGTTGATCCAAGACCAATGAAGTCTTTAACAATTTCAATCTTTTCTCCATTGATAAGAATGTTGTTACTGGTCCAGGGGTGAGGATTTTTGGTTTCTTTATATTGAGATGCAATCCATATGAAGGCTGTGGTCTTTGATCTTCATGAGTAAGTATTTTAAATATTCTTCACTTTCAGCAAGCAAAGTTGTATCATCTTCATATCACAGGTTGTTAATGAATCTTTCTCCAATCCTGATGCCAAGTTTGTCTTCATATAACCCAGCTTCTTGGATTATTTGCTCAGCATACAGGTTGAATAAGTATGGTTAGGTGATTAATTTCTAGATATAATGCCAAAAATAAATTGGACTTTATTAAAATTAATAAATTTTACTCTGTGAAACACACAAAAAAGAGAACTCACTGACTAGAAAAAAATATTTGCAAATCACATTATGTGATAAGACTTTTATTTAGAATATACAAAGAACTCCTAGAAGATCAACAATAAGAAAACAGACTCAGTAAAAATATGGGCAAAAGATATGAACAGGCCTTTCAGATAAATGTATGACAATAAACACGTGAAAGATGAAAAGATGCACAATATCTGTTATAGTTGTTGTTAAGTGCTGTGGAGTCATTTCTGCCTCATTTATAGGGTTTCCATGGGATGGCTGGTGAGTTTGAACTGCCAGCCTTGTGATTAGCAGTACAGCACTTATCTTACAGTGCCACACAAGGTCTCCCAGTTATTAGGGAAATGTAAATCAAAATTACAATGTAAATCAGCAATACACTTCCATTATTGTTGTTGTTAAGTGCCATTGAGTCCGACTCATAGCTACCATGTTTAGGGTTTCTAAGGAACAGCTTGTGTATTTGAACCACCAAACATTTGGTTAGCAGTCCAGTACTTATCCTATAGCATGGTGCTCCTTGGAAACCCTATACAGGATCACTATGTGTCAGAAATGACTGGATGGCACTTAACAACAACAGTGAGGTTGTAGTGCATCAAGGACTCTTATTTATTACTGGTGTAATTGCAAAATGATACAGCCATTTTAGAAGACAGTTTGGCAGTTTCTTATAAAGTTTAAACATACACTTACATGTGAACTAACAATTGGATGACTAGTATTAACTGAACTGAAAACTTATTTTCACATGAAATCCTGTTTGCAAATGTTTGTAGCAGCTTTATTCATAATTGTTCAAAACTGGAAATAACCAAAATGTTATTCAACAGGGGAATGGATAAACAAACTGTGGTTCATTTATATAATGGAATACTTTTCAGTGATACAAAGAAATGAACTACTGATTATATGACAACATGGATGAAGCTTAAATGTATGTTACTAAATGAAAGAAGGCATATCCAAGATGCCTTCTATTACATGTTTATATTCATGGCGCTGTAGGATAAGCATTCGACCACAAGGTTAGTTTGAACTACAAGGTTGGCAGTTCAAACTCACCAGCTGCTCTTAGAAACCCTATATAGGGGTTGCTGTGTGTAGGAATCAACTCGACAGCACTTAACACCATCACCAACAACATTCATGTCCTGGTGTGGCTCTGTACGATCAGCAATGGGCTGCTTACCACAAGGTTAGCTCCACAGGGTCGCTGTTTGTTAGAACTGTAGCAGTGGCACTTAGCAACAGCAACAATTCATATGACATTTTGGAAAAGGCAAAATCAGGTTATTGGTAAGTGCTGTCTAGTTGGTTCCAACTCACAGTGACCCTGTATAGAGTTTCCAAGAAAGCATTAGTGGGTTTGAACTGTAGACCTTTCGGTTAGCAGTCCAGTGCTTATCCTAAACCAGGGTTCTAAAACCAGATTAGTGGCTGCAAAGAGTTAGAGAGGGTGAGTTGTTGACAATAAAGGAAACGTATAAAGGAGCTTTATGGTGACAGAACTGTTTTATATGCTGTTAGGATGCTGGGTACATACATGACTGCATTTGTGAAAACCTGAAAGAACTATTTATCACAAAGAGTGAACTTCAGTGTATGCAAACTGAAAGCCAACCAAACCAAAAAAGAACCACCAACCACCATATGTTGAAGAATCCCAGGATGGAATGCAGGCTGTGACAAATGAATCTAAGACAATTACATATGCACTCATATAAAACATTGACACACTGGAAAGGGTTGGGGAAAAAATGGTCTCACCTAAATAACTTTGGAACTCTGGTGTGGCACTGTGGGATAAAGTACTGGACCGCAAGTTTGGTTTGAATCACAAGGTCGGTGGTTCAAACCCACCAGCCGCTCCTTGGAGGGTTGCTATGAGTTGGAACTGACTTGACGCCACTTAACAACAACAAAGTAACTTTGGAAAATGGTGTTTTGACTGGAAACTACAACACACAAAAGACAAAAGGAACAATACGTACATACTGTAATTGGTAAATTTGTTTTTCACAGGGCTACAGGTCAACAGTTTTGGATCTGCTTTTTATGTATCCTGTGAAATTTGCCAAGTTTCTCACTGTTGAAGAATAGATAAGAAGAGAAGGCTAGAATAGATCCTGTGGTACTTTTAATTAGAGTTGGAGATGTCAGTATGAACTTGTGTTTACCCTAGTATACTCATATACATAGCAGGATAAATGCAAAGTCAGTTTTAGGTATATGTGCATATATTGATTAGTATACGTTTGTATATGACCTAGCTCTTTCCACTGAGTGCCCTTTATGTGCCAGACACCATTGCATGTGCCAGTTTTGCAATGGGTTCCCCAAGTCTTACCTTCTAACCTAGGAAAGCATAAATACAGACAAGTGAAAGGATGATTATGGATAGTGATGCTACAATGAAGAAAATACAAGAGGAGAAAAGGATAGAGAGTGGTGGAATGTGTGGGCTGGAGTCATCCAGGATGGCTCTGGGGAGTTGATACTGCAGCTCACACCTGAATGACAAGGAGGACATACTTAGCAGAGAACAGCAAATGCAAAGGCCCTGAAGATTGAACAAGCTTGAATCCACTCAGGTAAAAGTGCTTTGGATGGTCAAAGCATTATGGGAATGTTACTTGTGAGAGCTACTTTTGAAGCAGTGCCATTGTCAAGTTCAACTAGGAAGGCAGTAGTGAGTGACTTCTGCTCATATTCTTCTGCTCTTTAAATACCTCTAGAACTCTCCCCTCTCCCTATTTTGCAGGACTAGGAGAATCTATTTACACCTTTTTTGGTAACCATTTCAGGACCTGACACCGAGTGAAAAGGAATGTGAATTTGCTGCTGTTGAGTAGGTACCTCACAAATACAACTATATTGCTTCTCTGTGTCACAGTAGAGAATGTGTATTAGCTTAGTTAATCTTCACCCTTTTTACCTCCATCCCAGGGAGGGAGTATTCCTATTTTACAGACAGGAAAACTGAAGCCCAGAGAGGTTACATGACCTGATGGAGATCGTAGATTATGTGTTTGAGCCCCATCAAACAGTCTGACTTCCCATGATTGTGCTGTAAGAGCTAGCTGGGAGGATGGGTGTTCATGGAACCTCTGATGAAAAAAGAAGAGCAAAGTTGTTGCATTCTTCTGGTAACTTAGTTTGTGTTAAAGTGTTGACTGGAGAAACTGCCTAGGGAAATGGATTTAATAAATACACATTTAGCAATCTATCACATGTTCATTTGTCACTGGTACTTCAACATAGATGAAAATGGGTAGTGAAATAGTTTTAACATCTTAATTTCATCTGCACTTTACAAAGAGAGACACTGAGGGAAGATGCCATGTGAAGATAGAAGGTAGAGATTGGAGTCATGCTGCCAACAAACCAAGGAATTCCTGGGGCTGTCAGAGGTAGAAAATGTAGGGACTAATCCTCTGCTAGAGGCTTTCAAGGGAGCATGGCCCTGCCAACACCTTGATTTTGTGGTCTTCCAGCTTCTAGAACTGGGAGAGAATGAATTTCTGTTGTTCTAAGCCACCCCAGTTTGTGATGCTTCTGTTAGAGCAGCCCTAGGAAACTATCATACATTTTGGTAACAGAAGTGGGGTGCTGCTGCAACAAATATCTAAAAAAGTAGGAGTGGCTTTGGAATTGAATAATGAGTAGAGGCAAGAAGGATTTTGAGGTGCTTGATAATAAAAACCTAAATTACCTTGAAGAAATTAATATAATCATTTGTTGTTGTTGTCAGGTGCCATCGAGTCGGAACCGACTCATAGCGACCCCATGCACAGCAGAACGAAACAATGTCCGATCCTGAGCCAACCTCACTACCGCTGCCACACTTGAGTCCATCAATGATGCCACCTGGCTGATCCATCTCGTTGGGGGTCTTCCTCTTTTTCTCTGACCCTCCACCCTACCCAGCATGACATCCTTCTCCAACAATTGTTTCCTCCGGACAATATGTCCAAAGTAGGAGAGACGAAGCTTAGCCATCCTGGCCTCCAAGGAGCACTCTGGCTGCACTTCTTCCAAAACAGATCTATTGGTTCTTTTGGCAGTCCATGGCACTTTCAGTATTCTCCTCCAACACCACAATTCAAAGGCATCAATTCTTCTACGATCTTCCTTATTCACTGTCCAGCTTTCGCATCCATATGAGGCTATTGAAAACACAATGGCCTGGGTCAGGCGCGCCCTAGTCCTCAAATTGACATCTCTGTTCTTCAACACTTTAAAAAGTTCCTGTGCAGCAGATTTACCCAGTGCAATACGTCGTCTGATCTCTTGACTGCTACTTCCGTGAGTGTTATACTTTCTACAAGCATCTTTCTTGAAATACCAGACTATTGTTGGTGTTTGGTAATGTTACATTCACTGAAGGAACTACAATCTGGGTGGAGTATTCTACAACCAGTAGTGCTGAGTACCAACTGTGTACATTGTTTAGTACTTGTTAGGAGAAAAAGAGCAAACTTTCATACAGCACTTCCCATGGACCAGAGAAGTTGACTTTCCTGAGGAAACACATAGTAATTGACAGAGCTGGAGTTGTGCCTATAGATTCAGAATCCATGCCCTCTCACACCTCCATACCAGCATTATCCGGGTTGGCCTTGGCTATGTTAAAAACAAGGCTTCCAACCTGTCTATTCCTGTTAGATTCCCTGGTGAGAATTTGTATTTCCATCTCAGATATAGTGAATCAGAGTTTACATTTTCACATGATCTTATGTATACATAATAATTACCTGGGGATCTTATTAAATTGTAGAGTTTGATTCAGTACATCTAGGTAGAATTGTAAAATTCTCAGTAGGGATCTAACTGCAATGAACTAAATGGGAAGTTCTGATTAAAAGCAAAGCCACCCCTTAGTTGGCACACTGTTGTTGTTAGGTCACCCTCGATGACAGAGTAGAAATATCCCATAGGTTTTCACTTTGAAGACTAAGGTGCACCTGACCTAAGCCTTGGTTTTTTTCGTTGCCTCATATGTATGTGAAAACTGGACAATAAGGAAGACCAGAGAAGGACTGGTGCTTTTGAATTGTGGTCTTGACTAAGAATATTAAATATACCATGGACTTCTAGAAGAATGAACAAAGAATGTTGGAAGAAGTACAACCAGAATGCTTCTTAGAAGTGAGCATGGCAAGACTTTGTCTCACGTACTTTGAACATGTTATCAGGAGGGACCAGTCTCTGAAGAAGGATACCATGTTTATTAATGTAAAGGGTCAGTGAAAAAGAGGAAACCCCTCGATGAGCTGGGTTGACACAGTGGCTGCAACAGTGGATTCAAACATAATGATTGTGAGTGCGGCGTGGACCAGGCAGTGTTTCGTTCTGCTGTGCACAGGGTCACTATGAGTTAGAACTGACTTTACAGAAAGTAGTGCTGGTGGCACAGTGATTAAGCACTTGGCTGCTAATCAAAAGCTCGGCAGTTTTGAGGGAGAAAGATGTGGCCATCTACTCCTGTAAAGGTTCACAAACTTGGAAACCCAGTGAGGCAGATCAACTCTGTCTTTTGGGGTCACTAAGAATCTGAGCCGACTTAGTGGCACCCAACCAAAAAAATCTTTACAAAAGAAGATTGCCAATGCCAGGTCTTTCTCACTTTGAGCCTCTGGTGGTGGTGGTGTGCTGTGGAGTCGGTTCTGACTCATAGTGACCCTGTATAGGGTTTCCGAGGCTGTCAATCTTTACGGGAGCAAAAAGCCTCATCTCCCATGGAACAGCTGGTATTTCGAACTGCTGACCTTGAAGTTAGCAGCCTAATACATAACCACTATGGTACCAGAGCTCCTTGGATCCGCTAGGTGGGTTCAAACTGCCAATGTTCCAGTTAATAGGTGAGGTACCAAGGGGTATCCAGATCTGTCATGTACTCATGATTTGCTGGAAATCTTGGCTGAGCTCGATAATAGATTAATAGAAGAGTTTTTCTTTTTACTATGCAGGCACATTTTAATTGAAACCACAACTTCCTGTGAATGCTTTATGATGTTATTTGGAGACGGGAAGTAAGCATATGAATTTTTTAAAAGTTTCTTGAAGTATATTGATTTTTAAGAATGGAGGCAATTAGTAGTTCTCATTAGTTCCAAGAATTATTTATTTTGGCATGCGTTGGTTGCACATAACACTCTAACACTAAGAACTTGCAGGGCTGTTGCTTTGACTGTATAGGAATCTAATGTGATTGGTGGCTTTAAACATGTGCAATGATGCCAGCGGTGTTGCTGCCAGTACAAATGGAAAAGTGTCTTGCTTTAATTTAAAAAGCAGCCCTTGTCTCTCTTTGACATCCTTTACATTTACCTGGACTACCTGGACTTGGGGGCCTGGGACTGGGAGGAAAAGAAGGATTCCACTTGATAGTCCAGCAGTAAAATCATGACAAATTTTGGAATATGAGTTTTGATGTTTCTTCTTTCACTTTTGAGGGAAAAAAACAAACAAAAACAAAACCCTAAGGAGATTCTGAAGCACTTGTTTGGCATAGCCTAAGCTTCTATGGATCCCCCCAGGGATCTTGTTAAAATGCAAACTTGGATTCAGTGGGTGAGGAAGGAGGAGATGCTAAGAAGCTCCCAGGTGAAGCAACTTTTAGTAGCAAGGGTGTACTGGTCTTATGGCAGCCTTGATCACCTGATTCACCTGGGGGAGTTGAAACAATAGAGATTCCTGAGTCCACCGCAAGCCTATTGGATTAGAGTCTCTGGGGGTGAGGCTGGGCAGTATTTGGGATGGGGAGGAAGCAACTGAAGTGATTTGAATTATAGGTTTGAACATTTCACTGTGGTTATCAGTTTGAGGTATTTAGAGACAAGCTTTCTGGCACCCTAAGAGCTTCCTGTTGATTCCAACTGCATGAGAAATCTCAGCAGTCTCCTTCCTCCACTCTAGGGAAGGGAATTGACCAGTTCCTTGTTAATGCGACCAGACTGGTTTAAATCAGAGCTGGGAGGGAAAAATAGAGCACTTACTGGTTAGCTCGCTGACCTGCGGAGCATTAGCTAATGTCTCTGAGGGCTCCGGGAACATGTCCAAGGAATCTGGGCCCAAATATGGAAAGGAGAGTCATGATTATGAGGTAGGAGTTGAAATTACCATTGCAGATACTTAAAGTGTTAGTCCGTGCTCCAGGGTCTGGAGTTTCATTTTTTGGTGGTGGTTGGCAAGCCAGAACCTGTGAATAAGGAGGGCTTGGTGAAGTCTTGGATGTAACGAAGTCTAAATTCCACACTGGGATTTTAAGGGAGAACTTTCCTTTTGATAACTTTAGCCACCATCTTTTGAACCTTCCTATTTAATCTTTTCCCTCCAGGCAGGTAAGACACCAGGCGGAGACTGGTCTGCCCAGCTTTTGCTTATTCCTCAACCTGGTGGGTCCCTCTCTTAACTTGTGATCTTCTTCCAAAACAAGTGTTTCTCATTCTTACTGTGTTTGTGGCTTGTCTTACCTCAGCCCCCTTACCTTGTTTAGTGGTTTAAAAAGTAAAATCCCACAATCCATCCAGAGACAAAGAAAAAGCTGGATGCTTCTGCCCTTCCCTTTTAAAAATGGGTCCAGTGAGAGACCCATTAGGCTTGATCCTGACTAACACCTGTCCCAGTGACAGTGGACCAGAGAAGCAGAGGTGCTCTGAGTGAGAGCATCAGGGATTTGACCAAGTCCAACCTGGGGCACAGCTGGAGCAGGCAATGTGGCTGCTACCTCAGGCAACCACCTGAAGGTGGTTGTTGGGAAGGTGCTGTTGGGAAAGTGGGATATGGGTTAGAATAAGGCCACCTGACACCTGCCTCTGACTCTCACACCTCCAACCTTGATGACAGTGACCTGAGGAGAAGCTGGTGCCCTTTGACAGATAGAGAAGGTCAGACTGAGTTGGCAAGTGTGTGTTGAGCGTTTATTATGTCCTGAGTGGTGTTCTAGGCCCCGGGTTACAGCCAGGTGGAAGAGAAAGCTTGGAGCTGAGCATGCTGTGGAAGACTTATGCCCAGATGCTGGAGTGGGGGACAAAGGAGGGGAGAGGAAGGAATTGGAGCAGTGAGGAGGGACAGGAGAGGGCATAGTGTGAGCAGAGGCAAGTGGTAGGAGGAGCAGTTTCCTGGGGATCTGGAAGTAAGCCTTGCTGCTGAACAGAATAGGAAGTGGGAGGAGT
>NW_006408536.1:15332848-15395971 GCF_000296735.1 Chrysochloris asiatica
TGTCTTGCATGGCCTTGTAAGGAATTTGGGTACTAGAGGTCAGAGGGAACCATTGAAGGAAGAGTTTTAAGCAGGGGCATTCCAGGCTCAGGTGTGAATGGAGGAAAATTCCATTGGCATGTGACCTATTCTGAGGTAACACCTATCTGCCCCATGTAGCTTTTAATAACTTTATAGAGATAAAATTTCCGTACTATGATCGTCACCTGTTTAAGGATGCCATTTAATAACTTTTTGGTATATTTACAGAATTCTGCCACCATCACCAAAATCAAATTTTAGAATATTTCCTTCACTTCCAAAGAAACTTTGTGCGTATATGCAGCCACGCCCCATTCCCACACCCAGGTCTAAGCAACCACTTAAATTTTACATTTCTCTTTTTTCTATACCATTGTTGTTAGCTGCTATCTTATTGATTCCAACTAAGCGAGATCCCCTCTGACAGACTAGAATTGCGCCTTAGAGTTTCTTAGGCTGTGGCTCTGTGGGTTAATGCGTCACAATGCAAAGTCGTTTGAACTGCAAGGTCGGTGGTTCAAGCTCACCAGCTGCTCCTTGCAAACACTTCACAACCTTTATGGAAGCAGATCTCCAGGTTTGTCTTCTGTGGAGCCATTGAGTGGATTTGAACTTGCAACCTTTTAGTTAGCAGCCATGTGCTTAACCATTGATGCACCAGGGCTACTTTCTTTAATATTAAGGGCTGTATTTTCTGTGTTTTATTTATTTTAAGGAGTCTCATTACCAAATGATGCACTCTTGCTCTTAGCTACCCAACTATGCTTTAAAGCATACCCAGCATGCTTTAAATCGCAAGCAACAGAAGTGGGAGTCCAGAGGTAGGTGCAGTGTGCCAGTTGCTCAGTGTTGACATGGGAGAGCTATGTTCTCTCAGTGTGTTAGAGGAATTCGTTCCTGCAGTTTGATTGGGTGAGCCTAGTTCCTGCTGTCCTCCCTGAGTTGGTGATTGGCTTAAAAGTTAATTAAGCACTCCTCTGGTGCTGGGGACAGTGGGGCAGAAACATCTGGGTTCAGTAGTGGGTTCTGCTGGGAAGGAGGAAGGAGGATGGGCCATCAGCAGTGCTTACTGGTGACTGTTGACCAATTGGAATATCTGGGTCTCAGTTCCTTTCACTTGGCAGCCTTTTTATAACTGTGTTAAAAATATAGCCCTTTTAACACAAGCAACGGGGCCTCTTGATTTTGAACTTTTTATCTGTGGGCAGGTAGACCCAATCCCAGCTAATCCTGGATCAGTGATAATCAGATATGATTAATGATGCCAACAGGCCTTTGAGTAATTTGGGATCTCTCTTTTGAAGTTGACCCACCTTTAAGTCTCTGAGAAGCCTCGTTTATTCCCATCTTACCAATTTAGGAGTTGGTGGTAACTTGGTCGGAAAGTTGGCCATTGCACAATTTAATAGTATGGGCATTATTGGAGATAGTGGTCAGATTAACATTTGTAGAAGATACATTTGTAAATCACGTTAGATAAACCTGTTTGCTTTAGGACAGAAGTATTTAATTCTGTAGCTGTTGGAAAAAAATAGAAATGTATTCTTAGTTAATGATTGTTAAGTGCTGTTGAGTCGGTTCTGACTCACAGTGACCCGGTATAAGATTTCTCAGGAACTGCGGGTGAATTTGAACCACCAACCTTGCAGTTCAAACTGACCTTATGATCAAGCGCTATCTTACGGCACCACAACAGGACTTCATCTAGTGATTACGTGCTTTGTAATTTAGGGAAAAAGAAAATCATCTCCTGAACATATCAGTATTTATAGAATTACCTTATGAATGTGAAATTAACACAAACCAACTTTATTTCAAAATATAATTCATGCTTCACTAAGCCAAGCAGATGTTCTGCCAGTTACTTAGACTTTCTTAACTTTTGCTTTATATTAAAAAAAATCAAGGTAGGCCCTGTGCTTTGCAAAGGCATTTCTTTGAGTATGAGTTGGCTCTTGGAGTCTGTTTTCGGGGAAGGTTTGTCCACATGTAAGTAATGAGCTTTTGCTGGTGCCTCTCTCGATGGTGAGAACGGATGTTGCAGAAAGCAAACAGCATATGCCCTTTGTTTCCCATGCGTGTCCCCTTCTGGAGGCTTGGGTGGAGCACTTCAGCTGTCTTGAATCATTTCAGTTTTGCTGTTGCTGCATACTCTGCGGTTCTCCAACTCTCTTCTTTCTGATGTTAATTATAACTTCTTCCTAATGAGGTGCCTCTTCCTCTTCCTTGGTTCTAAAGGTTCCACACTCTCCAGTATGAGAGATTGGATTAATTTTTAAAAACGAGTCTCACTTGATTTGTGTGACAGACATAAGTGCAGAGAATTAAAAAAAAAAAAAAAATACCGTGACTGTGTAGTGGGAGGGGCAGGCGGGCTGGTACAGTACAGGATGCTCAGAATAATTCTGCTGCCAAGTGAATCAGAGAGCCTTGCCGTTCTCGGCAAGTGCAGCACTCAACTCCTGCCCAGAGTTCATACTCAGTCAGCCTGAAACCACCATAGCATCCTCCCCAGAATGGAGCCCTCAGCAGCCAGAGCCCCCAGCGCCACAGACTTGGCTGAGACTGTAAGTAGGCCATCCATATGCTCCGATTGTTCTGAGGGCTGAATCTTTTGTAGCCTGCTAACTGGCAACCCTGTAGGAAAGGGGGTGGCTCTACTGGGGAATTTGGTCCCAGCCCCGATTCTTTTGAGATGGTGAGGCACACAGTTTTCCCACTCTGGCTGGCACCTCAGTTTTCATATTTGGGGTGGAAGAGAATTTCTTTCCCTAAGCTCTCCTGGGTGACAGAAGTGGCGTCTTTCAGTGATGGCCTTTTTTGTAGCAGCATTTATAATGATGTTGAACAGCACTGCCTTCAGGTTTGAAAGGCTCTTTCCTTCTCCTGTCCACTACCAATGGTTGGAAGACAAAGTTTTCTTCAGATGGCACTAGACATAGACAGCTCTCTCCACCCAAACCCTCCCAGCAGTCTTATTTGGGCGATGAAGAGTGTTTGGATCAGGGGCTTGGAGCAGGTAACAGGTGAGAGAGTGCCAGGCCAAGGAGGCTGAACTCCTCACTCATCATCTCCAAGTCTTAATTTCCTCATTTGAAAATCAAGATTATGCTATTTCACAGGATGATTGGAAATTATGAATATGAAAGCACCTGGGACTTGGCAGGCCTTCCTTCTTGTTGTTGAGTACCATCAAGTCAGTTCCGACCCATAGTGACCCTGTATAGGGTTTCCAAGGAGCAGCTGGTGAGCTTGAACCACCGACCTTGAAGTTCAAACGATTTTGCAGCAGTGCCACTTAGATAGTGTATTTTTACTCTTTTCGCCCTTTTCTGATGGCAGTTTTTTTGTTTGTTTTTTTGGTGTCCCTTTCTGAAGGAACCCTAGTGTACGTTGGTTAAAATGCTCAGCTGCTAAGCAAAAAATTGGTGGTTTGAACTCACCAGTTCCACTGGAGAAAGATGCAGTCTTCTTACATAAAGATTGTTGTTATGTGCTGTGGAGTTGGTTCCGACTCATAGCGACCCTGTACAGAGTTTCTGAGGCTATAAATCTTTACGGGAGCAGAAAGCCTCATCTTTCTCCCGCGGAACAGCTGGTAGTTTTGAACTGCTGACCATGAGATTAGCAGCCCAATTCGTAAGCACCACGCTACCAGAGCTCCATTACATAAAGATTTCAGCCTTAGAAATCCATTGGAGCATTTCCACTCTGTCCCACAGGATCACTGTGAATCAGAATTAACTCTATGGCAATGGGCTTTGTTTTGTGTTTTTGTCCCCTTCTCCTTTCTCAGTGACACCCAAAAAAATCTAAAACTCAGTGCCATTGAGTTGATTCCAACTCACAGTGACCCTGTAGGACAGGTAGAACTGTTTAATAGGGTTTCCGAGGCTGTAAATCTTTATGGAAGCAGGTTGGACTGCCTCATCTTTCTTGTATGGAATGGCTAGTGGGTTCTCACTGCTGGTCTTTCAGTTAGCAGCCCAATACTGAACTCACTGTCAGGGCTCCTGTCACTGGCACATTATACCATAAGTGTCAGTAGTATACTAGGCTCTGTGATGTGCCACCTTTGTGGCTGCCAAGTTCTGGTTAGGTTAATGTCATAGGTTAAATCTTGGGGTTGGTCAGTTGACTTTGCTTAGGTCTGTACTCCCAGGTTGACCTTTTAGTCATGGCCAGATGACTCCTCAAAGTAAGGAGGTCCCAGAGAGAAGGTTTGTGTGAATCATACTTAGTCTCACAGGTAAGTTTTGAGTTGGAGCCTGGAGATTCAAGTCAGGAGACTGTATTACTGTGATAATTCAGAAGAGCCATTTCTAGTTCAGCCAGTGTGATGAGAAGAAAATGAAAGATCAACCTTGATGAAAACATCTCATTTATAATTTAGAAGTTGCATAGAACACAGCCATGGTGGTTCCATAGGTTGTTTATGTCACCAACTTAACAGCCTCCATACACATCAAGCAATTCCCATTTGTCTTTCCACCATGATGCATGTACATTTGTTGAAGGGACTTTCTAAGGTTTTTTTGTTAATTAGCTTTACTATGTGCTTTACATTTGCTAACGTTGAGATAATTACTAGCAGTGTTCTTTTGTCAGTCACAAATTCTCCCCCCCCCCCATTGGATTCCTTATATTCATCTCATTTTTAGGATAGAATTGCTTGCCTATAGAGAACAAGATTCTGCAATAAAAATACGTATCAGCAAGCTCTAGCATAATGCTACTTTTCTCTTTTCACATGATATTTTATTGGCTTTTGGCAAAGGCTTACATAGCAGTTTAATTTGCCATCCAACAATTATGACACAATGACATCGATTACATTCTTCGCAATGCATGAATGTTCTCATCATTTCTGTTCTGGTTGTTCCATTTCCATTAATCTGGTTTCCCTGTCCCCTTACCTTTTCATGTTTACTTTAAAGTCATTGTTGACCATTTAATCACATGTAGATGCTTTTTCAAAGGGGCATAGTACTCACAGGTGATGTTCTTTGTTTTGTGAACCAATATGTTATTTAGCTTAAAGGTGATATCAAGGGCTTGTTTTCATTCACAGTTTACCGAGTCTCTCATGGAGCCACGGGAGCTCTTCATTTTCAACCAATCCAGTAAAGTCTGGATTTCTAAAGAATTTGAGGTTATGTTCCACATTTTTCTCCCATCTATTTTGGCCTTGCTCAGAATGGTCAGTAGTGGTAGCTGGGCACCATCTACTTTTTTGGTGGTTGTTTTTAATAGACTTTATCTTTTAGAGCAGTTACAGAGCTGTTACACAGAGAATTACGGTATCCCCTCTGCTCCCTGCACAGTTTCCCCTATTATTAGCATCTTACATCCCTGTGGTGCATTGTAGTGTTACTACTTATTTATTTTTGGAGAAATAATGTCGTCTGAATACTTTGTTTTATGTGCAATGATTTAAGAGTAATTTTTATCTTAACATCCAAATAATGTATTAGACCTTTCATCAGCTCTACTTGCTCTACAGTGAAACCCTGGCATCTTGAAAGATCTGACTTGGGCTTACTTTTTCAACTCCTCGCAGTTACCCTCTCACTAGGCCACACCAGCTTCCCTCCTGCATGGAGTCCTTCCCTGCCTACCTTTGGACTTGATGTTTTTGTTCCTGTTACGTGTCTTCGAGTTGGTTCCAACTCATAGCGACCATATATAGGGTTTCTGAGGAGCTTCTGGTGAGTTTTAACCGCCAACCTTGCAGTTCAAACCGGCCTTTTGGTCCAGTGTATTATTCTACAGTGCCACACCAGTGTCTAAACATGTGTCTAAGCAGTGTCTAAGGCATGCTCTCAGGTGGACTGTTTGCCAGTTCATTTAGACCTTGAACCAGATAAGCCTTTAGGCTTAGGACCCTGCAACTCCTTCTCCCGTGATGCCACTTCCTTAGCTCTTTGCTAAACTGTCTTTTCTCCTCTTTGAAGTATGAGCTTCAGTGTCTTCACCTTTGAGAAGTCATCCTGAGCCATCTTATCTAAACGGACTTCCTCCATCTTAAGTTTCCTTCTCTCCTTCCTGGCACATGACCCTTTTTTTTTCCCCGAGGACTTATAACAGGCTGTACATATGGTGTTGGTTCTTGGATTTACTTGGCACTTGCTCTCTCCCCTCCATGTGGACAGGTCCTGGGGCTGTCTTATTCCCACTATCTCCCCAATTCAATAAATATTTGTTGAATGAATGATTTAGATTGTTAATGCAATGAATGACTTTTAAGTCGTTTTGAAGACTGTTTTTTCTTTGTGGGACTATACCTACACCTCCGTGCCCTCTCCCCGCTTCCGTCACTGCTCTGTTGCTTTTGGAACCCTTCAGACTCCGAGGCTCTGTTTCCCTCTCCTGGCAAGCCCATGCTTGATATCTAGAATAACCCTTGAAATGTGTTCAGATCATTTTTGTTCTCAAAATGAAAACCACCTGTCCTCACAGTGATTTGCTTAGAACAGATTCTTTACTTCTTTCCAGAGGTCTTTCTCCCCTCTGCCTTGCTCTGTTTCCTGCCAAGAATAATGGGAAACCCCTCTTACCTTGGAAAGTGATTTCTCCTCTGGTCACAATCCAAAGCCTCATGATTTATCACCAATTGTAGTTGGGAAATAACTTTTCCCTGTTCCTTTGCTCTCAAATGCTAGCAGTCTTTTCTTCTGGGGGCTCATACCATGGTGGCTCAGACTTGGGGCTGCCCCTCTTTGTATATTTCCTTTAAACTTCCTCCTGACAGATAGAGCATAGGGCATGCTCTCGGGCAAACTGTTTGCCAGCTCATTTAGACCTTGCACTAGATAAGGTGTAGATAATATTAGCCCCATTGTGTTGTTAAATGCTGTCGAGTCAGTTCTGACTCATAGCGAGCCTGTATAGGGCTTCCGAGAAGCGGCTAGTGAGTTTGAACCACTGACTTTGTGGTTCAAACCAACCTTGTGGTCCAGTGCTTATCATACAACACCACACCAGAACTCCAGCCCCATTTTGTTGTTGTTAAAGTGCTGTCGACTTGATTCCAAGTCATAGCGACCCTGTATAGGGTTTCTGAGAAGCAGCTGGTGAGTTTGAACCACCAACTTTTGTGGTTATCAGTCCACTGCTTATCCTATAGCTCCACACCAGGACTCCATTTTAGAGATTAGGTGTCTTGTTTCTGGGCATGGAGATTGAAATATGTCAGAATCAGAACCAAGCTCTGTCAGGCTCCCAAAAATCCATGTATTATATGTTGGTTTGCTTAGTGTTTCTCAGCCATTTTCTATCCGTATGTAATGCAGCTGAAAAAAACAATCTGCAACCCAGCACACACATACCTCTGTGTATACATACAAATAACTTAAACTTTCACACAACAACAGTTTCTTTCACTGTGTGTGATGTACTCTTATATTCTCCATCCCATTGAGAAAATGCTGGCCAGGACCTTTGAAATTGATTATGTGGCCCACTGATTGGTGGCAACCCACAGTTTCAAAAACAATGTATGTGTTATGTAAACTATATATAGAGGTTTACATAGCGCAAACTACATAAAAAAAAGTTTTTTTCTTCTATGGAAGAACACACACATATATATGTACATCAGTAATCATTTCCTCACTGTTCACAATAGCCAAAAGGTGGAAACAACCGAAATGACCATCAATGTGTGGTGGATAAACAAAAGGTAGTCCATACATACAAGTACAATAGTACAGTACTCAACAATGAAGAGAAATGAAATCCTAATACATTCCACAGCATAGGTGAACCTTGAGAACATCATGCTGAGTGAAATAAGTCCTTCACAAAAGGACAAATGTTGTATGAGTCTACTTATATGAAATAATCTAGAATAGGCAAGTGTTAAGAATTTAATTGTGACCTCCCCACCCCCCTCCAAAATATTTGTTGTAATTCCTAACCCCTGGTATGATGCTGTGGGTTAATGTGCCAGACTGCAAAACCATTTGAACTGCAAGGTCGGTAGTTCAACCTCACCAGCTTCTCCTCAGAAACCCTATACAGGGTCGCTGTGGGTCGGAACCGACTCGATGGCACTTAACAACAACAAATACTTGCAGTTATGGAGCCCTGGTAGCATAGTGGGTTACAAGTTGGGCTGCTAACTACAAGTTCAGCAGTTCAAATCTACCATTTATTCCACAGGATAAAGATGAGACTTTCTGCTCCCACAAAGATTTACAACCTTAGAAACCCCCTACAGGGTCTGAACTGAGTTAACAACACACTATAATCACATTTGGGCACGAGTTTTCTTTGTTATGTTAATGAGTCAATATTAGTGTTGGGTGTGTTTTAGGTCAATCTCTTTTGAGATATAAAAGAGCAGATTAACGAAGCAAGCTCAAAGGGAGGGGAAGACCCAGGCGGACCACATGATTACCAAGGACCTTCCCTCAGTACAGACAGAGAAAGCATTCCCCTAGAGCCAGCACCCTGAATTTGGATTTCTAATCTCCTAAACTGTGAGAAATAAATTTGTGTGCTAAAGCCACTGACTTGTGGTATTGCTGTTATAGCAACACTAGATAACTAAGACAGCACGTATACATAGCCTGAAGTTATGGTTACCAGGGGTGAATGTGAAGGAGGGGAAGCAGGGACCAATTTTATAGAGGACACTTGATTTCTGATAAGGATGATAAAAAAAATTGGAAGCATAATGAACATAATATCACTGAATTGTGTAGAGAATGTTGAAATGGCAAATGTTTTGTGACATAATATTTACCACACAAAAAAACTAATTTAAAACAATTTTTTATAGAAATATAGCTTATGTTTGCTATATTTCTATAAAAAAAAATTGCACCTACGAGTGCAGCTTGTTGAATTTTCATAAACTGAACACATCCCTGTAATCAGCACCAGGTCAAAACATATGCTGTTAATTTTAGCTGCTTTTCATCAAGGCAGACCACTGGACTACAACAGAAAATGCCCTTCCCTCACTTTTTCTGGATTACACACATTTAGCTCACTTTATCAAAGTTCTCTATTTAGATCTAACATCACTAAAAGAGTGGAGCAAGGCTTCCATAACGGCCTAAAGAAATTGGCACAGGAGGAGGGTCAAGTTGAGAATGTGCCTGGTAAAATATGAATGCAGAGGTTACCCAAATAATGAGTTAGAGTTGAGATTCTTTACTGGGAGTTTAATTCCAGATCTTGTTACTTAAACCACTAAGTCCTGCTGTCTCACATCTTGGGGCAAGGAATATGTAACAAGTGTGATAACATACGTCTTTTTGTGATTGACTTATTTCACTCAGTATAATGTCTTCAAGGTTCATCCATGTATATAGTATGTATCATTAAGATTGAGTAGTATTCTATTATATGTACCATGTTTTGTTTGTGCATTCATTTGTTGATAGGCACTTGGTTTGTTTTCACCTTTTTGCTATTGTGAATAGTACTGCAATGCATAGCCATGTACATATTGTCTGTTCGTGTCTCTACTTTTAGGTCCCTAGAGAATACCTATGCCTGGAGTGGAATTGCTGGGTCAAAAATTGGTTCTATTTCTAATTTTTTTTGAGGAACCACCATTACTGTTTTCCACAAAGGTTGTACCATCTTGCATTCCCACCAGCAATGGATAAGGGTTACAATCTCCCCACATCCTCACCAGCATTTTTAAATTTCTGGGTATTTCTTTTTTATTGTTATTGTTAATTTTTATTTTTATCATTGTCATTCAAGTAGATATGATGTAATATTTTACTGGAGTTTTGATTTACATCACCTACATTTAATGGATGGTGCCTAGCTATTGTAGCTGAACATTTTGATCAATGTCCCAATAGGTGAATCCTGATCAAAAGGGGGAAAAATAAAAGGACTAGAAGTTCACATTCCTCTGGAAATCAGACTTACTGGATTGATTGAGACTGAGCGAACCCTCAAATCTATTGCCCAGAAATAATCTTTAAGCCTTGAAGCTATCCCATGGGGAGTCATCATTAAACTAAACTAGTTGGCTCAATTAATAAAGAATATATGCCCTAAGTACTGAGCTCTTTTAAAGAATTATGAGATCAAACTGACAGCAGTAACTCTATAACACAGATAAGCATTTTAAGGGGCAAACAGCTTAAGTTAATGGTGGTGAAACAATATGGGTAGAGATAGTGAGAAGGGTGGTTGACACAGTGTAAAGTCCCTAACCAGTGTCATGTGAAGTACATAACCAATATACAGATATTGTTGAATGAGTGTTTTATTGTATATATTGTCACACACACACACAAAATGCATTTTTTTTTTTTTTGTATTTTCAGTCTCAGTATTTATTTAAAAATACTGCTGAGTTGCAATATGAACTGGATAGCCTATGACTCGGGGCACTGGCATGTGCTAGTCTAATACCTGGTGAAATTCTAAGCAGATTTTCTTCTGTAGACATAAGCAACTTGTATCCAAGAGTGACAATGCCATTCACTTGTACTTGGTGCTTTCTAGTTTATAAAACTCCTTCTCCTTCTATATTGCTCTGTTTAAGCTTCTTGTGTTCTCTGTGGGGTAGGGGTGAGGGGTGGAATCCTCATTTTATGGAGGAATATGAGAAATCAGCAGGATGACGTGTTCACCTACGTGAGGTCGTACAGCAGATCTTACATCAGGATTCACCACTATTTGTCAGTGCATTTTCTGTAATAGCAGAGGCACCTCTTAGCCAGACTTAGTTATACTTCAAAGAAACCACTGCCCTATTTGAGGGTGCTGTTTATGGAGAATTAAGGAATTACCTGAAGACTCTCATTAACCTAACACAGGATGTTTCAGCCTTGGCACTGTTGAGATTTTGGGCCAGGAGAATCTGTTGGGAGGGGTTGTCATATGCATTGTAGGTGTCTAGCTGCATCCCTGGCCTTGACCTATCAGTAGCCCTATGCCCCCAAGTTGTGACAAGGAAAAATATCTTTAGACATTGCCCAGTGTCCCCTCAGAGTCACGATTGCCCCTGGTTAAGAACCAATGCCTAATATAATAGCCACATTTTAAAAAGGGGAAAAAAGTAACCTTGAAAATGTCAGACTTGTCATCTTCCCCTCTTTCAAGCTTGTGAAGCATCAGAAAAATCATCATAAGACCAACAAAGAAGCTGAAAAGGGAGAACAAGGAATACATTTCATGTTTAATGCTCTTCTGTGAAAGAGCCTTGTCTCTGCCAAGAAGGGATAATATAGTCAGGTTTTTTTTTAAAGTTCAAAATTGATATTTAAAATGTTCATAGACAAGTTTAGGATAGGTAAGCCAAAAATACATGCATGCAAAAATCTCCTACAGTCCTACTACTCAAGGATATAACCATGGTTCACATTTTGCTATAGCTCCTAACCTCCTTCCAAAGGCATGTATGTATGTATAAAATTGTCCAACTTTTATACAAAAATTTTATACAAAAAAGTCATGCCACAGATGCTAACTTAATTGTGCCATAAGTACCTTTCCATATTTATAATACAGAGCTGCAACTTTTAAAATGACTTTGTATCACTGTGCTATAATGTATTCAGTCAGCATCGCTATACTATAAAGTATTCAATCAGTCTCTTGTTGTGAACATTTGGTTTGTTTCCAATTTTGTTTTTATTTTTTATGCAAAGCTGTGACTATCCTTATGTGTGTGTGTGTGTGTATTTAAGGCCTTCACAACTGTTTTTCTTTTAGAAATTACAGTCACTCTAATTTTTAGCATTTTTATTGAAGAAGATCTCTTAATTTGTGTTGTTTGAATTACATTTTGATTGCTACATTTTCATTCCTTAAAATTATAGAAAACACATTGGTAAATATTCGATTATGCACCTGGTTTCCAGAATCAAATGTGGAAAGTGATTAAATGAAGACCATTCTTAAAATGTATGGGATAGGAATCATAGCAAAATGAATACCATTGAATCTTTCTTTAAGATTCTGTGCACTGCTGAAATTTAGGGCTGTGTTCTCAGGAATTCTCATTATACATGAGTTTTTCTTGATACACTTAAAAATAATGAAAATATAAACTCATGGTAAAAAAATTAAAATGGTACAGAAGTTAAGTTCCTTATTTACCTCTCTTGGTTTTTCACTTTCTAGAAATTTCCTATGCATATACATGCATTGGAGCTCTGGTAGCGTAGTGGTTACAGATCGGGCTGCTAATCTCACGGTCAGCAGTTCGAAACTACCAGTTGTTCCGCAGGAGAAAGATGAGGCTTTCTGCTCCCGCAAAGATTTATAGCCTCGGAAACCCTATACAGGGTCGCTATGAGTCGGAACCGACTCCAAAGCACATAACAACAACAACATACATGCATTAAAAAGATTTTAAAAATTAAAAATTCACCACTGGACATCCATATGGATGGTATGATCCAACTAGCTATTTTCAGTTAATGTATCTTTCTTTATCAGTACCTTACTTTCTTTCATTAGTGCCCTATTTAGGTTTTTCTCAATATGTTTTTTCCCTGCAACAAATCATTCTGTCTTTGCACACATACATAATGTGTCTGTAAGATGAATGCTTATTAGAGGAGTTATTGGGTTCAGTGTATATGTCATTATAATTTTGATACCAAAAGGAAAACAAACCCACAAACCCACTGCCAACGAGTCAGTTCTGGTAGATATGCCAAATTGTCCTCCCAACAAAAATATGCAGCTTGACTTTTTTCAATCAGGCTTCCCCCCCCCCCCTGTATAGTATAAGCTATCTATTAATTAATTGGGAACTCAAAAGATTGAACCAAATCTATGGGAACGGTTATAATTGGTTAGGATGAAACCACTATCTCTTTAGTGACCATTGTGGAGATTTTTCTTTGGCCTTGTGTGTCTCCAGGTAGAAGGTAAAATTACTGGCTTTTTCCTGGGGTTAGACTGAAACTGGCTTTTACTCTTTTCAGTCATCCAGTGGGAAGTATGGGGAGCACAGTGGCTCTGTACAAGCATGGAATGCAAACCACTAGGTTGGTAGTTCGAGCCCACCAGCAGCTCTGGGAGAGTGATGAGGCTTTCTGCTCCCATAAGGATGTATAGCCTCAGAAACCCTGTGGGTCAGAATTGACTTGAGGGCACTGAACAACCATAGGAAGTACATACGAGTATATAAAGTTATATGGAGTAGATACTCAGGGAGCTATGCAACTTCCTGGTAATTGATGGCATGTCTCCATTAAAACTGAGATAGTTAGAAATAGGTCTTGTTTATTTTAGAGGTTGTAACATTTATTTCTTAGTGGGTTTCTGAAATAGAAGTGTGTGTCATTTGGCCTCTTTTTATAAAATAATATCAACTCTAAACATGTAAATATACTGATAAATATAAATGCAACACAGTATAACCATGTTATAATTATTCTTTACCTCTCTTATCTTTTTTTGAGTTTTCATGAAGTCTTTCCTGATTTTTCCATTCCATATCTTTTCCTATCCCACAGTAATAATTTTTCTGTATTTCTTTTGGTGATAATTATTTTGGGCCCTTAACATTTTATTATCTTATTTTTTTTTAATAAGATCTATCTCCCTAATTGAACTTTAACCAATACTTGGTTTCCTGGTTCTCATCACCTAAGTATTTGATTAGTTGAGCACTCTAGAATTTTCCTTATTTTATGGAGTCCTTGTGATTGCAAAGGGGCCCGTTCCTGGGCCTCCCCCAAATTACCCCTAGACGGATGCCCATTAAAGTTTCTGTCACACTTCTCAGAAGACACAACAAGGTGCCATTGTTGGTTCACTGCTTGGGTATTTGAAGCAGCAGAGGATGGCA
Source organism: Chrysochloris asiatica (assembly GCF_000296735.1). NCBI lineage: Eukaryota > Metazoa > Chordata > Mammalia > Afrosoricida > Chrysochloridae > Chrysochloris > Chrysochloris asiatica. The sequence continues at coordinate 15,346,656 of NW_006408536.1, forward strand.
GACATTTGAAGATGGTTCCGTGTCCCCTGCAGGCATGCACAGCAGCTGCTACAGCTTTGGGTAGCAGTGTTTTCTAAGAGGGAAGTCAGGGGCTTTATGTTTGCGGCAGATATTTGCTACTCTCTTTGCCAGGAGTTTTCAAGTTGGCCCTGGAGTAAGCGTCCCTGAGACTGAGATACAGAGAAAAAAAACAGGGCTCGGAAACCTCTCTGTGAGCCCAAAATCAGGCCAACTCTTGAAACATCCCTTTTCAAGTGCTCTAGTCAGTGCCGGTGTGGCACCATAGGATAAGCACTCAACCTCAAGGTTGATTTGAGCCCCAAGATCGGTGGTTTTAAACTCATCAGCAGCTCCTCTGAAACCCTATGCAGGGTCCATATGAGTTGGCAGCAACTTGAGGCACTTAACAACAACAGCAGTCAGCCCTACATGGTCTCTAGAATCTGGGGCTTGGGCTCACTGACCTAGAAGGAATCTGGGTTTGGTTTTAGGCTGGGCTCTTTGTAGAAGATAGAGTGGCCCTTTCCCCCCTCTGTTAGCCCGCCCAGGGCTTATACCCAGACTCTCCTGGCTTTCGAACCTCAAGAGTGTCTGAAAGAAGAAACAAACCAAAGGGCTTTAATTAATTTATTTTTCTTGTTTCAAGTAGTGTGTTTTCTTTAATAAGCAAACCAAGAGGGCTCTTTAGAGGCAGGCGGTGTGATAGATGAAGAACTGGCCTTTGGAGCCCAATGAATCCTGGAGGGAAGTGGCACTTCACATGTCTGCTCCGCTGATTTTATGTCCCTCATTACTCTGAGTCAGAATTGACCTGATGGCAGTTTGTATGTTTAAGATGTTTGTGGTGCTGTGGGTGAATGCGCCAGACTGCAAAGCCGTTTGAACTGCAAGGTCGGCAGTTCAAGCTCACCAGCTGCTCCTCGGAAACCCTATACAGAGTCACTATGGGTCTGGGTCAGCGCCGACTCGACAGCACTTCACAACAACAACAACAGCCCCGGTACATACTGAGCTACCTTAGTTTAATAAAATTTTGTTTCCAAGATAGATATGGTATGGTTTATAACAGGAACATATTGGAAACAATCCAAATGTCCATCAATTTGGGATAAATAAATGGTTGTACATCTTTAACAATGGAATACTCTGCAGTCAGAATGTGAGGATGCTTTTTACTGATAATAGAAAGATCTAGATACAGTAAATCAAAACAAAACAAAGGCAATGTAAATGATAACTGATTTATGATATTTGCTTAAAGCAACTGGACAGTGGCCAAGAAACTAATGACCTGGAGGTGGTGGTGGTGGTAGTTTTAAGTGCTGTTGAGCTGGTTCCAACTCATAGTGATCCTGTTTAGGGTTTCCAAGGAGCATTTGATGTGTTTGAACCACCGACCTTGTGGTTAGCATTCCAATGTTCATCCTACAGTGCCACACCAGGACTCCAATCTGGAGGTGATAGTGGTGGTGTTAAGTGCTGCTGAGTCAGTCCCGACTCACAGTGAGTCTGTATAGGGTTTCCAAGGAGCAGCTGGTGGGTTTGAACTGCTGACCTTGTGGTTCGCAGTCCAGTGGTGAACACGAGGAGTCCTGGAGGAGGTAATGGTAAATTATGTGGGAGTGGTAAACTGGGAAGATGAGAGTTGGATTTTTTGGAGAAAATGCTCTTTTTATATTTATGTAATTTTAGAGATTTGAATGACATAAATATATCCTTTTTCAAAAAATGATAAAGAGAATGGTATGACAGTAGTATTTGGCTCCACTGTTGCAACCCTTAACTTGATTTAAGTGTTTGGGATGCTTTCTCTTGTTGGGCAAAGCATGAGGACTGAAGATAATCAGCTGCACAAGGATACTAAAGAATAAGCTCTTTTGCATGAAATTCTTTGACCAGATTTTCACTTTTACTGATTGTAAAATGTTCAAATGTTCAAACATACACAAAATTAGAGGAACTAGTAGCTCTGGTAGCATACTGGTTACTAATTAGGCCGCTAACCTCAAGGTCAGCAGTTAGAAACTGCCAGCTGTTTTGTGGGAGAGAGATGAGGCGTTCTGCTCCCATAAAGATTTATAGCCTTAGAAACCCTGTACAGGGTCGCTATGAGTCGGAACCGACTCCACGGCACACCACCACCAGTATAAGGAGGCTTTAAGGCACATAATAGATGGAGGTAGTGGAGCTACCACTGTAGAAGAGTCCCCAGGAAGAAAAAGCTCTGTTGAAGATTTTGAAGCCAATACACCCCCCAGCAAAAAAAGGAGCAGATCACCACTAGCCAAAAGAAATAGGGAGACTAATATCTGGAAGAGGTGAGAGGCGCACCCACTAATTCCCATAAAGTAACACCAAAGGTGGTGTGTCTCTGTGGTGTTGTTTATTATTCTTGTAAATCACAGTGTGAACTGCTTAGGAAGTTGAGCCTGAGCAATCTCATGGCCCCTGGACATGTCTCAAAGTACAACAAAGAGTAAAATGATAATTACTGTCATTAGAGAGAAGGATACTGAGGAATTTTGTTTCTGGCCTATTTTTTTAATTGGAGTCCTGGAATGGTGCTGTAGGAAAAGCACTGGATTGCTAACTGTAAGGTTGGTGGTTCAAATCCACCAGCTGCTCCTTGGAAACCTTATACAGTCTCTCTGTGAGTCATAAGAACTCTAAAGCACTAACAGCAACAGTATAATGAATCCCCCTCCCCTTGTCCTCAACACCCAGGTTCAACAATTTCAGCTGCTAGCCAGTCTTGTTTAGCTGGTTCTCCCTCTTCTACCCCCACAGATTAATTCTTTTGAAGTCAATGACTTTCTGAGAATACTATTTAGAATTGTTACTCTGGGCCTCCATAGGTGGAAAAAAGTTTTCTTTCACTGGACTTGGCTCATCTTATTAAGCTCATTTGGAATTTACTTTCTGCCCCCTCCTAAAATATAGGGCTTTTATGGTCTGATTCAGCGTGCAGTAGTTTGGGTCCGTGGCACAGCAGAGCGTACCAGCACCCCATGATTCTCCAGTTCTGAGAGCAATTTTGAAAATTTTTATGCCAAATACATTGTTTGATTTACAAGCCTTCCTTTCTGCTCTTGTGACCCAGGACACCCATTTCTCTCCACATTTGTTTGTTTGTTTGATTATTCTGTTTTGTTTAAAATAACGTTCATATGTGTTATATATAGAGTAACTACCAATATTATTACTAACAATATGAGTAATGAAAATAATTGAAGGTGTTTTTCCTTGCAGGGCTTATCTCGCTGGGGTACAAACTATTGTGACTCAGAGTCTTCTGGTATAATCCCTTACTGTGTTTATGTTACCAACTCATCATAAAATTGGTTTATCTATTTTATTTTGCTTTTAATTTTTATTTAAAATTTTTATTGTGATATGGATGAAGGTTTGTTTAGCAAATCAGTTTTCCATTCTACATTTTTTCTCTAAACACTTTTATATTTAATTTTTCCCCTCACTAGACTAGATGATGAATTTACCCAGTACCTGGCACTGTGCTTGGTGCTGGGTGGGCACTCAGTAAAGATTTGTTGTAGAATGACCCTTACCTTGAGCAAGGTACAGAACCTGATCGGTATAAATAAGAATGGACCCAGATACATTCTAAGACTACCTTTGGTTCTAACGTTGTTTGGATCGATTATTAGATCTGATGATGAAAAATCTACTCTCTGGAAAACGAGCATGGAAGGGGGAGAAGGGGAGTAGAGGAGAGAGATTTTGGGGGAGGCATATTTTCAGTAACCCTCAAATTATACTACAGAGGTGTTCACCTCCAAAGAAAACCATTACAGGATATAATATTTCTTAAAGTAACATTTTGGATTCAGGACTTCCTCTGTGCTGTAGAAATAGTCTTTGAGTAACAAAACTCTACTAGCTAAAATGTTATTTTTAGTTTAGCTTAATTGTACATCACATTCCTTAGATATGCATGGATGGAAAATAAACCTCCTGTTTACATCATCATCTTTACTTTGTAGGCAGTCTTAGTGATAATCTTGCCCTGAAAAGAAGTCAAGGCCGTAAGAAACTGAAGAAAATAAAGACTCTGAAATTTAGAGATAAAGAAGCTGGTGTGGCTCTAGGATAACCGCCAGACTGGTAACTGCAAGGTTGGTGGTTCAAATCCACAGTCACTCCTCTGAAAGCCTACATAATGTTGCTATAAGTCAGCACCAATTCAATGGGACACAACAACATCAAGAAGTATGGAGGATGTGATTTGGATCCTGAATATTAATAATTTTCTGACCTTTTTAGGCTAGCTAGTACATTTTTATTTTAAGCTTGTTCTCAAAAGTCTCTTGTTAACTACCAGATGGTCATCAAATAATTGATATGGTTCATTTTAAGTCCATTTGGGGAACACAGCGGCCTGGATTTTCCAGTAGAAGGATTTATAATTCTGCTATTTTTTGAATGTCAGCACTTTTTTTTTTTTGAAGTTGAATTCTCTAACATCTTGGAAGCAACCTCTGGAAAATTGGAACAAAGTAATTGATTGCATGACGTACTTAGTATAGAACATTAGGGTATGGATTCTGTTTCTTTCAGCTATAAATGTGTCCACCCTTAGAAATGGTTAAATTTGTAAAATCAGATGAGAACTTTCTTTTTTCGTATTTTGAAGGGTTTTTTTTTTTTTTCACTCATATGCTGAGACCCAAGTCGATGAATATGAGTAGACATTTCAAATACACTGATTTAATATTATTCCCTATTTTCAGAGAGTTGTTCAAAACCATAGGGTCTGCTATTTCTGAAGTCTTATTAAATGCTTTTCACAGGGAAAAAGAAAACTTTATTTAAAAAACAACAGCAAAATGTCAGGGATTTGCAGTGAGAAAAGGTTTGCGAATTTTCTCAGGGATCATAAAGCCTTACTGGTCTGGTTTCAAACTGGAGACCCACATTAGTGATTACTGCAGGGTGCTAGCAACCAGCAAATTGTATTTCTGGGGGAAAAAAAGACAATTTAACAAGATAATCAAGATCTGTCTGAAACAGCCTCATACAATGACAAGCGAGGATCCCTTGACACTGTGACCTGTCAGAGCAGTGACAAGATAATAAATAGTAAAGAGCAGCTGTGCTGAGGAGCAGCATTCTTTCAGATGGCTCTTTTCCTTAGAATGTCACTGGGTGTTTCTACAAGGATCCTATCTACAAAAACGTGACCTGGACTTTATGTCCGTGTGTGTGTTTGTGTACAGTTTGAAACTGTTCTCTAGTTTGAAACCAGACCATATATACACAAATAATGTGTGTGTGTAAAGACTGATTTTTCCACTCTGTGCTCCCTTCTCATCACTTGTCTCTGACTTGTTTCTGAATGGCTTGCCTTGATGACTGGGGTCCGAGTGTAACCAGCCTGGATGTATTTTTTCCTAGGGCTGCTACAACAAATCCCCACAAACTAGGTGGCTTAAAACTATAGCAGTTCGTACTTTACAGTTTTGGAGGCCAGAGATCTGAAACAAAGCTGTCAGTAGGGCCACTCTCCCTCTATAAGCAAGAGGGCAGAATCCTTTGCCTCTTCCAGCTTCTAGTAGCTGTTGGCATTCCTTAAATTCATAGTTTGTGCCTGCTTAACTCCATTCTCTGCCTTAGTTTTCACATCACTTCTCTTGTGTCTGGTTTCTCTCTCTGTCTCTTATAAGGATATTTGACATTCAATTTAGCCCCCCCTCCCATAAGTCAGGATAATCTTTTCATCTCAAGATCCTTAATTAATTACATCTGCAAAGATCCTTTCTCCAGATAAAGCCACATTCACAAGTGCTGGGCATGAGGACATTGACATACTTTTTTTGGGCCCACCATTTACTCTCCTATGGTGGGAGCACCAAGCTGGGGCAGGACCTTGCAGGGATCACACTAATAAGGCTAGACAAGCAGCCAGAGCTATAGAAACCTTTCCTTGTTAAAACTTAAAAACAGCCAGTGGCGTTCTGCTTCAGAATATTATTTTACTATTACTGGTTAAATATTTTCTTTTTTTTTACAGGTTCTGTTTGAATATTTAAAAAATTTACCTGATAGTTAAAAAACAATGTTTTAAAAGTTAACTTTAGTTTAAAACAAGATAACTAGTTAGGCATATTTTACTTTTATAATTCATTCATTTCAAATGCACAGTTCAGTGATTTTTTTCCCACAATTTTACCCAGTGTTGCAGTCATCACCATAAAATATTCCAGAACATTTTTATTACCCCAATAAGACCTTTCATGTCCATTTATAGTTAATCTTCATTTCTACCCCCTGCCAGCCACTAACCTACTTTCTGTTTCTATAGATATGTCTTCTGGATGTTTCATATGAATCTTAATTTAAAACTTTAGAAATACATTTTCCTCCTGATTATAAAATAGAGAAATACAATCCCATCGCCTGGGAGCTCTTTATAAATGCAGAATCCCAGACCCCACCCCGTAACTAATGCGTTAAATCTGCCTTTTTGATATGATCTACCTGTTGATTTGAGTCCTCGTGTGGCGCTGTGGGTTAATGCGCCAGACTGCAAAGCCGTTTGAACGGTTCAAGCTCACCAGCCACTCCTCAGAAACCCTGTACAGGTTTGGGTTGGGATCAACTTGACAGCACTTAACAACAACAACAGCCTATTGATTGTCAGGCACATTGAGCTTTCAGAAGCCCTGATATCTACTGTATTGATCCTTTGTTCACTAAATATAAGCATTTCACCAAAATCATTAAATCTCTTTTGAGAACGTTTGGAATCCTGTTGTAAGACTACACCTCAATTTATATAACCAATCACTTCCTGACAGGTTTCCTTCTTTGTTGCTCTGGTAAATAAAACTATATGCAAATCTTTGTGCAGAGTCTCATAACCGCTGTGCCAGTAATTCCACTTTTAGGAATTGATCCCAGGGGAATGATTAATAGACATGCTGCTATAATTTAGAAAGATCATTTAGTGAAAGTACTGGTTTCTTGGAAACTGGACCTAAAGCTGGGCGGATAATGGTAAACAATCTGGACCCTAATGTAAGATGTTATAGGAGCTTGCTTACTCTCACTGCCATCTCCTTGAGAATTAGATTCATCAAATGAATGGAAACAGCATGAAGAAGTGCAATATGGGCTGGCACTGTAGCAGAAAAGGACAAATACTGGACCTGTGTGCAGTAACTTTGTCATCTGTTGTCATTCTATCCTCACTTCACTATCAGTTCTGCCCCTCCAGTCAGTCCAGCATATCTCCTGGAAGTGCCTGCTGCTTAAACCATTGGGAGGTTACTTTTCTTCTAGGTTAGAGGCATTGACTATGGAGCGGTATAGCTTTCTCAGACTGCACTGCCTGGGCTTGCTACTCCGTGTTCCCATGGTTCACCAGGATCCTGGTCTCTTTAACAATCAAGGATCTTCTTCCTTCCTGGCTCCTTAGGTAGTATTCCAGGAGATGAGGACTTGCCTAGCTTGTCTGCCTAGGCTCATTAGGTGTGTCTAAGAGGTATGGGGGTTTGACCATCTGATGCCTGATCTGAGCTTTCCACTGCTGTAGTACTTCTTGAAAAGAACCAGTTCTTGTTTCCTGGGGCCAGGGATGAGTGGGTTCTGGAAGATTCTCTCCCTACATTTAATTGCTCACTGCTGAGGGTTTAGATCCAGTCAATTCTTCAGAGGGTCTCAAAGTACCCTATAACCTCCCAGCATGGGAAACACCAGTTTTCACATCAGAGAGGGCATCCAAACCACGGGGAGAGTTGTTCAAACCCAGATGCCTAGGCACTACCCTCCAGTTTATTATTCAGTAGGTCTGGGGTGGAGCCAGAGAATCTGTATTTCCAACAGGTTCCTTGGTGATGCTGCTGGTCCAGAAGCTCACTTTGAGAACCACTGCTCTAGACCTCTCCTCATCACCTATCTTCCCCTGAAATCACCTATTAGTGTGTGAAAGAAGGTGCTGGAGGGCTGGTGTGTTGGCTGCTCGGAGGCCAGGGTTCACATCTAGTCATCTAGATGCTGAGCCTTGCTCCAGTTGTGCTTACTCAGACACTATTAACTAATGAATGGGGCTCTTTAGAGTATAAGGAACAGCAACTCACTCAGATTACTTTAAGTAGTGTGAGTGGGGTGAGTTATATCATGTAAAGATATAGGTAACTCTGGGAACAAGAGTAGGAGCCTGAGTTTCTTAGGATCTTTTGGAAGTTAGAGCCAGGGCACCCACAGGCACTGGGGTACTCTATAACCCTTGTAATTTGACACTGGGTTGCACTGAACATTATAATCTTTCAGTCCCAACTCTGTTGATTTCCTCTTGTCCCCTGTGGGATTTTCCCCCTTCACGTAGGGCTGGGCAGTATTTTCTAGAAGGGCCCCACTTGTTTGTAGCAGGTTCTGCCCCTGTCATCTCTCCTACCTAACTTTGTAGCACCTAGCCCAGGCCATGGTTGATGTCAGCAGCAGACATTAGTCAAATGGGTTGTGAGTGGGCTGTGGTTTCTCAAATTGTTGAGAGGCTCAGAGAGCTTATCTTTTCCTTTTACTCCCAAAAGCTTAGGGACAGCTAACAGGTAGCTGGAGATGGTTATTAGGGGAGATGAGACTGTCTTGGAAAACCTGTTTGGGATTGCTATGAGTTGGAATTCACTCAGTTGCAGTGGGCTTGGTTTTGGTCTGAGTAAACAAACAGTTAATGTGCTTAGTTGCTAACCAAGAAAGTTGGCAGTTTGAGTCCACCCAGAAGCTCCTCAGAAAAAAGGCCTAGTGATCTACTTCCAAAAACCCAGCTTTAAAAACCCTATGGAGCACAGTTCTACTATGACATACACGGGATCACCACCATGAACTGGAGTTGACTTATTAGCAACAAGTTTAGGCTACTTAAGCAAGAATCTGTAGGTTCAGGGCCATCAAACATTTCTGTTCCAGTTTCCTTCCAACAGCAGAGGGTCTATTACATCTTTTAAGTGACAATGTAAGTGTGTGTTATTTTGAGAGTTCCGGCTTTATGTCACTTTGAAGTAAAGTATCTTCTGAAGTCTTTATTTCCTATAAGTTAATGTAAGCAGTTAAATCCTTTTTTGGGGGCATGAGCTCTTGGTACGTTCTGTCATCTTTTGGACTATCAGAGTCATGCTAAATATTAGTCCCCTTCTCCATGGACCCTGTGGGCTAAGGATGCCATCTTATTTTTGCCAGTTTGCAAGTGGCAAATTAGACTACAGCACTTGAACGTGAGATTATTAAATACCAATGGGGGATAATAAATGTGAAGTATCTTGCAAATCTTGTGATATTATGGCTGCTTCAGTGAAAACACAGCTGCTAAGGTACTTTTCCTAGCTATAATTGAGAAGGTAATTTTCTTTAAAGCCATTTAAGCCAGATCGTTAGTGCCTCTGGGTCATTAAGACACATGGATTTAGGGGAGTATCTGGAAAATGTGAATAAACATGCTATAGAAGTGCATCTAGTGTCGAATGGCACCCTCAGGGCCCCAGTATTCTGGCTAGACCAAGGACTCATTCCTTAGGTGGTTTATTAATGGACTGCACTTGACACTTGACTAATATGGCTAATTTCCTCCATTTTGAGTTAATGTTTACACTAAATTTACTCCCAGTAATGAATGGTTTAGACTACTCAGGCATGTCTGTTTTAGATATAGTACTAATATTTCATGAGAAACATGTTAAAATCAGTAGTTGAAAATGTGAGGTAAAACCTTCTAGAAAAGACCGTAGGGCAAATAAGAGAAGTTAATTGAAGAAAATGCAGCCCACCCAATTGTTTAGAATCCAGTTAAATATGAAAGAAAAGAACCACTTCACTAATTCTGTGAAGTCATCAGCTCTCTTAAGAGTATTTGGGAACTTTTGTGGGTAGTGTGGTGCTTTCCCTTACGGAAGCTGATGGGAATGTTGAGCGCTGATTTCAATACCTTTTTAGTGTATTTGTGAAGACTGATGGAGAGATTTACCTTAAGTCAAGGTTGGAGCACTTCTGCCCTCAAGTCTGATAAAATCCCCTCATGTCAGGTCACAGATGGAATTTCCAGATTGGGCTCTGGGAAATGTTGACAGTACTTTGTGAAAATTCTTTTTGACACTTTTAAACAAAGACTGTTTGGAGAGGTGTTGAGGGGAACCACTGTTCAGCTGTAAGTTTCACTTGTCACCCATACCCTCAGAATCCTTGGTGGATGCATGCTCAGATCATCTCTTAGTAGGAGGCCTGGCTGGATTTTGGGTCTACCTTTATAAAATTGCATGGCTCTTGTGATTTTTTTCTTCCCTAGTCAAACATTTTTGGATTTTTCTATAATTTGAGATTATAGTTCTTAAAATGTGAAAAGTGGAAGATTCATTGTTTCCTGTTTTTAATACATTTAAAGAAAACCATAAAAAATCAGAAATTCCTCAGGTGTCTAAAAAGTTAACTAAGTTTACACCGCTGAAGATTACCAAAAGATACACACAGATTTATTTGTACTTTGTTTTAATAGTGTTTATAAAAATTAAGGTGAAAAATGACAGTGTATTCTAGAACAGGAAATAAAGTACATTTATTTGTATGAGAAGATAGGAATAAAAAGATAAAATTAGGGTCAAGTACCCAAGAAACACAGGACTCCTACAGTTAAAATGATGAGGGCAGTATTTTGAGCTGTGAGGATTTTTTTTTTACTTAGGTGACTGTGAAGTCACTGTTGTTGTTAAGTGCTACCAAGTTGGCACCAACTCGTAGCGACCCTATGTACAACAGAATGAAACACTGCCTGGTCCTGCACCAACCTCATAATTGTCGCTAAGCCTGAGCGCATTGCTGCCATCACTGTGCTAATTAATCGAATTGGGGGTCTTCCCCTTTTTCTCCAACCCTCCACTTTACCAAACATGATATCCTTCTCCAGGGTCTAGTCTATCCTGATAATATGTCCAAAATATGAAAGATGAAGTCCGGCCTCCCAGGCTTCCAAGGAACATTCTGGCTGTTCTTCTTCAAACAGATTGGTTTGTTCTTTTGGCAGTCCGTGGTGCTTTCAGTATTCTCCAGCACCATAAATCAAATGCATCAATTCTTCTACGGTCTTAAGTGTCCAACTTTCACATGTATATGAGGTTATTGACAATACCATGGCTTGGATCAGGCATACCTTAGTGCTGAAACTGACATCTATGCTCTTCAACACTTTAAAGAGGTCTTGTGCAGCAGATTTGTCCAATGCAACATGTCATTTGACTTCTTGACTGCTGCCTCTATGAATATTGATGGTTGATTTGAGGAAAATGACATATTTGACAACTTCAGTCTATTCTCCATTTGTTTGGTTGTTGATTATTGGTTTAGTGGTGAGGATTATTGTTTTCTGTACATTGAGATGAAACCCATATTGAAAACTGTGGTCTTTGATCTTTATCAAAGTATTTTAAGTCCTCTTCACTTTGAGTAAGCAAGGTTGTATCATTTGCACATCACAGGTTGTCTTCCTCCAATCCTGATGCCACATTTTTCTTCATGTAATCCAGTTTCTCAGATTATTTGCTCAGCATATAGATTGAATAAGTATGGTGAAAGACTATAACCCTGGCACACACCTTTGCTAATTTTAAAACATTCAGTATTCTCTTGTTCTGTTCGAACAACTACCTCTTGGTCTATGTACATGTCCCTTATGAACACAATTAAGTGTTCTGGAGTACTCATTCTCCGCAATATTGTCCATAGCTTGTCATGATCCACACAACCAAAGCCTTTGCATAGTCAGTACAGTACAGGTAATCATCTTTTTGGTATTCTCTGCTTTCAGCCAAGATCCATCTGATGTCAGCAATGAAAGTCCTCATTTCACGTCATTTTCTGAATTAGGCTTGAACCTCTGGAAGTTCTCTGTCAATGTATGGTTGCAGCCATTTTTTCAAGATTTAATATCATTAATATGCCATATTAATGATATTGTCCTATGACTTCTACATTCTGTTGGGTCGCCCCTCTTTAGAATTGGCACAAATATGTATCTCTTCCAGTCAGTTGGCCAGGCAATTGTTTTCCAAATTTGGCATAGATGAGTGAGTGCCTCCAGTGCTGCAGCAGTTTGTTTAAAGACCTTAATTTGTATTCCATCAGTTCCCAGAGACTTGTTCTTTGCCAATGCCTTCAATGCACTTCTTCCTTATGGATCATTGGCTCTTGGTCATATGCTACCTCTTGAAATGGTTGACCATTTCTTTTTGGTATAATGACTGTGTGTATTCCTTCCAATTTCTTTGATGCTTTCTGCATCATTCAATGTCTTGTCCTTTGAATCCTTCAATATTTCATGTCGAGGCTTGAATTTTTTCTTTAGTTCCTTCAGCTTGAGAAATTCCGAGCGTGTTCTTCCCTTTTGGTTTTCTAATTCCAGGTCTTTGCACATTTCGTTATGATATTTGACTTTGTCTTCTTGAGCTGACCTTTGAAACTTTCTGTTTAGCTCTTTTACCTTCTCAGTTCTTCCATTTGCTTTAGCATCTCTGTGCTGGAGAGCAAGTTTCACAGTCTTCTTTTGACATCCATTTTGGTCTTTTTAATAACCTTTTGCTTTCTTCTTGTATGATGTTCTTGATGTCATCCCACAACTATTTTGGTCTTTGGTTTTAAGTGCCCAATGCATCAAATAAGTCTGTGCTTGAGATGATCTCTAAATTCAGGCGTGATATATTCAGAGTTATATTTTGTCTCTCATGGGCTTGTTTACGTTTTCCTCAGCTTTAGCCTGAATTTGCATATAAGCAATTGATTGTTCCACGGTCCGCCCTGGCCTTGTTTTGACTGATGATATGGAGCTTTTCCACTGTATCTTTCCACAGATGTAGTCAATTTGATATCTGCATAGTCCATCAGGTGAGGTCCATGTGTATAGTTGTGTTTTATGTTTAAATAAGGTATTTGCAATGAAAAAGTCGTTTGTCATGCAAAATTCTGTCACGCTATCTTCAGCATCTTTTCTATCACCAAGACCAAATTTTCTGAATAATGGTCCTTTCTTTTTGTTTTCACCCTTTGCAGTCCAATCACCAGTAATTATCAATACATCTGGATTGCATGTTTGATTAATTTCAGCCTGAAGAAGTTGGTAGAATTCTTCAATTTCAGCATCACTGGCTTCAGTGGTTGGTGTGTAAATTTAAATAATAGTGGTATTAGTTGTAGGTGTATGGATATTATCCTGTCACAGTATTATACTTCAAGACAGATCTCGGTGTTCTTTTTGATGATGAATGTAATGCCATTCCTCTTCAATTTGTCATTCCTGATGTAGTAAGGCATGCAATTGTCAGACTCAAAATGGCCAATACCAGTTCATTTCAGTTCACTAATACCTAGGATATTGATGTTTATACATTCCGTTTCATTTTTGACAACTTCCGATTTTCCTAAATTCATACTTCATACAGTCCATGTTCTGATTATTAATGGATATTCACAGCAGTCTGTCTTCATTTTGAATTGTGCCCCATCAGCAAATGAAGATCCTGAGAGCTTTACTCCATTTGCATCATCACAGTCAACTCTACTTTGAGGAGGCAGCTCTTCCCCAGTTGCATTTTGAGTGCCTTCCAACCTTAGGGGCTCATCTTCTGGCACTATGTCTGACAGTATTCTGGTACTCTTCATCATGTTTCAGTATTGAGTATTCTGGTGCTGAAAATGTTCCACTGCTATTCATAAGGTTTTAAGGGACTAAGTATTCGGAAGTAGTTAATCTCTCCCTTTCTAGTCTGTCTTCATCTGGAAGCTGAACTAAAATCTATCCATTGTGGGTGACCCTGTTGGTATTTAAAATACTGGGGTATAGCTTCCAAAATTACAGGAACATACAAGTCACCTTACAGTACAACAAATTGACAGACGAGTGGTGGAACATTATTCCCAAGTTGTAGAACAGTATTGAATGCTCAGAAACAGCTGGTAACTGCATATTCTACAGAAGGGTAGCGCTGGGTGACAGGGCATTTTCAGGACATGAGTTATTCCCCAAATTTCATCCCTCTGTCAGCTGGGAACTGGGAGGAAATGCCAATCCAAAGCCCTGGCTGTGCATTTCACTGTAATAAAAATGAGGATTCTTATAGATGTTTGTGTTGCATACACACATGCTTATTAACTGTTTGATAAAAAGTGCGTTGAAGGTCACAGATGATGAGAGTGTGTGGGTTTCAAGATGACTCAGGTAGGCACACAAACCTGTGGCTGTACAGTTAGACAAAACAAAAATATTTTTTCTGCTCACTTTGAATAATTTGTAATGAGAGAGAGTTCCAAAGAGTGAGTTATGATCCTAGGACAAAGAAGCTGTTGAAACAAGTGATGTCTCAGTGAGCTGCAGGTGGAACAAGGAATGAGGTAGTGTTGTTAAGGCGACCTGTGCCCTGGATCACTTTCTGAGTGTCTCTGTCTTTTCCATGTGTCTGTCTGTCTGCATGTTGTTCATTTGTATTTGTGAAGCTGTGTCTCAGTGGACCTGTGTCTCTTTGTGGTTTGTGGGTTTGTGTCTGTCTCTGGATTTGTGTCCATCTGTTGTGCATCTGTGTCATTATGCCTGTGTGTGTCTGTGTGTTCTGTATCTATCCTGGGTCTGCCTGTTCTGTGTGTGGGTCTGTAACCATTTGTGTGTCCACCATCTGTGCATCTGTTGTGCATCTGTGTGGATGTGTCTGTAGGTCTCTGTGCATCTGTCACTGTGTCTGTCTCCTGAAATAAATAGGTTGCACCAGGAACTCTGCATGACAGAGTGGGCTGGATTGGTGCCACATCTGATTTCCAGCCATTGCAAAACAGTTATGAGCAGACAACATACGAGCACTTCAAAGCCCCACATAGCGAACAGGTTTCCTTATGATCATGTGACACCTGTTGTGGGGTGGAAGATGGTCAGGATGAAGAGATAGCTCGAAGTTTCGGAATACTGTGAAATTTGTGGCTTATATCCTCCACCCCACCCTTCTCCTTGATAAACCACCCACATGCTCGGTTTTCATTGTGCATTACTTTTGTCCTCACCCATCTCTGTGGGATAGTCCCAGAAATTTGAATGCCTCCTTTGACTTTCTCTTGTGCAGAAACCATACCCTCTGGGAGTCATTATTACAGCTCCCACTAATTTTTATGTTCAGTGTTCTATGTTGCAAAGGAGAAGAAATGAGAGTGTGTGGGTGGTGACTCAGGAAGCTGGGGAAATTTCCTTTATTACGTGTAGAACTTACGACTTGAATTTTTCAAAACTGGCCTTCCGCTGTTTTGGCCTTAATTTTCTGACTGACACCATTCTGTTTAACTTCTGTCCTACCATTCCTTTTTTCCTTGGTTCTGCCCTGAGGGTCATAGGCTTCCCACAATTGCTAGAGGTGACTGTTAACTCTCTTAAAAGATGCCTCCTCCACTGTTTGAGCTCACTGCTAGGAGTGGATTTCCTTATAACATCACTCCCAGAAACAAGAAGGGACTTTGTTATTGTCGATAATAACTTCGAAACTTTCCTAAACTGTTTTTACCACCCACCCCTCTTCTCTTCCACTTTAAGCAAGGTCTTGAATGCACTAATTTTTTTTTTCACCACCAGCACAGGTGTTTTCATTCTTAAATGTACATACTAAAATTGTAAAGTGCAGGAAGTAACTAGAGATGAAAAGAAATCATTGATAATCCCACCACGTAGAGAAAAACGATGGTTAAGATTTCAAGTTTTAACTTTCCTGTTGCTTATCTTAATCATGCATATTCACTATTTTTCTACTAAAGTGAGATCATACTATAGGTCATACGATAGGTTGTGTTTTTGTTTCTACTTTTTATTGTGATTTGAGTGAAAGTTTAAAGAGCCATTTGGTTTTTCCATTCAACAGTTCATACACATTTCGTTCCGTGACATTTATTGCAGTCCCCACATTGTAAAAGCACGCTTCCCACTTTATTCTTGTTTTTCCATTTTTATTTGTCCTTTCCTATCCATCCCTGCTTTCTGAGTGTTGTTGTTATTGTTGTTAAGTGCCCTTGAGTATCCCTTGGCAAATGATGCTTTTTTGATCTCAGATGGTTGATTGATCTAAGGAATGTGCACCTCCCTCATGCTATTGTTTACCTTATGTTGTTGTTGTTGTTAAATGCCATTGACTTGGATCTGACCCATAGCTACCCTGTATAGGCTTTCCAAGGAGTGACTGGTGAGCTTGAACCGCCGACCTTGTGGTTCAAACTCACTTTTCAGTATAGTGCATTAACCTACAGTGCCATACCAGGACTCCTATTTTTCCATTGTTGTTGTTGTTAAGTGCCGTTGAGTCGATTCCGACCCATAGTGACCCTGTATAGGGTTTCCAAGGAGCAGCTGGTGAGCTTGAACCACCAACCTTGCAGTTCAAATGACTTTGCAGTCTGATGCATTAGCCCACAGTGATAGGCCTGTCTAATGTCTGCCTTAAAGTTGAGCCAGGGGGTTGATTTCAGCTCCAGGCCTGAAGAGGGACCAGAGGCCATAGTCTGAGGGGTTCTACCAGTAAACCTGATCTTTTATTATTATTATTATTTTGAGTTTTGGTTCACATTTTCCTCTCACTCTATACAGAACCTCCAATTGTGATCACTTTTAGAGCAATCAGCGGTGGTAGCTGGGCACCATCTGAGCTCTTCAGGTCTTAACATTGTTGGAGTCTGAGGTTTGCATTGTCCATTAGTTTTATGACTAAGTGTTTCCATATGTCTTAGATTTTCTTTACTCTTCTTTGCTCCACGTGGGGAGAGAGCAATAGTTGTGTCTTAGATGGTCATTAGTAAGTTTTTAAGACTCCAGTTACTACTTACTAGATATTGTCTTTGTGAATTTTGTTATGCCAGTTGATCTGGATTTTCCCTTTAGCTATGGTTTGTAGGAGAAGCACTGTTGGTGCTATAGGATAAATGCTGGACTACTAGCCACTTCAAACCCACCAGCCACTCATTGGGATAAGGCTTTCTGCTTCCATAAAAATTTATAGTTGGGGAAACTCTATATAGGATCACTATGAGTTGGAATTGACTTGATGGCACTGGGAGGGGGTATGGTCTGTAGGTAATGTTTTGTATCCAATTCTGAAGTTTAACACCATGTCCGTTAATTTTGTACAGCAGTGATAATGTTTTGCTAGCTTTTTAAAGTTGTAGAGTCCTCTCCTCAAAGAATAACAGATAAAAGCAGAGCTGTTCCATCAGAACAGCGATGGGGACTAAAAGGGGGAAAACATTCTTTGTTGGTTACCGGTGGGGGTGGGGTGGGGTTTAGGGTAGATAGAGGGGGAGCGATGGGAGAACACAGGGTAGGGGGCAGACATATTATAGTTTGGGTGTTGGGGAGGGCAGTGCACAAGAAAGGGGAGGGGGTGGAAGAACAAGGTAGATAGGGGAGCACTGAGTCAGGTTTGCATGGGCTAAATAGTGATTCATGCTCAACTTTGGAACAACGGGGTTCTGTGATACAGGGATTGAGATATAGTCTGAAGAGGGGAAATAATGCTAAGATGCCAGACGGTCTTATGAATATTGGCTTCTCTTGCCTACTATTATAAAATAGACACTTGAGTGGGACAGAAATTAATGTCAGGAAACATGATTACAGAAAGCTTGTAAGCCCGTCTTCAGCCTATAACTGATTGGAATACCTAAAAGGGGCTTTACAACTTGCCCAGTGAAATAGGCCTCTTGTGGAGCCTTTGCAGTGTATAGGATCTTAGGTGGAATCCTGAGTCCCATCCAGAACCTTCTGAGGTGGGGCATTCCCACTAGAAAGGATAAGCAGACCAGCATGCAACCGCTAGAGTTTCAGAAGATATATTTTCAAAGAAAGATCATCAGGAAAAACCCAGAACAGAAATGGCAGTATGATTGGCTACTATAAGAATAAGCAAGTTGTTCGCCAGGAAGCCATCAAGGCAAGCAATCAAGTTCCTTCAGGACAAACACTCCTCTAAGACTGACACTCAAAGGGAACGCATGAGCAGGCATGTAAGCTTGCTGGTGACCACATTGGTCTGCTGGTGAGTGGAAGAGGGGGAAAGGCAGCAATGAAGATAGGGGCTGAGTTCAACCATGTTCCATGGAATCTTGTTGACCTGGAGATGAGAGACAGAAGAGGAAGGACTGATTGTTCCTAAGTGAGGTGAGACCTTGGGACTCCTGAGCCCATGAACAAGGACATAGCCACGAGGGCTAGAGCTGAGAGTGAAACATCCAGCTGATGTGAAGTGAGGGGAGATGCACAGGAACACCCAAACTTGCAAATAGTACCCATTTGACCTAGCCTTGATGGCTTGGTAATCAGAACTTGACTAGAGGAAGAAAAAACAAAAAGAGTTTTTGATAAAAGAAACGAGGACAAACTGCTACAGTTTGATGAACTTGACCTATACTCATGGAGGTAGTAGCTCAAAATACCAACTGAGAGGGAAGGAGTCTTCACATCAGGTATCAATGCTACATCCCTTCTGTATACAGGGTAGATAGGGACCGGCAACTTAGACATTGGCTACCTAAAATGACGGGGTGATGAAGGCAGAAAGTGACTGGCACAAGGTTTCAAGAGGGAGTTTAGTTTAAGAGTCCCCACTGAATAGTTTTCATCTTGTATAGATGGGTCTGGTGAAAGAGATGGGGATAAGATGCTTATGATTCAATAGTGAGTGAGTAATTGTTTCATGACTAATTGTGACTGTCACAATTGTAAAGGTAGAATAGAAGTTTTGTAACAAAAACGGGGGAGTCCAAAAACAGAGGACCCTAGGACCATCAAGGGAGACAAGAGCACAAGCGGAATGCGAGACCTTATCCAGAGAAGCAGTGACACCAGAGATGGGGAAATGGAGAGAGGGGAGGAGCTGAGGACTCTAGATTCATGAAAAGAGAGGGACTGAGAGCTGTTGGCCAGGAGGCAGACTTGCAGAATGTGTCCTTTGGTTGTTTAAATTGTTTTCTATGCCTGAGTGTTTAAAAAGAAAACAAAAAAGAGCTAAAATGAATAGAGAGAAATACTGTTAACTGAGGTACATGGAGGGGATTATAATCATTGTAATGAAACAAAGTGTATGATTTGTTTAATGTAAAACTGGTAATCAACTCTGTAAAGGTTCACTCAATTCACAATAAAAACTTAAAACAAAAACAAAAAACAGTGATGGGGACCCTAGACTCCATCCTCTCAACTCTGCTGTCCATTGGAAACCCCTCTTTAGAGTCTTGAGGGTTTGCCAGGATCTCAGCTATCTTCAGTGACTGGAGTGTGAACACACAGCGTCCTACCCTAGGTGCCATTTGTTCATTTAACCTGTACCTTGTATTTTAATATCTTGAATTCCTCAAATTTTCTTAACAAATTGTGAACATCCTTTTACTCCTCCTTTTAAACATAGCTATAGTTAGTGTCCTAGGGTTGGTTAATGCCTGCAGAGTTAGTGTAGGAGTGGGTTTTCTTTTTGTAGTTGTTTGTTTTCATTTTTACTTTTTTTTTAAGGTTCATAATTCATCTTTTCAGTTGGTCTTCTCCAAAGTGTGTCAACTCTGACTCCCACCATAGTGTAGGAGAAGGCTCAGTTGTTTTTTACCTCTGGGTAGAACGAACCTTAAAAATTCGTTGTGTCCCAAAATGTTTCTAATTGTTTAGATATTTGTAACTCTGGTTATTAGTACATTTAAATATATTTTCATGTCTGTTGGCCACATGTCTTTCTTCTTCGGTGAATTATCTGTTGATAGCCTTTGTCAGTTTTAAAATTTAGACCCTTGTCCATCCAGGGCAAGAGCTCTTGATCCCTACTGTTTGTATACATTGTAAGTGATATTTTCAAGGGTGAGTTGTGAGTTGATGATACAATGCAAGAAAGAGGATTGTATGCTGAGATTATTGTGTTCTCAGTTCAACCTGAGAAGTTCAGTACAGTTCGGATTGCAAGCTCTGATTTTATCATTAGATGATAATGTATGTTTTACCTGCTATTTAAAAATGCCCCATAATATTGATTACAGAGAAGGTGAAAGCCAATAACTACATTAAGTTTGGTCATTTCTTTAAGGGTTTTATTTCTGCTTATTACTCCAGTACTTGAACTGGGGTGTGAGAGGTCCACCGTGTGGCTCATTACAGTTGCACATTGCAGTTCTCAATTTGCATGTAAGAAAAGCATGAACTGTTTTGTGTGCACTTAGGTTCACATGTCACTAGTAAAATCTGCTTTTCAAATAGCCCCATGGCTTTGGGTGTCCTTGCCTGCAAAATAGAGACCTTTTTTTTCCTTTTCATTTGTTTGCCAAGTGATGCTAAATCTATAATAATATTGATTTGAGATGGAGCAAAAGCATGCAGTGACTATTTGCAAGGAAAATAAGTGAGAATGCAACTGTAAAATAATAGTGTTCAATATAATCTTAGAGCTACAAGCTTCTTCCTACTTCACAGACACTTTCCTTATTTTAAGAAAGGAAACATGCTTTAAGAAGTATATATGTGGTAAGCTTTGGCAGACAGGAAAATAAGATGGAAATTGTAGAGTTCTCTCTCTCTTTTCAACCTCTGTGCCTCCATACCTCACCTTTTGTGGATGTAGGGAATGTCTACAGTAATGAATGTGCACTCATGTTGACCTGCACATCATACCATGGAGTTGCTTGTCAAATCTGTAGTTTGGGGGATGAGTCTGAATCAATTTTGATTTCATATATATCTTCCAATTTAGAGCATCTATCTCAGCTTATCCTATTTCTTCTGATATCAGACACCACAGAGATATTTTGTATCTCCCCCCCCCCCTTCAAGGAGAGCAGTCTCCTTGACCCATATTATCTTAATGGAAATAGAAAGGTCCTTTCAGAAGATAAATTGTTTGGTGTGCCCACCAAATGCTCAGGATCCCCACACCATCAGGATGTGTGGAGGAATCAGTTGTTAAGTAGATTTAGCTTTATCCTAAGTGGTTAAATCCTTGCAATATTGAAGGATTCTGTGGCAAAATAAATGAATGACACAGGGAGCATCAAAGTCATTGTACTAAAAATAACAGGTCGATGTTCAACCATTTCAAGAGGTAGTATATGATCAAGAACCAATGGTACTGAAGGAAGAAGTCCAAGCTGTGCTGAAGGTATTGGTGGAAAACACAGCTCTAGGAATTGATGGAATACAAATTAAGATCTTTCAATAAACTGATGCTTTACTGAATGTGCTCACTTATCTATGTCAAGAAAATAGGAGAACTAAGAAAATTGGTCAACTGATTGGAAGAGATCCATATTTGTGCCTATTCCAAAGAAAGGTTACCCAATGAAATGTGAAAATTATTGAATGATATCACATACAAGTAAATTTTTGCTGAAAATAATTAAAACACGATTAAAGCAGTACATCCACAGGGAGCTGCCAGAAATTCAAGTTGGATTTAGAAGAGGACATGGAATGAGGAATATCATTGTTGATGTCAGGTGGATCTTGGCTAAAAGTAGAGAATATTGGAAAGATGTCTACTTGTGACTTATTAACTATGTGAAGACATGCAACTGTGTGGATCGTAACAACCTATAGATAAGATTGCAAAGAATGGGAATTCCAGAACACTTAATTGTGCTCAATGAGAAACCTATACTGACTAAGAGGCAGTTGTTTGAACAGAACAAGGGGATACTGAATGGTTTAAAATCAGGAAAGGTGTGCATCAGGGTTATATAAGGATATACGTATACATTCTGTATGCTGTATCACCATACGTATACATTCTGTATGCTGTGCAAATAATCTGAGAATCTGGATTAGATGAAGAAGAATGTAACATTAGAATTGGAGGAAGACACATTCACAACCTGTGACATGCAGATGACACAATTTTGTTTGCTGGAAGCAAAGAGAACTTGAAATACTTATAAATATCAAAGACTACAGCCTCCAGTATGGATTGCACCTCAATATAAGTATAAAGAAAATAAAGATCCTCATAACTGGGCCAGTAAATAACAACATGATAAACAGAGAAAGATAAAAGTTGTCAAAGACTTCATTTTGCTTGGCTCCAGAATCAAGGCTCATGGAAGCAGCAGTCAAGAAATCAAATGATGTATGTATGACATTAGGTAAATCTGCTGTACAAGACCTCTTTAAAGTGTTCAAGACCACTTTGAAGTGTTCGAGCAAAGATACCAGTTTGAGGACTAAGGTGCACCTGACCTAAGCCATGGTATTTTCAGTTGCCTCATATATCTGTCTGTAAAAGCTGGATAATTAATAAGGAAGACCATAGAAGAATCAATGCATTCGAATATAGTGTTGGTGAAGAATATTGAAAGTACCATGGACTACCAGAAGAAGCAAAGACCTGTCTAGACCAAAAAGAAAAATGGCAGTATGATTGGCTACTAAAATAACAAGCAAGTTGTTCACCAGAGAGTCATCAAGGCAAACAATCAAGTCCCTCCAGGACAAACCCCCTCCCAACACTAAAATTCAAAGGGAATACACAGAGATATAAGCTTGGTGGCGAACACATTCTACTGGTGAGAGAAAGTAGTGGAAAAGCAGCAGTGGGCTGAGTCTGACCAAGTTACATAGACCACCATTGACCTGGAGTATGGTGAGAGCTGGTTGGCCCGAAGTATGGTGAGACCTAGGGACTCCTGAGCCCATGGACAAGGACATGGCCACAGAGGGCTAGAGCTGAGAATGAAGTGTCTAGTTGATAAGAAGTGAGGAGATATGAAAAAGGGCGCCTAAACTTGCAGATAGTGCTCATTGGACCTAGTTTCAATGTTCAAAACCCGACTAGAGGAAGGAAAGTTGGGGTGTGTGTGTGTGTGTGTGTGTGTTTTGTTTGTTTTTAAAAGAAAACAAGTGTAAATCGCTACAATCTGATGAACTTTGACCTATACTTATGGATGTAGTAGCTTATCCAAGAGGGAAAGACTCTTTACAGCAAGGATCATTCCCATCCTTTCTGTACACAAGGCTGATAGGGATTGGCAACTTAGACATTGGCTACCTAAAAGGCGAGGAGGGTGGGGGTGGCTATACAGGCATGAAGTGACTGGCTTACAAGTTTTCAAGAGGGAGTTTAGATTCAGAGTGTGTGGGGGTGGGGGGTGAGTAGAATCCCCACTGAGTGGTTTTCTTCCTGTCTAGACAGGTCTGATGAAAAGAGATGGGGACAAGACTTTCATGATTCAATAGTGAGTAATTGCAGTTGTCGCAACTGTAAAGGTAGAAGTTTTGTAGCAAAAAGGGGTGAGTGGAGGACCCTTGGACCATCAAGGGAGAATAGCAGGAGCAGAATATGAGACCCTACCCAGAGAAGTGGCAATGCCAGAGATAGAGGCAGAGATGATGACATGGAGAGATAGAGCAGCTGAGAATTGTACACTCATGGAGGGAGAGGGGATATGTGCTGGTGGCCAGGGGGGCAGGGTGTGCCCTTTGGCTGTTTGAATGATTGTATATTCCTGAGTGTTTTGGAGTACACACACACAAAAAAAAAAACAAAACAAAAAACTAGAGGGAATAGAAGCAAATACTGTTGAATGATGAAGCATGCAGGGGATTGTAATCATTGCAGTGAAATGAACTGATGTTC
The DNA here is from genome assembly GCF_000296735.1 of Chrysochloris asiatica. Lineage (NCBI taxonomy): Eukaryota > Metazoa > Chordata > Mammalia > Afrosoricida > Chrysochloridae > Chrysochloris > Chrysochloris asiatica. The sequence goes on from NW_006408536.1 coordinate 15,370,262, forward strand.
CACCATGTAAACTATCAGTCAATTCACAATAAAAACTTAAAAAAAAAAAAAATCTGTCTTTGAAGAAGTACAGCTAGAATGCTCCTTGGAAGTGATGGTGAGATTTTGTCTTATACTTTGGACATGTCAGGAAGGACTAGTTTCTGGAGAGGGACATCATTTTTGGTAAAGTGGAGGGTCCGTGAAAAAGAGGAAGATCCTCGAGATGGATTGACATAGTGACAGCAACTACAGGCTGAAGCCTAACAATTGTGAGGAAGTCCCAGGACCAGGCAGTGTTTCGTTCTGCTGCGCATAGGGTCACTATGAGTCGGAACAAGCTTGATGGCACCTAACTACAATAAATTGGGTGGTGAATAGCATGTGGAATTCTAACCTCTCTTTTTTAATGTTGGATATGAATCACATAAAGCACTAACTAATTTTGGTTGAACCCCAGCTGCTGCATTTTTTTCCTTTCAGCATATGATGGTGCCTTGAGTTTTAAGTCACACACATGCACCTTCTATATTTAACGTTTTTGGGATGTCTCTTACTGTTGAAGCATTCCTTCCTGTTGGTACAGTTAATGCACTTTTTTGCTACCCAAAAAGTTGGAGGTTCTATTCCACTCCAGAGCAGCATGGAAGAAAGACTTGATGATCTTCTTGTGAAAGCTCAGCCATTGAAAATACCAATGGAGGTAGACTCCTTTCGGCCTAGAGATGGCAGAGAGAAGAGGAAGGACTGGCTGGTCCAAGGTTTTGGAGACTTGGGAACCCCTCAGCCCATGGACCACTGACCTAGCCACTGGGGGCTACAGCTGAGAGTGAAGCGTCCAGCTGATATGAAATGGGGGGAGATGCACAAGAATGCCCAAACATGCAGGTAGTACCCATTTGACCTATCTTGGATGGCTTGATGATCAGAACTTGACTAGAGGAAAATAAAGAAATTTGATACAGAAAGCAAGTGTAAATTGCTACAATGCAATGAACTTGACCGCTACTTAGAGATACAGTAGCACAAAATAACCAACCAAGAGAGAAGTCTTCAAATCAAGGATCAAGCCTGTCCCCTTAGTACACAGGGTTGATAGGGATGGGCAACTTAGACATTGGCTACCAAAACCCCAGAGGGGGGTGGGATGGGCTATAAAGGCACAAAGTGGCTGGATTACACATTTTCAAGAGGGAGTTTAGTTTCAGAGTGAAAAGGGGAAGGTAGAATCCCCACTGAATAGTTTCCGTCTTGTCTAGATGGGTCTGGTAAAAGGAGATGGGAATGTAGGATTCTTTTGATTCAACAGTAATTTTAATCATGACAAATTGTGATAGTCACAATTGTAAAGGTAGAAGTTGGCCAACAAAAAGGAAGGGAGTAGTTAATCTTAGGAGTCTTGGTGTGGTGCTGTGGGTTAATGTGCTGGACTGCAAAGTCAGTTTGAACTGCAAGGTCGATGGTTCAAGCTCAGCAGCTGCTCCTCGGAAACCCTATGCAGGGTCACTATGGGTTGGAACTGACTTGACAGAACTTAACAACAAAACAAAGTTAATCTTAAATTCCAGGAACAGAGGACTCTAGGACCAGCAAGAGGGAAGTGCATAAGTGGAACATGGGATCCTAACCAGAGAAGCAGTGACACTAGAGATGGAGGCAGAGGTGATGGCATGGAGAGATAGAATATCTGAGAACTGTAGACTCATGGAAAGATAAAGGATTTGTACTGATGGACAGAGGCTGGTTTAAAAAAAATGTGTTCTTTGGTTGTTAAAACAATTATATTATTCCTGCCTGTTTTTGTGTACTTATTTAAAAAAAAAAAAGAATAGAGGCAAATACTGTTAACCGATGGCACTTTGAGGGGATTGTAATCATTGCAATGAAACAAAATAAGATTGGTTGAGTGCAAAACTGATGTTCTGCCATGTAAGCTATTACTCAATTCACAATAAAAGCTTTTATCAAAAACCCAATGGAGGACCATTCTGCTGTAAAACACTTGCGGTCACCAGGAGTCATAATAGACTCCACTGAAACTTTCTGATTTTTCATGTTTTGAGGCTTAATCTTGAGTCAAGGTGGTTATAGCTCTTTGGCTTAAAATGGACATAGAGCAACCAGACAGCTGAAGAGGGCAATAGATCCAGTTTTTCTGTTAATCTGTGTTTGTGGCTGAGTAAAGAATCTCAAATTGCACCAGTATGTTTTTTTGTGTATGTGCCTGTGTCATATATTTGATTGTAGTTGATTGGAAAATTGGTTCCAAGGGGTTACATTGATCTGGACACATGTTTCCTACATGAGTCTTAAAGATGCTCACCATTTTGATTGTTCAAACTTCCCAACATGCTCTGGGTTCAATGCATATTAACTCCCAGGTGGAAGGAAAACCCTGGAGCTCAGCATTCACTGATGCTCATCTACTTGATTGGTGAGGAGGTAGGAGAAAGTTGATTGTGCAGGGCAAGTGAAGATGCTTCTCTATACCCCTACCAGCTCTTTTTTGCAGTTGCCCAGCAGCATGTCTAAAAACAGACTTGAGAATAGCATTACTGGTGATACTTGGAAGGAACTCTGGTGGTGTAGTGGATTACACATTGAGCTGCTAACCTTAAGGTCAGCAGTTCGAATACACCAGCCACTCTTCAGGAGAAGTACGAGGCTTTCTGCTTCCATAAAGATTTACAGTCTCAGAAACCCTATACACAGTCGCTATGAGTTAGAATCAATTTGACAGCATACAACCATCAACCATCACTGCCAGCAGTGATACTTTCTTAGCCTTTATTATTCAGGTCACTGTTATTTGCTGGAAGTGTTTCAGGAAGTGGAGGTGAACTTGGAGGAACCCAGTTGACCATAGCATGCTGGGCTTACCTTTCCTGGCGTTGTATGCTAATGTTGGGCCGTGAGGATCTTGAAACTTAAAATGTTTGGATCTATTTTCAAGCTTTGAGGGCAGAGTTTTAAATATGAGCTGCTGCTTTTTTTTTTTTTTAATTCCTTTCTCTGCTAAAAATAGTTTTCTGGGGGAAAGTTAGTGAATTGTTTATTAAAGGGCGACTCAGAAATTCAGCTGAGCATGTTTCCTTATAAATAAAGAAAAAAAAAATTACCTCGCATCTCCTCTCTGAAAGCAGATGTGGCTTCTTGGGAAAGAAACAAGATTTATGAGATGTTATTTTTGATGTTAGATCATGAAAGAAAATTAGGAGTGTTCTCTCTGGGCTTTTGCTCTCTCAGCCCCTCCAAAGTCCTATGGTGGTATGTTTACCTCTTTTGGGAAGACATCCCTAATTTCTCCCAAGCAGAATGCATGGTCCCAGCATATATCCTCCCAGAACCCATAGTCACACTTTCCCCTGTCCTTTAACTCTTCTCACTGTATATTAATGGTGTGATTAATAGTAGCCAAGATAATACATTAACAACCTGCAATATTCAGATGACACAACCTTGCTTTCTGGAAGTGAAGAGGACTTAAAATACTTACTTACTGATGAAGATCAAAGACTACAACCTTCAGTTTGGGTTGCACCTCAAAATAAAGAAAACAAAAAACAAAATCCCTCACAACTGGGCCAGTAAATGGCATGATAAATAGAGAAAAGATTGAAGCTGTCAAACACTTCAATTTGCTTGGATCTGCAATCATGAAAGCAGCTGTCAAGAAATTAAACTATTACGTACGGCCTTAGGCAAATTTGCAAAAGACCTTTTTAAAGTGTTAAAGGGCAAAGATAACAGTTTTAGTACTAAGGTGTGACTGACTCAAGTCATGGTATTTCAGTCATCTCATGTGAACAAATGAATAAGGAAGACCCTAGAAGAATCAATGCATTTGAATTATGATGTTAGAGAAGAATTTTGAGAGTACCATAGACTGCCAGAAGAACAAACAAATCAGTTTTTGGAAGAAGTGCAGCCAAAATGCTTCTTAGAAGTCAGGCTGACAAGACTTGGTCTCTAGTACTTTGGACATATTGTCAGAAGGGATGGGTCTCTGGAGAAGGACACCATGCTTGCTAAAGTGGAGGGCAGCAAAAAAAAAAAGTTTCACCCCCCCACCCCAACAAGATGGATTGATAGTGTGGCAGCAACAATAGGCTCAAATGTAACAATTGTGAGGATGGTGCAAGATGAGACAGTGTTTTGTTCAGTTGTGCATAGGGTCACTGTGAGTCTGAATGGACAGCTAAGATGTATTATGTGCCAGGCACTGTTACTAGTATATGTGTTTTATTTAGTCATCAAAACAACCCTTTCAGAGCCATCAAGGCAAGCAATCAAGTCCCTTCAGGACAAACCCCCCTCCAAGACTGAAACTCAAAGAGAATGCATAAGCAGGCATGTAAGCTTGCTGGAGACCACATTGGTCTACTGGTGAGTGGAAGAGAGGGAAAGGCAGCAATGAAGATACGGGCGGAGTCCAACCACGTTCCATAGACTCCTGTTGACCTGGAGATGAGAGACAGAAGAGGAAGGACTGATTGGTCCCAAGTGAGGTGAGACCACGGGACTCCTGAGCCAATGAACAATGACATAACCATGGAAGGCTAGAGCTGAGAGTGAAGCATCCAGCTGATATGAAGTGAGGGGAGATTCACAAGAAAACCCAAATTTGTAGATAGTACCCATTTGACCTAGCCTTGATGGCTTGATAATCAGAACTCGATTGCTGCTGTTGCTGTTGTTATGTGCCGTGGTGTCGGTTCAGACACATAGCGACCCTGTACAGGGTTTCTGAGGCTGTAAATCTTTACAGGAGCAGAAAGCCTCATCTTTTTTCTGCGGAACAGCTGGTAGTTTCGAACTGCTGACCTTAAGGTTCACAGCCTGATTCGTAACCACTATGCTACCAGAGCTCCTTAATCAGAAGTCAATTAAGAGGAAGATTAAAAAAAAAAAGTTTTTTTCAAACTGCTGACCTTGTGGTTTGCAGTCCAATTCGTAACCACTATGGTACCAGAGCTCCTATACGTATGGATGTAGTGGCTCAAAATACCAACTGAGAGGGAAGGAGTCTTCACATCAAGTATCAGTCTTATCTCCTCTGTATACAGAGTAGATAGGGACGGGCAACTTAGACATTGGCTACCTAAAATGAGGGGGCAATAATGGCACAAAGTGACTGGCTTACAAGGTTTCAAGAGGGAGTTTAGTTTGAGTGTTCAGGAAAGGTAGAGTCCCCACTGAATAGTTTTCATCTTGTCTAGATGGGTCTGGTGAAGAGATGGGGATAAGATTCTTATGATTCAATAGTGAGTAATTTTTTTCATGACTAATTGTGACTGTCACAACTGTAGAGGTAGAAGTTTTGTAGTAAAAAGGGGTCAGAGTAGTTAATCTTACAGTCCAGGAACAAAGGACCCTAGGACCATCAAGGGAGAAGAGCATGAGCAGACTGCGGGACCCTATCCAGAGAGGCAGCGACACCAGAGATGGAGGCAGAGGATCAGGACATGGAGAGAGCGCGCAGCTGAGGACTTTAGACTCATGGAAAGAGAAAGACTGAGTGCTGGTGGCCAGGAGGCAGGCTTACAGAATGTGTCCTTCAGTTATTTAAATTATTATATATTCCTAGGTGTTTTTGTGTACACCCCCCCCCAAAATAAAGTGGCAATAGACGCAAATACTGTTGAAGGATGATGCACAGAGGAGATTGTAATCATTGCAATGAAACGATGAGTGTAAAACCAATGTTCTCTAATGTAAACTATCACTCAATTCACAATAAAAACTAAAAAAAAAAACAAAACCAAACAAAACCAGAAAATTACAATTAAACAAAATATTTTAAACCTGAAAAAAAAAGAAAAAGTTCAAGTGGTTCTATAGAACAAATGAGGCCAGCTCCACATACTTTCAAAGGGTGTGATTGCTTGAAGGAACAAACTAGACCACTAAAAGCTATACTTTAAATGTAAAAGAAACAAACCAGCAAAGCAAAACGAAAAATAACCCTTTGAATGTGATACTACCATTAATTTCATTTTGCAGATGAGGACTGAATAGTAGTCCCCCAAAGATCTTAGATCCTATTCCCTAGAACCTTTGACTATGTTACCTAACATGATAAAAGGGACTTTGCAGATGGGATTAAGTTGTTAAGTGCTGTCCAGTCTGTTCTGACTCACAGTGACCCTGTCTAGAGTTTCCAAGGAGCAGCTGGTGGATTTGAATCACCAACTTTGTGATTCAAACTGACATTGCAGTTGAGTGCTTATCTTAGAGCAGTCAGTTAAGGTCCTTGAAATGGGGAAATTATAATCACAAGAGTCCTTGTAAGAAAGAGGCAGGCAGGAAAGTCAGAGTCAGTGATGGTGGAAGTAGAGGGCAGAGAGATTGATTGATTTGAAGAGGCTATGCTTTTGGCTTTGAAGATTGGAGGAATAGGCTATAAGCCAAGAAATGCATGTGACCCTTAGAAGCTGGAAAAGGCAAGGAAACCTCCTCTGGGCCTCCAGAAAGAACTTGCCAACAACTTGATTTGAGGACTTCTGGGCCCCAGAGCTGTAAGAGAATTGGTGTTGCTTTAAGTCACCAAGTTTGTGGTCATTTGTTTTAGCAGTGATAGTAAACAATTACAAGGACTATTGAGTTCAGAGACAGGCATCCCTTGTGCAAAGTCTCCTGGGGACTTGACCTCTGGCTTAGAGCTGATGTACTGCCCACTCCACATGGAGTTCACTGCCTTGCCAGGTGATGAGGTCTGAGAAGGCAGAGGCCATCCTGAACTCTATTGCTTTGCATACTGCCTAGCACATAGTAGGCACATAACTTTGATGGCTAGAGAATTGTGCAACAATGTACCATGGGCTTTTCTCTTGTCCCCCTGCTGCCCTGTCCTGAAAGCCAGAGGATTAAATCTAGGAAAGAGTCTTAAAGACACATTCCCATCCATGCCACTCTAAGACTGGTGAGGAATTAGCATCCTGAAGGTTTTAGTGTCAGTTGTGATGACCTCCCCTTTGTGACCAGGCCTTGTGCCAGAGTAATGGCCAAGTCAGGAGGTTGTGTGTGTCCTAGTTTTGGTCAACAGTGAACAGTCTATTATGAGAAGAGATGACCAAATTTAGTTGTGTCTTATCAGTTAATGGATTTATTAATTATTCATCTATAACCTGTTGATCCACCACTTGTCTGTCAGTTTGTCATACTGTGGTGGCTTGTGAGTTTCTGTGATTCTGAAATCTATGCCACTGGTATTTTATATCTGGAATCAGAAAACCAGGAAGGAAGAACATGCTCAGCATTTCTCAAGCTGGGGAACTGAAGAGAAAATTCAAGCCTCGACTTTAGTTATTGAAAGAGTCTCTGGGCAAATTACTGAATGAGGCAGAAATCATCAAGAGAAGATGGAAGGAATACACAGAGTCACTGTACCAAAAGGAAATGGTTAATGTTCAACCATTTCAAGAGCCAATGATACTGAAGGAGGATGTCCAAGGTGCATTGAAGGAATTGGCAAAGAACAAGGCACCAGGAATTGATGGAATACAAATTGAACTCTCTCAAAAATGTGAGACAGTACAGGAGGCATTCACTCATCTCTGCCAAGAAATTTGGAAGACAACTATCTGGATGACTAATTGTAAGAGATCCGTATTTGTGCCCATTCCAAAGAGAGGTGACCCAACGGAATGAGGAAATCATCAGACAATCTCTTTGATATCCCATGCGAGTAAAGTTTTATTAAAGGTAATACAGAAACAGCTGCAAGCATACATTGACAGAGAACTTCCAAAGGTTCAAGCCTTTGGATTCAGAAGAGGCCGTGGAACGAAGGATATCATTGCTGATTTCCGATGGATCTTGGCTGAAAGCAGAGAATATCAGAAAGATGTTTACCTGTGCTTTATTGACTATGCAAAGGCTTTCGATTGTATGGATCATGACAGGCTATGGACAACATTGTGAAGTATGAGTATTCTGGCACACTTAACTGTGCTCATGAGGAATCTGTACCTGGACCAGTTGTTCGAATACAACATGGGAACACCGAATGGTTTAAAATTAAGAAAGGTGTGTGACAAGGTTGTATTCTTTCACCATACTTATTCAACCTGTATACTGAGCAAATCATCTGAGAAGCTGGGTTCTATGAAGAAAAACGTGGTATCCGGATTGGAGGAAGACTCATTAACAACCTGTGATATGCAGATGATACAACCTTGCTTGCTGAAAGTGAAGAGGACTTAAAACATTTACTGATGAAGATCAAAGAGCACAGCATTTGGTATGGATTACATTTCAATGTCAAGAAAACAAAAATCCTTCCCACTGGACCAATAAACAACATTCTTATCAACGGAGAAAAGATTGAAGTTGTCAAGGACTTTATTCTTCTTGGATCAACTATCAACACTCACGGAAGCATCAGTCAAGAAATCAAAGGATGTATAGCATTAGGCAAATCTGCTGCACAAGACCTTTTTAAAGTGTTGAAGAGCAAAGATGTCAGCTTGAGGACTAAGGTGAGCCTGACCCAAGCCATGGTATTTTCAATAACCTCATATGCATGCGAAAGCTGGACAGTGAATAAGGAAGATCTTAGAAGAATTGATGCTTTTGAGTTATGATGTTGGAGGACAATATTGAAAGTGCCATGGGCTGCTAAAAGAACCAATAGATCAGTTTTGGAAGAAGTACAGCCAGAGTGCTCCTTAGAGGCCAAGATGGCCAAACTTCATCTCTCATACTTCAGACATAATGTCAGGAGGGACCAGTCGCTGGAGAAGGACATCATGTTTGGTAAGGTAGAGGGTCCGAGTAAAAGAGGAAGACCCCCAATGAGATGGATTGACCAAGTGGCAGCATCGATGGACTCAAGCGTGGCAACAGTAGTGAGGTTGGCCCGGGATCGGGCAGTGTTTCGTTCTGCTGTGCATAAGGTCTCTATGAGTCGGTACCAACTCGATGGTGCCTAATAACAACAAACAACAACCTGTTGAAGCTAAATAATTGCAGATATTTTGAAACTGCTCCTGTCTTAGCTGCAGTCACTGGGCTGTTTCCCACTATGAAATACTTATCCTAAACCTAGGTTTAGGAATGTAGACATGTGACATAAAAGGTCTTTATTTTTTGTACATTTATTTGTTTTGATCATGACTTTGTGATTCATAGTAACTCCAAGCTGGGCTTCTGGCTGTCTTTCCTTTGGGGGTTTTAGGTGAGGAGTGAGAGCCTTTCCAATAATATGCATTAACCTTTGCCATAAAATTATTAGAGAAAAATGATAGTTTTCTTATCTTTTATAATCTCAGTGGAAAAGGCCATTGCAATCTTGTCACAAATCTGAGAAGATCTAAGGGGAAAAAAATCGATGACTTTCACTACTTAAATATTAGAAACTTGTATTGGAAAGAAGTAGGATCAATCATGTCAGTGGACATATGACAAACGGGAAAAAATATGTATAAAAGACCAAAGGGTAATTCTTTAGTATTCATAGAACTCAGAGAAATGAAAGGAACAAAAGATGAAGTACCTTGTAGGAAAATCGACAAAGGACATGAGCCAGTTTGGTCACAGAGAAAGCCAAATGAATGGTAAACAAGAAAAGCTGATCAACCTTAGTTTTAATTAAATAATGTAAATAAATATCACTTTCTGTGACCAGATTGGCAAAAATTAAAAAGTTAAATACCCCATGTAGTGGAACCTGCACTCTTTCATGCTATTAATAAGAGGGTAATTGAGAATCTTTTTGGAGGTCAGTTTTTCATTACCTATTCATGATAAGGATTCACCAAGTCTCTGATCCCAAATTTCACTTTGGGGAATTTGTCCCCCAGTTACATTTGTGTACATGTGCAAGTTATGTCCAAAGATGTTCAGTCTAACATTTTAACTGTTAAAGACCCAAGATAAACTGGGTAGTTTCATGTAGGGTAGAGTTTCGGAGGTGGATGGGTAGAAAGCTGAGTCAGTGGCCATATGTCATAAAACTCTTTAATCTGAGAGGTTCTGATTGATCATACTTACAGTTCAGAAACATTTTTCCACACAGCCAGATTGTCTACTCTGAGTCTGTTATATCCATGCAGTTGGGGTCTATGCAGCATTGAGGGAAAGGCGCAGAGCTGTAACTGATAGAAGAAAGCAAGATAAAAAATACATTTATATTAAATACAAGTGGGGACACAGTGGGGGGTGATCCTTAGGTGATGCAAACTTCTAACTTACTCAAGCAGTACTCTGGCAGACAGGCAGGCAGGCAGGCAGGCAGGCAGGCCTGGCCATCAGCTTCTGTAAATATGATAGCCAAGAACCCCCTGTGGAGTGCAGTTCTACTCTAACACATGGAGTTGTCTTGAGTCAGAATTGACTCATGGCAAAGGTTTGGCTTTTTTTTTTTTTCCTAGTGGAGAAGTGGTGTTTCATTGGTTAATACTGTTTTTGTACCTTGTGCTTTATATTCTTTATTTTTTGGAATGAACATGTATACCTTTAAAAGTGTTCATTTTTCAGTACTTATATATATTGTTAAGTGCCGTTGAGTCAGTTCTAACTCATACCAACCCTGTATAGGGTTTCTGAGGAGTGGCTAGTGGATTTGAACTACATGAATTTTCAGTTAGTAGTCCAGTGCTTATTCTGAAGTGCCACAGCAGGTACACTTATATATACATTTGTTGTTAAAGTGCTGTGGAGTCGGTTCCAACTCACAGCGACCCTGTATAGGGTTTCCACGGAATGGCTTTTGAGTTTGAAATGCCGACCTTGGGGTTCAAACTGACTTTGTGGTCCAGTGCTTCACCCCACAGCACCACACCAGGGCTCCTACTTCTATGTATACATACTGGGGGGAAATGGCACCAGCCTTTCCTCCTACAAACCTCTGTGCTCCTCATCTGGGTTCAATACATTGAAATGGCCACACAGAACTCAGAAAACGCAGTTATGGGTTTAGTTGGAAAGTTAACAGGTTACAATTCAAGGTCAGAAATGCTCAGGGCACAATTATTCCAGTCAGGACACGCTCTACTCAGCAGTGCCCACAGGCAAACCTCTCTCTGTCCGGGCAGTGTTGCAAAGTTCTTTTAGGACTGCTGATAAGTGCCCACAGGACACACCACTCTGCCACAAGGCTCAGCCAGAAGGCACTGGGCTCTAGCTCTGTGGGTCAGCAAACCTAGCTCTCCCAATTAAGTGCCTAGAGGCATCCCTGCTCTATAAGTAAGCCTTCTGCCCAAAGTAACTCAGCTTTACTTTGCTCCATGGGCTCTCATGATTTGAGTTCTGGCTCTTGGCTCTGCTGCTGCTACTCCTCTGCCGTCACAACTTTCTGTCTCAGGGCCAGGAAGGTTCGATGTGCAGGAATCTCTGGGTCCAAAAGACACACTACACTCCTTGTTCTTTTTTTGATGGTAGTCAGATCCTCCCTACCTGTATCTGAGATGGTCCGTTTTATGTACTTCAGAGTTTCCAGTTTTTACAATTACTGTTAACCCTGTAACCACTCACAAAGGAATCATATGATCCTACTAGCATCTTCTCTTAGCCAGACCCATCAGGGCAAAAACGTTATTTGGTGGGAATTACAAAGACTAACCTACATAGGGTTTCCAAGGCTGTAAATCTTTAAGGGAGTGGAAAGCCTCATCTTTCTCCCGCAGAACAGTGAGTAGTTTCGAACTGACGACCATGAGATTAGCAGCCCAACTGGTAACCACTACACTACCAGAGCTCCTTTGAGGTATCCTGTTGTTGTTGTTGTTGTTAAATGTAGTTGAGTCCATTCCGACCCATAGTGACTCTGTATAGGGTTTCCGAGGAACAGCTGGTGAACTCGAACCACCAACCTTGCAGTTCAAAAGACTTTGCAGTCTGACACATTAGCCCACAGTGCCACACCAGGACTCCTAGGACACCCAAATCTACTCACATCTTGAACAAAATAGGGATACAAAATGCCTCTTAATAAATCATCCATACGGTAAAACAAAACAAAAATGCCTGTCATGTAATTTAACCAAGCCTTTCTTTAGCTTTTTTTTTTTTTTTCTACAGTCTTTTTTATTCAACAGCCCATCTAACCATAGGAAAATACAAATGGTTCTTTGTAACACTTACTGCAAAACAGGAAACTGTACTGAGCGCTTACATATATAGTACTCTGCTATGTATATTTGATCATCTCTGGTTTTTTTTTTTTCCTTAAATGTTTTATTGTGGATTATGGGATAGTTTACATGGGAGAACATTAGTTTTACATTCATTCTATCGTATATCATCTCATTGCCATGGTTACAATCCCCTCCGTGCAATCCTTCCCCCGTACCCCCCAGGTCTTCAGCACACAGTTGCTCTCCCTCTCTGGGTCTAAAGTCTCCAGCTGCTCCATCGCTCCACGGTATCATCTCTGCCTCCATTTCAGGCATCACTGCTTCTCTGGGTAGGGTCCCGCTCTCTGCTCTTCTCCCTTGATGGTCCTAGGGACCTCTGCTCCTAGACTGAAAAGTTAATCACTCCCCTCCTTGCTATAAAACGTCTACCTTTACATTTCCAACCCTCACACTTAGTCCTGATAACAATTATTCACTATTGTATCACACAAGACCCTTCTGCATTTCATTGCATCAGCCCCGCCTAGTCAGGTTGAATACTACTCACTGGAGATTCTACCTTCCTCCAGGCCCTCTGGATCTAGGTTCCCTCTTAAAAGCTTGTAAGCCAGTCACTTCTTGCCTTTGTAGCCCCCCGCCCCCCATTTTGGGTAGCCAATGTCCAAGTTGCCCATCCCTGTCTACTCTGTGTGTGGAGGGGATGGGAATGATTCTTGCTGTAAGGGCTTGTTCCCTCTTTTGAGCTATTGCTTCCATAGTTATAGGTCAAGTTCATCAAGTTGTATGAGAATACTTTTTTTTTTCCCTCTTCTTTTTACTTCTGGTTGAGCTCTGATCATCCAGTCACTGAAGCCAGGATAAGTGAGTATTATCTGCAAGTATGGGTGTTCTTATGCATATGCCCTGTCTTCTTATCAGCCGGACGCTTCACTCTCCACTGTAGTCCTCTGTGGCTATGTCACTGACTCTGGGCCCAAGAGTCCCCAGGTCTTGCCACACTGCTGGCCAACCAGGTCTTCACCCGGGTTCACAGAAGTCTATTGAACATTGTAGGGCTTAGCTCACCGCTTCATTGCTGTTTTTCCCTCACTTTCCCTTTTCAGTGTCTAGCATGGTCACCAATCAGAGCGTGTATTCCCATTGAGTCTTAGTCTTGGAAGGGGGTTTGCACTGAGGGGACCCGACCACTTGCCTTGATGTTTCCTGGGCAAGCAAGTTGCTTGTTCTTGTAGTAACAGTCGGTCTGCCTATGTTGTTTTATATTTTTCCTGTAGGTCTTTCTTTCAAGAAGTATCTTCTGTTCTTCTAGCCACTCCAGGTTGGTCTCTTTAGCTTTTTTGTCTGGAAAAATAGGTTCCAGAACTCTCCAGCTATCTTCTCCAATCTAATGTGTACACTAAGCTGCTGACTGGCTGTTGGTCAGAAATTCCCTTCATCTCTCTAGGGTTGACTACCCTGTGTCTTGGATCTGGTGCCATACTCTGTCTTGTTTTCTCTACCTTGATTTGGTGGAACATACCCATACTCCCCTCACCCCTAATAGCTTTTAGAGAGAGAATGAATGAAGGTAAAAGTTGAGACTTTGGCAGGACCCAAACACACTAGGAGTTGTATATTTTAATTCTCAGTAACCCCGCAGTACCTGTGTCACATCTGTTGGCAGGAAGATTCCCACTATTGCCGATGGAACCTGGAATTCTTGGGATCCAGAAACTAGGCCTTCATCCATAGAAAGCATTTTTCTTCACAGTATATATATTTTTATGTCTTTATATTTATGGTGTGTCTCTTGTAGACAGTATATTTTGTTCGTTTTTAGACAGCATATTGAGGGATTATTTTATTTTACTTTTTATTGTGAATTGAGTGAAGGTTTACAGAGCAGACCATCAGTTTTCCTTCAACAAACCACATGCTTTACTTCATTACAATGATTGTAATCCCCTCCATGTACCAACAGTTAACGGTAGTTACCTGTATTCACTTTAATTCTTGCTTTCCTCCCTGTGTTTCCTGCTACCTTCATCATTCCTCTGCCAGCCTTCACTTGTATATTGCCTGCCGCATCACTGTCACTCATGTTTACATGTCTACCCTCTAGCCTGTGAATAATTTTCCCTCCCTTCCTAACTCCATAACCATCCTAGGGTGTTAACTTTTATCAAGAAAACCTTTTCTTAGTTTTTACAACAGTAGTCTCATACAATATTTTTCTTTTTGTGATTGATTAATTTCACTCAGCATAATGTCCTCCAGGTTCATCCATGTTATCTTCACAATCTTTTAACCTCCTATTTTGCAACTAACAAAACTGAAGCACCAAAGTTACATCCTCAGCACTATCAGAGCCACTACTTGAAATGCAGATCTTCCAAGCCTGCTGCTCCTCACTCAAAAGAGAAATAATGCAGTGAACCCTGAGTGATAAGTGCCAAGTGCATGGTCACTGCTTCAGGGTTTGTGTCTGCTTTCTGACAACTTCATTGCTAGGTAGCAGCCCTTGCTACATTTTAAAAAATGTCTTCCAGCCTTATTGATTCTGTGTGTGAAAGAGAGATTTACAGTTATGCTTCTAGCTCCTTGTGATAATTAAAATACTCTGCTTATCATTCATATAAGTTCAGTATGATTTTTATTGCTACAGTTTTTGGTTTCAAGCAATGTAAGAATTCCACTCCCAACCCCCCTCTTTACCTTTGTGATGTGAAATGCCTCATTACTTAAGAGTTTGGTGCTGATTACCCAGTTTAGCTTTTGATCTTTGTGTTTTCCTCAGTCAGGTGACCATACATAGGGTAATTAAATTAACCTGCCCCTCCCCTTCTCTCTCAAAACAATATAAAATCCAGGGTTCCACTGGCACATGCTTCTCTTAGACTAATGATCTTGGAGTTGCTGCTTGTAAATTTGCATAACTCCCTACAGCTCTGAGAAATGAAAATGCCCAGCTGTCTAAAACCTTTAATCAGGAAATGAGCATGGAATGGCATTGTTTTGTCACAGGCTTGGAATAATTTATTTTTGATGGCTCCAGTTATTCTGGATATAAATGTATGTAAATATTCTTTCAAAAGCCTGTAAATAGGTGCCTTTTTGTTATTTAAAAAAGTTAAAACTTTCTTTTGCTTGAGAGTGATGGTCGAATCATTGGTCCTTCCCCTGGATCATTTCTGAAAGTTTATTCTGTCCTTTGTTGTTTTTGTTTTAAGGGCTGTCCAGTCATTCCCGACCTATAGCAGCCCTGTGAGCAGCTGGTGGAGCAGCTGATGAGCTTGAACCACTAACCTTGTGATTCAAGCTGACTTTGAAGTCCAACGCATTAACCCACAGTGCCACACCTGGACTCCTTTACCTGGTTTCATTTCAATGGCAGCTTATGAAAGCTGACCCTTGGGAGCAAGGGCAACATTACCAAGCATGTGTGTTGTGTGGGAGGGAGTATAGTATGATTGCTAGAGATGAGGACTCTCAACAGGACTGTTTGGGCTTCATTCCATACCTGGCCTCTGACTGTGTCCTTCACCTCTTGAGACCCACTTTCCTCATCTATTTTTGATGCTGTTGTTGTTAGTGCATAAGAGCTGTCGAGTTGGTTCCAACTCATAGTGACCCTGTATAGGATTTCCGAAAAGCTACTGGTGAGTTTGAAACATCAACCTTGTGGTTCAGACCAACCTTATGGTCGGGTGCTTATCCTAGGGTGCCACACTGGCAGTTCCAACTCATGGTGATCCTGTGCACAACAGAATGAAGCACTGCCAGCCCTGCACCATCCTCAAAATTGTTGTTTTGCTTGAGCCCATTGCTACTGCTCACATGTCAATGCAGTGACAAAGGGCTGCAGGAGCATAGGAAAGAGATCATCAATGAAGCCATGAAAAGATGGCACTAATGACTGGGTGACCTTGGACACCACTTCGTCTTTTTTTTTCCAGGAGCAAGCTACTTCCCTAGCACATGTTCAAACAGTCCTGTGTTTGGGGTACTGCTTCATGGAGTAGGTATGATATTGTTGTTGT
Organism: Chrysochloris asiatica; assembly: GCF_000296735.1. Classification (NCBI taxonomy): domain Eukaryota; kingdom Metazoa; phylum Chordata; class Mammalia; order Afrosoricida; family Chrysochloridae; genus Chrysochloris; species Chrysochloris asiatica. The sequence goes on from NW_006408536.1 coordinate 15,386,337, forward strand.
GAAGTGCCGTTGAGGTGATTCTGACTCATAGTGGCCATATATAGGGTTTCCAAGGAGCAGTTGGTGGGTTTGAACTGCCAACCTTGTGTTTCGCAGTCCAGTGCTGATCCTAAAATACCACACCAGTAGTTCACTTTCCTGTTAGGAAATTCAATTTTAGATAGTGTTGTCAACCTTTTGAATATAATTAGCCAATCCCAAAGTGCTTAGCTCCTGTTACTGATTCTTGGCACCAAAGCAAACTGTATTCTACCCATGAGAAGTCTAGAAAGGAGATGTAATATTGCCTCTTTACATGCATTTTGTTTGTTTTTCTTGGTGATTGTCATGCGATTAGTTACACTTTTATTTCATTACTTTTGAATTTTGTATCCTATTATCAGAGTCCTGGTGTGGTGCTGTGGGTTAATGCGCCAGATTGCAAAGCCGTTTGAACTGCAAGGTTGGTGGTTCAGGCTCACCAGCTGCTCCTTGGAAACCCTATACAGAGTCTCTATCCAGAGAGGTAGTTGTGTGTATACTTGAATCCACAATCAACACTCATGGAAGCAACAGTCAAGATATAAAATGATGTATTGTATTAGGACTTCTGCTGTGGCGCTGCCGGTTAATGTGGTAAACTGCAACGTCGGTTTGGACCATTAAGGCCGGCAGTTCCAACTCACCAGCTGCTCCTTGGAAACCCTGTACAGGGTCGCTAAGAGTCAGATCCCGACTCGATGGCACTTAGCAACAACAAATTGCATTAGGCCGATCTGCAAAAGCGTTAAAGAGCAAAGATGTCACTTTGAGGACTAAGGTGCACTTGACCTAAGCCATGGTATTTTTAATCACCTCATATGTTCCTCGGAAACCTTATACAGAGTTGCTATGGGTCGGAATCGACTTGACGGCACTTAACAACAACAACATATACAAGTGAAAATTGGACAATGAATAAGGAAGACATAGGAAGAATTAATGCATTTGAATTATGATCTTGGGGAAGAATATTGAAAGTACTATGGACTGCCAGAAGGAACAAATCTGTCGTGGAAGAAGTACAACTAGAGTTGTCTTAAGAAACAGGATGATGGTGAGACGTTGTTTTTCATACTCCGGATGTTTTCAGGAGGCACCAGTCCCTGGAGAAGGGCATCATGTTTGGTTGGTAAAGTTAGAGGGTCAGTGAAAGAGAGGAAGACTCCCAAGGAGATGGATTGATACAATGGCTGTCAACAGTGGGCTCAAACAACAATTGTGAGGAGTCCATAAAGTGCAGGACCAGTGCCGTGTATTGTTCTGTTGTATATAAGGTTGCTTTGAGTTTTTGCTGACTCAAAAGCACCTAACAACAACAAGAACTAAATTGGAATAGCCAACAGCAGCACATGAAAGGAACAAAATGCACACTGCCTCTGCGCCTTGGCCACTTGGATTCCCTCCCTGGAGGTGGCCTCAGTTACCAGTTTGTTGTGTGTACCTTCTGCATCTCACAGTGAAGTGTGCCCACATTCACACTGATGGGGACATACATTATTGGGCTTTTATCTTAGCAGTATGTCTTGGCAATTGCCCTTTTTGGTACTTACAGACTGGTCTCATTCTTGGAGCAAGTGCCATAGTAGAGATTTACCATAAGTCAAGTAACCAGTTTTCTAATGACACACAGTTAAATTCTTTCAGTGTTTTGCTAATTTCAACAGTGCCATAATGGTTAATCTGTACATATGCCATTTTGTGTATGTGCAAGTGTGTCTGTACTTTGAATCCCTCGAAGTGGAACTACTAATTCTTTGGATTGCTATCAATCTGACAGATTAAAAAAATGATATCTCATTGTAGCTAAATAAATTATGTACATTGCTTTCCATTTAGATATTCACCTTCTAGAGAGTTTTGTACAGTGCTGTGCCCTGTGTGCCTCAGACTGATTCTTTGTGTAATTAATTACCAACAATGTGCCAAACATTGTGCTCTGTGCTGTGAAAAGAGATGGTATTTCAAGAGAGCCCAGACTCTAAAGAAGACATGTATAAAGATTATTCTAACATTTTATAGGTCAATGCTACAATTTTAGGTATGAGGAAGCAGCTGGAAGGATACAGAATCCTTCTAGGTAGTAGTGATCATTACATAGGTATTGTTAGATGAATCCCTCTGTAATTTGCATTTCTATTAAGAGTGTGCTTAATTAAGTGCTTTCTCTTACGTGTGTGTCATTTACATTTTTTTTCTGTAAACTGTTCTTTCTGTTTTTTTCTGAGAGTGTGTGTTATTGGGTTATTGGTCTTTTTGTACATACTTTATAGGAGGAGCTCTCTATAACAAACAGTATTTCCTCAGTTTGCCTTTTGCCTTCCTTGGTGATTTTATTATTATTGTTACTATTTGCTAAGCTGTATTATAGTTTTCTGTCATTCTTCAACCTTTTTATGCCTTCTGCATTCTGTGTCTATATAAAATAGTTCCTTCCACATTGAGATCGTAAAAACATTGTCCCGTATTTTCTTCTAGTTCATTTAAAATTAGATTGTTTGAATACATGAATTAATTTTGAATGTCTAATATTTCTAGTGTATTAAAAAGATAAGTATTGCTGGTTTTAAAAATAAAGTGAGGACTACACACAGTTTATTACTGTATCTTCCTTCTCATACTATAGTCTATGAGGTGAAAAGTCGATTGTGATCATGAACCCCAGTTGTATCATTGTTGGCTCAGCTTGGGATTGAACTAAAAATATTTCCCCTCAACTGTTTATTACCCTCTTGTTCATAACACTCTACTAAATTAGTTATTCATCTGATAGATTACTAAGTATCCACTGCAGATATTTATTAAGGAGCTCTGGTAGTGTAGTGGTTACGAATCGGGCTGCAAACCACAAGGTCAGCAGTTCGAAACTACCAGCTGCTCCGCTGGAGAAAGATGAGGCTTCATGCTCCCGTAAAGATTTACAGCCTCAGAAACCCTGTTCAGGGTCGCTATGGGTCAGATCGGACTTGACAACAACAACAACAGATATTAAGTACCCACTAAAGCATATTGAGGAGTCCTGGTGTGGCGCTGTGGGTTAATGTGCCAGACTGCAAAGCCGTTTGAACTTCAAGGTCGGTGGTTCAAGCTCACCAGCTGCTCCTTGGAAACCCTATACAGGGCCGCTATGGGTTGGAACCAACTCGATGGCACTTAACAACAACAACAAAGCATATTGAAAGAGATGGTTTGTTATAACGCTCTTGTGATCAAATGATGACATGTTTAGTGGGCCATAGGCAGAAGAAAGGCATGGACTGCCACATCAGTAATTGTGTCATTCATAAGGATCTCCTCGAATGTACAGGTAGCATTTCTCATCTCTGCCTAGGATCTAGTACTGGCTGCTGCCTTTCCAGTGCCCATTCCCATCCTGCAGGTCAAGAACTCCTTGCCTAACTTGTGGGATCAGTGATCCTTGGAAGGTGATATTGCGAATTGGTGAAATTGCAAGCATGTAGTTGAAGATTTGTGCAGAAATATAACAGGTGTCCTGTTATATTAAAGAAAACTTTTCCCTGTTCACTTTGAGTTGAAAATGTCTAGGTGTGTGTAGGAGTGTGTGCCACTTCACTAAGTGGCAGGCATATATTTTGTAATTTGGAAGCTAGCATAGTAGTTATGAGTCAGGCTGCTCACTTCAAGGTCAGCAGTTCAAAACTTCCAGCTGTTCCTCGGGAGAAAGATGAGGCTTTCTGCTCCTGTAAAGATTTACAGCCTCAGAAACGCTATACAGGGTGGTTATGAGTCAGAACCAACTACATGACACACAACCATCAATGTGTTTTTATGATGTAGTTTTTAGTGGAACTTAGGAAATATTTCAAGCAAATGGAACAAGATAAAGACTGAATAACAAATACCAGTGTACCCACAACCTTACTTTATCAAGTCCTCGTATTTTGCCATATTTGCTTCATTAGTGTATGTAAAAGGGGGTTTCAGAAAGTTTGTGGAAAAATGAACTCAAGGATCATGGAATTTTCCATGAACTTTTTGAAGTCCCTTTGTATTTTATTATGAGTGGCACAAAGGAGTTAGTGCTCAATTACTAGACAAAAGATTGGTTGATGGGTCAAACTCATCCAGTGGCATCTTGGAAGACAGCTTGGTGATCTGCTTCTGAAAGATTACAACTTTGAAAACCCTGTGGAGCAGTTCTACTCTGTACACATGGGGTCGCCATGTGTCAGAATCAACTGAACAGCAAATAACGTCTTTTTTCCCCCTTTCTTTAAGTTTTTATTGTGAATTGAGTGATAGTTTACATGGGAGAACATCAGTTTTACACTCATCATTTCATTGCAATGATTACAATCCTCTTTGTGCATCATCATTTAACAGTATTTGCTTCCATTCCCTCTGGTTTATTTATATATATTTTTGGAAGTACATAGAAATGCTCAGGAATAGATAGTTACTTAAACAACCAAATGGCACATTCTGCAAGCCTGCCTCCTGGCCGCCAGCACTCAGTCTTTCCCTTTCCATGAGGCTAGAGTGCTCAGCTGCTCCCTCGCTATGTCCCCCTCTCTGCCTCCATCTCTGGTGTTGCTACCTCTCTAGACAAGGTCCCGCATCCACTCATCCCTTGATGGTCCTAGGGCCCTCTGTTCCTGGACTGTAAGAGTAACTACTCCTCCCTTATTGTTACAAAACTTCTACCTTTATAGTTGTGACAGTCACAATTAGTCATGGTAACAGTTATTCACTATTGAATCATAAGAATCTTATTCCCATCTCTTTTCACCAGACCCATCTAGACAAGATGAAAACTATTCAGTGGGGACTCTACCTTCCCCTGCACACTCTTAGGCTAAACTCTCTCTTGAAAACTTGTAAGTCAGTCACTTCATGCTTTTATAGCCCCTCCCCCATATTAGGCAGCCATTGTCTAAGTTACCCATCCCTATACACATCCTGTATACAGAGGGGATTGGATTGATCCTTGATATGAAGAGTCCTTCCCTCTCAGTTGGTATTAACAACATGTCTTTTGGTAAATGGAATCTTGCAGATCCAGCTGAAGCAGCTCTTACACTCTGCTATTGTTTTCACCATACTTTCCAGATGTTTAGAGCCTGGGTCTACTTTTGTGATGGTAGCCAACTGCTGGGAAAGCAGCCTATGTGCAGGGAGCGCACTCACTAGGGCTGCCACTTTGCAAACTTGGCAGGAATGGGGGGCAACTTGCTATTTCTGGGTTCTATATCTGTTAAAATTTTTCTTGACCCAGTAGATTTGGGATTAGGGTTTGTTTTTAGTGGTAATTTTGCAAAAGGTTTTCCATGAACCAGCATGCTTAGGATGGGGTGGCTACAGCTGTGATCCCCAGAGCCTTGTCTTTCCTGTAGAGGTACATAGGCTTAGATCCCCAGGTCTTTCCTGTAGAGGTACATAGATTTAGATCCCCAGGTCTTTCCTGTAGAGGTACATAGACTTAGTTTTGAGGGTGGCTGGGTAATGATGCCCTGCTCCCTGCCCTCAGCCATGTGAACCCTGGCTGGCAGCTCACTCAGTTCTTCCAAGAAGGAGGACTGCAAGAGGGGACCTAGAGCCAGGGGCCATGGAGGAAGGCAGAATCTCCAGTGAGTACTATCCAATCTGTCTAGGCGTAGCTGATGAAATGAAACACAGATGGGTCACTTGTGATACAATAGTGAATAATTGTTATCAGGACTGATTGTGAGGGTTGGAAATGTAAAGGTAGACGTTTTATAGCAAGGAAGGGAGTGATTAACTCTCCAGTCTAGGAGCGGAGGTCTCTAGGACCATCAACGGAGAAGAGTCGAGAGCGGGACCCTACCCAGAGAAGCAGCGAGGCCCGAGATAGAGGCAGAGATGATGACGTGGAGTGATGCAGCGGCTGGGGACTTTGGATCCAGAGAGGGAGAGGGACTGTGTGCTGAAGAACCAGGACCAGTATTCAGAGCAGGTCAAGGAGGCATGAGCTGTACCTGGAGCCAGCAGCATCCGTTCTCTCTGTGTCTGCACTGATGTTGACAGGAGAGAAGGAAATATTTCAGGATATGAAGATAGCAGCTGAAGTGGCAAGGGAGGCTGCTGCTGTAAGGAGCATAGATCTGTCTTGCTGGTTGTGTAAAGTAGATGGGATATCCCTCATCTCATCCACTGGACGGGGTGCACCTGGCACATTCTGATGATCTATGACCTTAATGCTGATCCCAACAAGCGCTTTACCCCCAATCAAAATATCCAGGCACTACATTGTCATGATTTTGACCTTCCAGAACAAATTCCCTGGTAGGTAGTGGATTACGAGCTGGGCTGGTAACCGCAAGGTCAGCAGTTAGAATCTACCATAGCTCAGTGGGAGAAAGATGAGGCTTTCTGCTCCTGTAAAGGTTTACAACCTTGGAATTCCTGTACTGAGGTGATCTCACCACTGATGAGAACAGACTCGGTAGCACACCACTGCTGCCACTCTATATGGTTTCTGTGTATTAGAATAGACTCAGTGGCAGTGAGTACAGATTTAAAAGATGATCTTCCAGTGCAAGCATTTATATTGCTCTTTTAAATTGAAACTCACAGACCATAAAGTGCACAGATCTTGGAAGTTAGTTCAGTGAAAGTCTAGGTATGTCTATACTTGTATAATCATCACCCAGACCAAATTATAGAACTTTCTCATCCTCTCAATTGTGTCCTCATCCCCACTCCCTGTCATTACCTTTCTAATTAACTGCTATTCTTATAGCTTTCATCACCGATCAATTTTGACTGTTGTTGAGCTTCATATATAAATGGAATCATACAATATACACTCTGTGTCAAGCTTTTTATGTAATATTATGACTGTAAAATTCATCTGGGTTGCTTTGTATAATTTTCTTAGTAACATTTACTATTTAATAATGACATTAATAATGACAGTAAGTAACATATTAAACTGGTACACTACTCTTCCATTATTTGATGGCGCCAAAGCATTTAGTAGTAGACTTTTTTTACATGTGGCAAAAGAGTCTCTTAGAGGCCTTAGGTAACTTGCCCCTCACCAGATTTCACACCTAGTTAATGATGATGCCAGGACTAGTCCTGATGTTCTGATTCATTCATCATTCTCTGCATTCTCCCTGAAGCTTTTCTTAACCTGGGTCAGGGTTAGTGGAAGGCAGAAAGGATAAGAGGTGGGAGGGGCTTCCCAGAGTAGTTTAATGTTTTATTGTGTAGTATTTTGGCTAGAGACTGACCAATTAATTTAAAGAAATTAAGAACACGAACAGACATTTTACCAGGGAAGACATTCAGGCAGCCAGCAAGCATATGAAGAAATGTTTATGATCGTCAGCCATTGGAGATATGTAAAGCAAAACAACAATGAGATATCATCTCACACCAACATTAATAGCAAAGTTAAAAACAAAATAAAACAGAAAACAACAAATGCTGGTGAGAGTATGGAGAGACTGGGACCCTCTTACATTGCTGGTGGGACTGTAAAATGGTGAAACGACCCTGGAAAATGTATGGCACTTCCTCAGGAAGTTGGAAATAGAAACACCGTATGACCCAGCAGTCCCTCTACTCAGTATATATCCACAAGAAATATGAACCAGGACATGAGTAGTTATATGGACTCTGATGTTCATTTCAGCACTATTCACAATAGCAAGAAGATGGAGACCGCCTAAATGCCCATCTATGGAAGAATGGATAAACTTTGGTAAATATATAAAAATGGAATATTGTTCAACATTGAATAATAATGATAAATCTGTGAAACAACTCATAACATGGATGAGCCTGGAAGAAATTATGCTACATGAAATTAGTCAATCACAAAAGGACAAATATTGTATGAGACCCATTATTGTAAAAACTAAAGGAAAGGTTTTCATATTAAAAGAAACATTCTTTGATGATTACCAGGGTGGAAGGGAATGGAGGGTAATTCATTGGCTAGAGGGTAGACACGTGTTGTTAGCTCAGGTGATGGAATATAATATACATGAAGGGGGAAGTTAATATACAAGAAAAGGGAGGATGGCAGAAGAATAATGAAGATAGGTGAGGACACAGGTATAGATAGATAGGCCAAAGGAGATACAGGTAAATAGTGATATATACACAGCCTTGGAACAACAGTGTTCTAGGTGTAGATGCATGGATAGAGGCATAGGCTGAATGAGTAAGAGAGGCAGAGTGGGATACATATTGTTGTCAAGTGCTGTTGAGTCGGTTCCGACCGATTAGTGACCCTGCATAGAGTTTCCACTGACTTTGTGGTTCATGGCCCAGTTCAGTCTAGTGCATTAATTTATATATAGAGAGAGAGAGCGAGAAAGGGAGGGAGAGAGAGAGAGTGAGAGTGAGAGTGTCAGAGTCAGTCCTGGTGTGGTGCTGTGAATTAATGCACTGAACTCCAAAGTTGCTTTGAACTGCAAGGTTGGAGGTTCAAGCTTAACCAGCCACTCCTCAGATACTCTATACAGGGTAACTATGAGGTGGTACCAACTCGACAACATTTGACAACAACATATATACATATATATTACTACTACTAACTGCCCTAAAAAGGATCACATTAGAGGGTCCCATTAATCACATTAGATATAGTGGTAGAAAATTAGATATAGATCACATTAGATATAGTGGTAGAAAATGGCTTAACCACCCTTCACATCTGGAAAGGAACTCAAGCCCTCGTGGCCCAATTTTCAGCCAAGCTGTAGATAGGTTTATAGGGAGGACAACAATACTAGTAAGGTATGCTCACCATAGAATGGTCAATCATTCAAAATCAAAAGAGCACTATTTTCTTAAGGACAAAGTTGAGAAGGGATCAGAGGCTACCAGTGACATACAAATTGAGTCCTGTTGGCACTGTGGGCTAGGTGTTGGACTACTAATCACAAGGTTGACTTACCAGCCACTCTGGTGGGAAGAGCTGAGGCTGTCTACTTTCATAAAGATTCAGTCTCAGAAACCTTGTAGAGAGTCGTCATGAGTTGGAATAAACTCAAACTCAATGGCAGTGAGTTTTGTGGTTTATTTGTTATTTTGGGTGTATGCATTGTCTAAATGTGTTATAAATAATTTTTGCTAGAATGGCATTATTTGGCCCCGTGTGAATGGGCCTTCTCAGGCTCCATTAATTATTATCCTTTGGGGAAGCAGGATGGTATGAGGTGGTCTTTTATCCCTTCTCTTAATTGGTGTTTGTGACACAGCTCAGTTATAGTTGCAGCATCAATATCTTATTTGCCTCCGTTTTACCACACATGCAGAGCTTTCCATAGTTAAGGAATCAGAGTTGAGATAAAGAGAAGCTAGGTTTCCCTTATTTTCTAAAGTGGTTTCCCAGTACCCTGTCTGTCCTGTCTTTAAGCAAATAAAATGCTGATTTCTACATGTGTGCAGGTGTGAACCTCTCTAAACCTCCATGGCCCACAGTCCTGGCCCAGTGTGTGGCTTCTATCACTGACAGTACAGAAGGACTCAGATTCTTTTAATAATGTTTTATTGTGAATTATGTGATAGTTTACATGGGAGAACATTAGTTTTATGTTCATTCTGTTGTATATCATTTCATTGCCATGGTTACAGTCCCCTCCATGCATCATCAACCAACCAAAGGGTATATCCTACAA
>NW_006408536.1:15397691-15437630 GCF_000296735.1 Chrysochloris asiatica
TTCACTCTCCACTCTAGTCCTCTGTGGCTATGTCACTGACTCTGGGCCCAAGAGTCCCCAGGTCTTGCCACACTGCTGGCCAACCAGGTCTCCACCAGGCTTCACAGGAGTCTATTGAATGTTGTAGGGCTTAGCTCGCAGTTTCATTGCTGTTTTTCCCTCACTTCCCCTTACCGGTGATGAGCGTGGTCACCGGGACTCAGATTCTTAATCAGTGATTAAAAATTGTTAGGACCCTCTTTCTCTTCAGCAAGGCCACCAAGCGGCAGACACAGAGATGCAGATCTTTTTGAAGATGCTGACGGGCAAGATCATCACTCCTGAGGTCAAGCCCAGTGACAACATCAAGAATGTTAAAGCCATAATCCAAGACAGGAGGATATCCGCTCTGACCAGCAGTGTCTGATTTTTGTGGGTAAACAGCTGGAGGATAGCCGCACTCTCTCAGACCACAACATCCAAAAAGTGTCCATTCTGCACCTGGTGCTGCATCTGCATGGTGGCCTTCCCTGTGCCATCTCGTCCAGAAGTACAACTGTGACAAGTTGATCTGCCGCAAGTGCTATGCTTGCCTCCACCCCTGTGCTTTGAAGTGCTGCAAGAAGTGCAGCCGCACCAACAACCTGTGCCCCAAGAAGAAGGTCAAATAAGGACCCCTCTCTGCTGGCTCCCCTGCCTCCCGCTAGTAGGGTTCTTCTGAGCCCCATGGCCCTGGCCCTCAATAAAGTTGCACTTTCATTGAACTGGAAAAAAAAAAATCAATGGATCCAGTGGTCAGAAAGCTAAGATAGAAGATTGGGGCTAGGAACACCCCACCCCGGGAAATCCAAATTTCACCAACTTGGATCAGAACCTTGGAGAGCTCCAGGTACAAGGATGCTAGCAGCTATACACAGGCTTAGGAAGCACTCTTGGGTCCTCAGAGCTGTGGGAGGCCAAGTCTACCCTCTTGTGCAGGAAAGAGCAGCTCCCTTTGTTTTTTTAATGTGATGATAAGGGACTTTGAGGATTTGGGCCTCAATACTCTTGAGCTTATGGATTAAAAACAAAGCAAACGTTGCCATGGAGTTGATTCCAACTCATAGCTACCCTATAGGACTGTAGAATTGCCACATAAGGTTTCCAAGGCTGTAATCTTTAGAAGATGGTGGTCACATCTTTCTCCTGCAGAGCAGCTGATGGGTTCTGTTGGTTAGCAGCAGAGTGCTTTAATCACTGTGACACCAGGGCTCCTTTGACTTATGGATAAGACAGGACATAGCATTCTCCAGGTGTGGAGGGCGAGTCAGGTTCTCTGGGATCCACAGACAGCATGGTTTTGAGACGCCCTTCTGAAGTCCTCACATTGGCTCCTGCTGGGTGGGCTTTGCCTGAAAGTGGCTGGCTCTGTGTTGTTGGACTCATTGTGTATACTCTGACCAAGTTTCAGTATTCGTATGTGTTTGTTTGCAAAATCAATTTGGCTTACCTGAGGGTGTTATTGTGAGGAGCACATGAAAAAAATACCTGCTAATGTCCTGTAAGGAGTCTTGGTATGATGGTCTGTGGGTTAATATACTGCACTGCAAAGTCAGCTTGAACCGCAAGGTTGGTGGTTCAAGCTCACCAGCCACTCCTTGGAAACCCTATACAGGACCACTATGGGTCGGAACCAACTTGACAGCATTTAACAACAGCAACCACAATGTCCTGTAATTTATGTAAGCCTTTGTCAGTGTAATGTTGTACTGCATTGTCTCCAGTGTTCATAATCCATGGCAACAGAAGGCTTCACATTCAAGGTGCTGTTCAAGTAGTGCCCCCTCCCCCACTCGGATCTGCACAGTTAAAGAGTTTGTCTTGTGGTCTTTTGGAAGTAACTGGAGGATTCCAGTAGGGAAGTGACAAGAGGAGACATTTGCTTAAGGAGAGTGTGTGCCCTGTGGCCGTGTGAGGCTGAACTGGGAGGGGAAAGACTGGAGGCAGGGAGACAGGTTAGGAGGCAATGTTACATAATACAGGAAGGATTTGGGAGAAGAGTGGTAAAGGTAGGAACTCTGAAGCTAGAATGTTTGGGTTACTTGTTTGACGCCAGGCAAGTGTCATTAGTCTATATCTTGGCATCTGTGTCTGTAAAATGTGGAGAATGATAGTACTGACTTCATAGGGCTGTTCTGCAGATTAAATGTCATAATGTTGGTGAAGTCCTTAGAGCCGAGTTTGGCACATGGTAAAGTACTGAAATGTTAGCTGGTAGTCATGTTTTTAAGGCAATACAGCTTAGAATGGAGAGAAACAGAGCGATTGATGAAGTAGAAACAGCCTGACTGAATGACGGGTTAGATACACTGGTTAATGCCGAGTTTTTCCAGCCTGGGTAAGTGGATGGCTGATGGAGAGTCAAGACAGGCTACTGGGGAGAAGGGGCATGTTGGAAGGGAGGTGCTAGGTTTGGCCTGGGCTGTGTTGAGCCTTCAGTACCTGGTGTTGTCCAGATGGAGAGTCTGCAGAATTCATGGCCATGTCCATGTTAAATGCTGTCTAAATGCTGATTCCTCCCTGCTTCCATTTAAGAAGCAGCTTAAGAATTTCATTCACTATTAGGCGTCTCTCTCTGATAAATGTAAATGATCATTGAGAATATGATGGAATCTGGGATCTGTAGACCAGAAGTCTCTCTCCCAGTAATGCTTTCTCTCCTTCTAGGTACTTGCTCTTGGTAAGACCAGTTCTTCCAAACTAACTGTCCAGTGTGGTGCACTTGTGAAGCCTCAGTTGACACACATTCTGACCACCATGGCTTCAGAGGCTTTCTCCAGTGGACCGCCTCTCCCTCCCCATTTTTTCCAAATGTTTGCCCCTCTTCTCTCACCCTTCTCTGTGTGCCATTATAGGAGGTGGTTGTTAGCTATTGTTGGGTTGTCCCTTTCTCATGTTGACCCATGTACAATGGAACAAATGCTACCCTGTCCTGTGCTATTCCCCATCAGTGGTTGCAGATTGGACCATTGTGAGCTATAGAGTTTTCCTTGGTGGATTTTTTTTTTTTTTAAACATTAGTCACCAGGCCTTTCTCATCTTACTTGGAAGCTCTGCTGAAACCTATTTGGCATCATAGAAACACAAAGTTTCTACTGAAGGATGATAGTAGCTGCACATGAGGTGCATGAGCTGGAATTTGAACCTGGGTTTCCCACATGGCAGATGAGAATTCTATCATTGAATTACCAGTGCTCCCCACTTCCCCACATTAGTGGTTAGTGCTGAGCAACTGCTTGCAGTGCCGCCCAAATACACTAAATTGCACCATGGTGAGGTTAAATGTTGTGTTACCGTGTGACATTGTGTCTAGGTGGGGCATTTGTGTGTGAACAGTCGTGCCCACACTAGGCCAGTAAGGTCATTTCAACCAGTCTTACCCCTAAGAAGCACGGTTGAGGATTAAGCCCAATTGGTGGCTCATTTTCTTTGCTTCTAGAACCATAGCAAGCTGGCAGCCATCACCGAAAACATCCATCATGTGGATCAGGCAGGCAATGTTTGCAGATTTCCCCCCTGATGCTATCTGCCTGTGAGTCTATAGGAACCCCCAACAATTGTAGCAGGTTCTGGGACTGCCCAGGTGGGGATCCGTGTACACACGCATGTACACAGTTTTGTGTGGGACACAGAGGTGCCCTGGTTGGTCTGGCAGCCGAGGTTTTTCTGGTTAAGTTTCTGAGATGCCAACTGAAACCCTCAACCCCACAGAGTGCCAGCCCCAGTTTCTGGTTTCCGGTGGGGCCCTGGTGAGGGAAGGAGAGCAAGGCTGTTATGAACAGAGCTAGCAAGCTGAGACTTGGAGACAGTCACTAGCACTCAGTGTGTAGGAGGCTGCTGGGCAGTGTGGGCATGGGCTATGTTTTGACAAGCTTTATTGTTTTCTTTCCTATGCCCAGCATAAAATTTGGCCCCCTACCCAGTTTACTATCTGCATGTTCATCCTCTACAGTGAGCCACTCCTCATTTCTTGCCCCATTGTCTTTCTAAAGCTCTTTCTAAAGAAAATGTTCCTTATTCTTGAGCCCTTCCTGCCATTCAGTCATGCTGTGGGACTAGCCCCTTAGCTCTCTCTCTTTCCCAAGCCAAGTGGCATCTTGGGTCCAACCAGGCCCAGAAACCCCCTATTTCTTTGGGAAACATTTCTGTGGGCAGACCTGTAGGTTGTGACTTAATATCATTCGAGGGTGTTAATGCTTTTGAAACAACTTGTGCAAATTATGAAAGTAATTTGAAATTTTTGGACCAGCCATCTAGAACAGGAGTTTGCAAACTTTCTCAGTAAAGGACCAGATAGTAAGCATTTCAGGCTTTGGTCTCTGTCACAGTTACTCAACTCTGCTATTGTAGCATAAAGGGTACTTAAATAAATAAATGTGGTTGTATTCTAATGAAACTTTATTTACAGGAAAAGAAGGATGAATAGAAATGGGAAACACAGGAAAAAAGTGGGATGAGTGCTATGTATGGTACTGTAAGAATTTCAGTCAATGTCACAGAACAAAATGCAGATGAATCTTTGAATGGGAAACTAATTTGCTCTGTTAAGTTACATCCAAATCACAATAAAAACGTAAAAACCACTTTTATTTCTAAAAATCGGTGGTGGAAATAACAACAGGTGGTGGGCTATAGTTTACTGACTTCTGGCCTAGAATCATAGGCTTTATTTTAGTTTGCCAGCTTTTTTCTTTTTTTCTTTTGTGAAGAGTTCAAAAGACAGAGAAGCTTGAATACAGTAAATGAATTTAATCATCTTCATTTTGGTTTAGTATAATTGTAAGCCTACTGGTAATTTGGGAATATAGTTTCCTAAATCCTTGTTGAGAAAAATAGAAACCTGAGGCTTTTAAGGGCTATGTCTGTTTAACTGTAGCTTATCATTGTTCAGAAAGTTAGGAGAGGCTGACGTGTGGAGCCTTTATGTATCACTTATTGTTTTTATGGACTCAGGGAATGGCCATTGTCATGTAAAGCCACAACACCACACTGGTCATTGGTACATTTTATCGGACCAGACATTTCTCTAATAAATTTGAGCAAGGAAAGGTACAAAATTATAAGAAACAGTGTTTCTAAAGCATCATGTTATGTTCAATTGGGGGTTATTGTAGTTCATTTCCAGGAAGTCGAAGCTTAAAAATAGTCCAACAAGTATCCTAAAATTTCCTTTTGTCTGCCCTTACAGGAAATAAAAAAAGAGATGAAGAAAGATCCTCTCACCAGCAAAGCTCCAGAAAAGCCCATGCACGAAGTGTCCAGTGGAAACTCTTTGCTGTCTTCTGAAACAATTTTAAGAACCAATAAGAGAGGTATGGGAAAGGAGAAAGAACCCCATCCCTACACACAACAAAACTAGAAACTTCTAGATGAACTGGGTGGACTTTAGTATTACTTGAAAAAAAAAAAAATGAAATGGAGTTTGCCCTTTCATTTTTTTTGGTACAGATTTTGGATATACATAGACATAAATGGCAAGTAATTAATGATATAGTGACTCTAATAAAGGGAACTAAATTTGTAAATGTTTTTTCACTTTCACAGTTTTTCATTGTTTTCTGGATAGGAGGTACAGTTACAGAATGCTTTTGTATAGGCCTGAGCTGTGTGTGTCTGACCATTGTTCTCTTCTTAATTTAAGGCAGGTCACAACAGGGCCTTGCTCTCTCTGACCTCTGTACTGAACTCACTAATACAACCCTTGCTTTTCGATTATGTGCAAAGACATAGCTTACACAGCCATCTAATTAGGAGACCTCTAACAATCATTTTCCCCCCTATTTTGAGACCTTGAGACAAATTTTAAGATATTGGCTTGTTGGAATTTTATTTTGTCCCCTACCCTTCCTTTGTGATCACTGTCATTTACAATGATAGAGAAAATAAGACAGATAACACTGTGGTCACACTGGTGTAGGCTTCTCTCGGCTCTTCCAACCCCTTCCCTTGGATCAGTGGACCCACTCTTATCATGCCCACAGTAGGCCAGCATATAGGTGAAGGCTTGCCCTGGGCTTCTGACTTCTTTAAAGAGAAATTAAAAGCTGAGCGAGAGCAGAAGCAAAGGGTTTCATTAAAAAGTAAAAAAGACAGCACATTTATATAACCATCATCTTTCATAAGATTGAGACAGGAGCAGAAGTTGTCCAATAAACTGTCCATTGATCATAGTGCTCCAGACATGAGCTTTGTGTCTCTCTTCCTTCCTGTTTCTCCCCCTCCACCTCTCCAGCTGCCCTGGTTTACATTTCCTTTTTTGAGTTATTCAGATGAAGTATTGGCTGGAAGCCCATGTTTGTTAGCAGCTATAGGCATTTCTTTCTTTCTTTTTAAATCCCATCTGACCATTGCAGGGATTTCCCATTTAAGGATGAAGTATACTTTGCTGTCAAGCCACCGTGTGCATTCTTGCAAATAAGCTCCTGTGACCTACCCTCCCTGCTTTAGCGAATCAGAGCGTAGGACCTCTTTTCAAGCTCCCAAACCTCCCTCAAAGGCTCCTCCCAGTTCTTCTAGGGGTTGTTTGGGTTAGTGGGATTATAGAAGTCACACATATGGTGACCAGCGACAAGGCCTCTGCAGGCAGTCCTATACTTATAAAGTAACTAGAAGAATTAAGATAATTAATTCAGTAAGATAGGAAACTAATTAAGGTAAGGAATTAAGGTAGTTATCTGGTTGAGTCAGGTAAAATTACCTGAGAACTTTAAATAAAAGAAGGAAAAATCTGGCCTTTGAGTTCCGCTACAAATGTTTACTAACTACAAAATGGAATTAATAGGAGTGGCATAATGACTTAACACTCCTTCAAGCTTCTGCCTTAGACTTACAGCCTGATTGTGACCACCCTTTTACATGTTTTAAGTAATGAATGTTCCAGTGGCTTTGAGTCCTTAATCCTGTGGGGATATTCTGTAAACATGATAAGCATAACAGATCATCTTCATTCTGCCTCAGGCTTGGGTCACCTAGGCCAATCATAAATTTCCAGTTGAAGTGCAGCATTGTGTGTGAGGACCAGGGCTGCCTTTGGTCCTCCCCCACTAGTTAAGACTAACAGTCTCCCACCACTCCTCATGATAAACAGTAGGGAGATTGATCGGCCTTATGGCACCAGATAAATAGTTCATTGTGCTAAGCTCAAAGGCGACATTTTTTTCCTACCCACCCCAAATCAATGAAAACAAACAAACAAAACACTTAAAAAAGAATAAACAAAAACAATGATCCAGAGGCTCACTCTGTGGGATGATACTGGTTACTTGTAAACACTTAATGTCCAACTAATTTTGAATGCCTTGCAAGTTATCGTAAATAACTCCGTAATTTCCCTGTCTCCTTTGTCCCCTTCAAGCTTTGTCCCTAGAAATCTTTAAGCTGTTTTGACTCTTACTGTGGTTTTTTTTGGCTATTAAAAAGTTTATTAACAGCTTGCTTTGATTGTCTCAGATGGAATCTTTCTTCGAGTGTATTAGTCTACCTTGTGATTCAGCCTTGGACTCAGAATTTAATAGAATCAACGCAAGTTCTTTTTTCTTTCTTTCATATTTATCAAAGATGATATGACTATTTACTTTCTTTGGGATTTATCATTTGATAAAGTCTTATAATTGGTTTAATAGAGAAAGATTAAAGCCTAGGTGTATCATGAATCTGAAATGGAACCACTTTTTTGAGTCCTGAATTTGGGGTAGATTTAGTTCAAATGGTTTTTGCATTTTGGTACCTGCCTCACTTTGTGGGAGCAGTGAAGGAGTTGTAAACCCCACAGTATTGATGAGTTCGCTCTTCCCAGGTACCTGTATAAGGTCAGGAGATACCCTGAGCTTGAAGGAAACTATGTGTAGCCTTTTGAGAAAAGGCCAGGGCAATGGAAACATTCATTTGAGGGACCTGTTGGTTTCAGTTTTCAACTTTAACCTTTGCAAATTTCTGCAGAGGTGATTTAGGGAGGTTCTTGAATGACCTCATGGACTTTTCATTTGAGAAGAAGGAGATGAAACTGAAATTGAGAGAGCGAATCAATCCCGCTCTCTCCAAGCTAGCTTACTAGACAGCTTGCATACTCTGGGCATTAGAACTTGGGGACAATTGTGCCTGCTCTCACCCCTGGCCATTTCTTTGGTCTTCACCTGAATTAAAATGTAGGAGCTTTTTGTTTAAAATGAGCCTTTCCTAAGGAAAAAGAAGTCATTTTTAATTTAAATTTGCAGTATGGATGTTTTATCTCCTAACGCTATCCCAGACTCAGTATATCAGAAGATCTAAAAACTTTTCATGAAGCCAGATGTCATTCTCATGTACCAGACAGAAGAGCATTGACTTTGTTCTTCTGTTGTTTCCTATACTGTTAAATCCGTATAGGAGAATGATGGACTTTCCTAAATTGATCCTTTGGTGTGTATATATATATATATATAAATTAAAAAAAATAATTCAAGCCTCAAGTATAAAAGCAAAATTGAATAAAATGTAAGTTTTGACAATTAATGGCACATACCCTAAACAAGTTCTTAAAAATAAGCAAAGAGGATTTTTGTCCATGTGAGTAGAGACTCTTCTGTATTAACTAAAATGAAATTAAAAAGTTACTTGGTTTTATCCTAAAGGGGTTTCCCTGACTAAGTATAATGGATACCCTGCGTACCTAGAAAACCGCTAGGTTTGATTGCAGGGCTCCATTCCCCAGTTTTTGCATCATTAGCAGACCATGTAAAGAAGGTAATGGCTCTGCCTCTCTCTGAACCCACCTGCCACCTGTGATTGTGGACTTGTTGGGGTAGATACCAAAGCACATGTTCACTGCCTGCCTACTTTGAGCCTGGCCCAGCACTTGATGCTGGGTAGACATCAAGACCAGTGAACACCAGCCAGCCCTGTCTGCAAGCAGTTCTAGTCTCTTGTGCCACTTGGGAAATAGTGAGAAAGTGCTGCACATTCTATCTTTTATTTGGCCAGGCCGGGGTACGTGTCTTATTTATTTCTGTCACTCTAAATGTGAAGCCATTCCACAGGTTTCTGGTTGGCTTTATGTGTCCTTGTTTCTATTTCCAGTTTATCATGAATTTAGTGTTTGGTAAGTCTCTATTGTATTTTGCACATTTATTATTCTTTGCTATGATTATGATTATTATTGTTATGCTCTCCTGATACAAAATGTGTTTCTAATCTTTTTAAGTCGCTCTGCTACTTTGGCATCTGCCTTCCTAAAGAGAAACCGCTTTTACCATCTTTATTTAAGAATTGTTATGCATTTGCATTTGACTGCCCCTCCCAGAGAGTATTGGGAAAGTATTTCGTGGTTTACAAGATCTTACTTGTCACAGGTCTAGCATTGATGATGTGAGGTGAGATCTTACTTTCTCAAGTGAGATTAGAGTTCAGATGGGGGTGGATTTCTCTCTGAGTTGGTATGTGGAGAGCACTTTGACTGCAGAGCATTGCTCTGTGAGTCTGTTGCTGATGTTTTCATTCCTCCAAATAGGTTTGAGTCAAACGTTTTCCTTAACTGCTCTGCCTCTGGTGACACACTGTTGCTTTAAAAGTTAGTGCAGAAGTTCTTCAGAATTAATTTTGCACGTGGATGGGTGAAGCATACGTGCCCCCAACATTAATGTGGGCCTCGTTTGCACCACAGAAGGGCTTTCCATCTTGGTCTGCTGCCTGTAGTTCTGAAGAATCTTGCTTCATGTTTATCTGTCTTTTTTCATCATAGTTTCAGCTTTAGCCATTCCAACCCCTTAGCAGATATGCCCACAGCATCCTACTTCCCTTGTCTCTCCAGAAAGTGTTGTTGTTTTTTTTTTAGGTTTTCATTTCTTTAGCATTTTTAGATGTATTTGTTTGCTGCTTTGTGAGAATATGGATGAGAGTGTGAGTGTGTGCAGACATGCAAGGGCTAGAATGGAAATCTTGTGTTTGCATAAAGGCTGTGTCTCTTGTTGGAAATGAAGTTGTAAACAAAGGATGGAAAAAAAGTGTGTCCTAATAAACAGTTTCAACAGTTTTGTTTTTCCAGTGGTTCATAGGACCTAGGGATTTGTTTGTAGAAAGAAGACTTCTTCCCTTTTAAATTTTCTTTTGAAGAAACAAATTGTGAATTTTTGTAACTGACTAGGAACCTGAAAATGTGGCATTCTGGTAAACTTTTTACCAAACCATCTGTTGAGTTGGCTGAGTGAGATGGCTGTTGTGGCAGGCCAGAAGAGTAGGAAGAGATAAAAGAAGGCACTGCTGTTGTACAGTAGTAATTGGCTATTCCATGAGCTGGTCTTCCCAATGAGGGAATGAAAATGAAACTGGCAAGTTGGCAGTGAACATGGATGTATGCAACATATTCAGTAATAGATAAGACTATGTGAATGTATCACTGTATCTGTACATGTATATGTAGTCTTTGTTCCCAATAGACCTTCATTATTGAATGCTTGAGAGTAAAAGGAGTAATGACCTCAAAGAGATCATTTTAAATTTAACTGATCTCTGGCTGCATTTCTGATGAGTCTTGTGGAACCCATGTTAGAACCAGTAATTGATGCTAGGGTATGTTGTCTCTTCATTTTCTTATCTGAGCAATATTGTCCCTTGGGGCTAGGGATGTTGATAAGTGCCGTCAAGTCAGTCAGACTCATAGTAACCCTGTATAGGGATTCTGAGGAGCAGCTGATGGGTTTGAACCACAGACCTTGTGGTTAGCAATCCAGTGCTTATCCTACAGTGACACACCAGTACTGCTTATGGGTGGGTGGGGGAGGTAGGGATTTTATTGTTGTTAAGTGCTGTTGAGTTGGTTCTGACTCAGAGTATACCTACTTAGGGTATTCAAGGAGCAGCTGGTGGGTTTGAACCAATAATCTTGTGGTTAACAGTCCAGTGCTTATCCTAAAGCAGTGAAATGTATGCAAAGAAACTATGTGGAGGAATGTTGCTAACATACATTTTCTGTATTCCTTTATGTGCGTGTCATCAACAGAATTTTTCTTGTATTATATTTATCTTTTTTCAGTCTCTGTGTCCTGATTTCAAGGCAGTAACTCTAGAGTAATGTGTGTCCCATGGAACAGTTGTTAATTTAGACTCCTGCCACACCCTTGTTGAGTTTCTAACCAAGTCTACCCAGAGACTGCTCCATGAAGTGGTTTTGTGATAGTGGCTCCACCTTGTGGCTGTCTTAGGTAACAGTTCCTCCCGACTACCTTTCTCCCACTGGGAATTTTCTGCCCTTTGCTTGGTTCCTCTGACTTAGTGCTCAAAATAAAAGCAATTCCATCTCAGACCTACTGCTTTTCACATTACACTCATGCTCTCTTATTTCCTTTATCCTCTCATAATTGCTCATTGGACTCAGAGAATTTGTCTCCCAGCCCTTGTTCCATCTGCAATACTATCCCCACTGACTAGGATCATTGTTGATAATCATGAAAAAAAAAATTCTTGTAGGCATGACTCTAGATATAGATATTAATTTGGTTACAATAAAGAATCAATTAAAATTCTAGTAGGTAAGCCAAAGTCTCCTCCTTAATCACTCCAAGTACCCATGACTACTACTATACATCTTGTTGAACTTTTTTTGCCTCAAAGAAGAGCTGGTGGGGACAGTATTTTATTCCTGGCATTGATCACAATTGCCAGCAGGTGGGGAAGTTAAAATGCCAGCTAACTGTCAGCTTCTTTATTGCCAGTTCTCGACAGGCAGCCACTTCTTGCCAGGACTGTCTTGCCCCACCATCCCCTATAAACCGTATGTCTTTTTGAGAAAAATGTTTATTTCATTCATGTCTTTGTTTTTTCGGTTTCGCTAGTTGATAGTCTTGCCAGATGTGCCTGTTAGTCTGGGTACTTAATCACCACTAATAACTAGATTTCTATTGGAAATTCCAGAAGAATGGCATAAAACATAGCCTACTTGGATTTTGTTTTGGGATTGCTGGCATGAAGCCTTAGGTGCCTGTGGAAGCCAGAACACCTGAGTTACTGGGAATGGCTGAGTCCTGCTAAAGGTGCAGAGGAGCGTTCATTCCACCCAGTACCGATACCGGAATTGGACACACTCTGTGCCGCTACTTGACCAGTCCCAGCGCACCAGTGGATGTGGTGCTTATTTTCATCAAGTTTGAGTTCTGCCTTAAGGAGCCGGGTGTTGCTGTGGCTTAGGTGTTGAGTTGCTAACAGCAAAGTTGGTGACTCAAACCCACCAGCCATTCCTCAGGAAAAAGATGAAGCTATCTATTCCCATAAAGATTACAGTCTTAGAAACCCTAAGGAGCAGTTCTCCTCTGTTCTGTGGGGTCACTATGAATCAAAATCAATGTGATGTCAGTAGGTTTATTGTATATTTCCATCTACTGGAGAGGAGATGGTAAACAAGTTTAATGTGCTCTCATAGAAATCAGATCAGCCTTTCCCAACAGAAGGTCCTGCAAAAGTGTTTCATAGAAAATGGATGGAGAGAGAGAAATCAGGAGAGAAACTCAAACCTGCTACTGTTGAGTTAATTCCAATTCATAGTGACACTATAGGACAGAGTAGAACTGTCCCATAGGGTTTGCAAAGCTGTCATCTGTACAAAAGCAGATTGCTGCATCTTTCTCACATGGAATGGCTGGTGTATTCAAACTACCCACCTTTTCCCGTTAGCAGAGTGCTTTAATCATGGTGTCATCAGGGTTCTTTAAGGAGACAAACTAAACCAGACCAAACCTATTGCCATCAAGTCCATTCCAATTCAGACAGACCTTGTGGAACCAAGTAGAAAGAGGGAGAGAAATCCTTTTCGGCTCCAGCTGCATAAACAAACACTCTCTCAAAGACCCATAAGCACATTAGCATATAATTGGCTCTCTGATGTGCTGTGGCAAGGGAGCCTGCTTGCCTTTGATCATGCAGCTGCATTTTACTGAGTGCTAGCTAGGATTCCCCTTTGAATGTGTGGAGCTTTAAGATGCAGAGCAGGAGTTTGTCAAGCATAGCTCAGATCATCTTTGGATTCTACCTCTCACAAGGAATTTTAAAGTGAATGGGTATGGGATAGTGATGTCGACATTGAGAGAAACACCTGATATTACTTGAAAGTCTGTGGCAGTGGAAATATAAGTGAGTCGATGCTAGGAGAATGTTCCTCTGGTTGGAACCGTGACACCAGTCCCTTTAGACTATATTCAGTGAGTGACTCTTCCTCCAACCTTACCTCACTCTCTTGCCATCCCATATCCCCAAACCTATTATTTTAATTCATTTTTATCCTCACAATTTCCCTGAGGGAATTAACAAGATCAGTCTCCTGAATTCACAGACTGAAAAACTGCCCCAAACAATGAAGACATTTCATGGCACATCTTCATCATCCCTGGCCAGGCCAACAGTGAGCCCAGCCACAGTGCCAGGTGGATTGTCTGCAACCAGGAGCAGAAGGAAAGAACACATGTAACTTCCTTTGCATGTGCCTGTGTGTGCCAGAGAGTGCTTGTTCCATTGGGGAACCTGAATAAGCTCAGCAGCAGCAGCAGAATGGCTCTTTCAAGACTCCAGACCCTTCTTTTGGGTGCATCCCCAAAGGTTGTGTGGGACTTTAGGCAAGTTGCGTACCCACTCTGATTTTCAGTTTTTCAGTCTGTGAAATTGGAAGACTGATTTTGTTAATTGTTTATAATTGTTTATCCCCCCTTGTTAGTTTATAATTGCTTGTAATAAAAGAAGATATGTGTTCGTATATTTTTGTTACTATAAAATTTAAACACAGAGTAAAACTACCTCTTTATGACAGAGTAATAATGTGATTGAAGGAGCCCTGGTGACATAAGGCTGTGTTGGGCTGCTGACTACAAGGTCAGCAGTTTGACTCCACCAGCTACTTTGTGGAAGAAAGATGAAGTTGCTTCGCCTCTAAAGGTTAGCATGCTTGGAAACCCTGTACAGGATCACTGAGTCAGTACCAACACAGCAGCAACAATAAAATGGTTGAGAGCAAGCATGCATTACCTGAACTTGAGTGTCAGTTTTACCTTAGGCAAACATTCATTACCTCTCTGAATTTTAGTTTACTCCTTTTTAAAACGGGGCCAGTAATAATACTTCCTACCTCATCATGTTGTTGTGAGAATTAAATGACTTAAAACTGCAAGGTGCTTAGAACAGTATTTGGCACATGGGAAGCACTCATATGTGGCTAGTATTAATATTATCACCTGTCCAACTCCAGGACGTTCAGAATATTTATCTTTCTTTTACTTGTTTTCTTGAAACATGTTAAGTGTCATAGAGTGCATTCCGACTCATAACAACCATGTATAGGCTTTCTAAAGAGCAGCTAGTGGGTTTGAACCACCAACCTTGCAGTTCGCAGTCCAGTGCTTATCCTACAGTGCCACACCAGGACTCCATATGATAATTGCTTATTGTAATAAGTTCATATTTATGCTAACAAATCTCTATATTGATAAATGCTCCAGCTATAATCCTCTTTACACTGATTGCTTTGAATAGCCAGAGTAATACCCCACTACACAAACAGAAGACTCGATGTACACTGTTGTTATTAAGTGCCGTCACATTGGTTCTGACCCATAGTGACCCTGTATAGGATTTCCAAGGTGAATTTAAACCACCGACCTTGTGGTTCAGACTGACTTTGCAATCTAGAGCATTAACCCACAGCACCACAACACCAGGGCTCCTGTTGTACATGGGTTCTTGGAAAATTATCATTCTTTTAAACAGTAAAAGAGCATACTTGGCAGTTCTGGGAAGACTAGGTGTGACATAAGAGCTAGGAAATGAATGTAAAAGACTTAGTGTCTTCTATAGCCACTGGTAAATTTTTCAAAAAGGTATAATTGCACAGTGGTAGCAATTTGGATAAGTACTGGATTACTAACTATAAGGTCGGCAGTTCAAACCCCCCAACTACTTCTCTGTGGGAAGATGAAGCTGTCTGTTCCCATAAAGATTTACAGTCTCAGAAAATAATAGGATTGGGTTGATAAGAGTTGGAATTGCCTCTATGGCAGTGGGGTTTCAGGTTTATACCAGTAACTTTAGAAGTTTGGGTTTTTAGGAAAGTAATATGTTGTTGTTGTCAAGTGCCGTTGAGTCGATTTCGACCCACAGCGACCCTGTATAGGGTTTCCAAGGAGCAGCTGGTGAGCTTGAACTGCCGACCTTGCAGTTCAAACGGCTTTACAGTCTGGCACATGAACCCAATGCACCACACCAGGACTCCAAAAGTAATACAAGGAGGCTTCAAAAAGTTCATGGAAAATAGAATTAAGCGATAATGGACTTTTCCCATGAACTTCTTGAAGCACCCATGTGTTTTCAAAAACACAATGAAAATGTGCTAATTTATTTTATGTAAGCTATTTTGCCCTTTCTATTTTGTGGTGTGACACTAGGATAAACACTGGATTGCTCACTGCAGGTTGGCAGTTCAAACCCATCAGCCACTCCTTAGAAACCCAGTATAGGGTCGATGGCACTAACAACAAACATTTTGGAAAAATCCAGTATCCTCAAAATGTTTTATCCCATTACCTTCCTTCCTACGAATACTTTAAGAATGTTTTCGATAGCACATTAGAGAATAAGACAAATTTGGGATTCTAGTAGATGAGTTGGCAGTTCAAATCCAAACCAGCTGTTCCTTGGAAACCCTACACAGGGTCTCTATGAGTCAGAACTGACTTGACGGTACTTAACAACAACATTAGATGAGTAACATTAAATACTAAAAATTGTAAAATAATTTTGGTTTGGTTCTGAGCTGAATTGTTCAAAATTGAATAAAAGAGGGAAGAAAGGTCAGAAATTATTTTAAAAGCTTACCAGATAGAGATTTCTGTAATGGCTGTATGAGGAACTCAAGCACAGCAAATCCTTTTCACTAGAGAAGCAACTATTAAACTGTTCAAGATACTCAAGACAAGCATTAAAAAAGTCTCTGGAAATTGAGAAACATTTCTTCAAGGGTATTACTGACTCTCTGAATCTGGATAAGAACAATGGGAAGTTATGGCACTAGGGTCCAGACTTCCACCCTACCTTCAGCTCCCTGGACTAGAAGATCTATTTTGGATGAACAGGGCAGACCATGAAATCTGGTGGATCCCTTTCCTCCCAGGTTCTAGTCTGGGTAGGTGGGCAGCCAATGAAGACCACTGGCCCTCATCTCCCAACTCTGTGTTGTGGAAGATGGATTCTGAGTGGGCTTGGCAGTCCGGTCTCTCCTCCCGCTCCCCCCAGCAAACGTCCACTCTATAAGAAGGTTCTGGGTAGCGTATAGCCAATGTGACCCATGCACTCACTTGCATAGTAGTTTTTTTTCTTTTACTTGATTTAAAGAACAATTTTATGAAAATAGGACCAAAAAGAGCATGAGGCATAGAAAAATAACATGATGTTAAGCTTAACTTGCACCATATCAATATTTATGAGTATGATTGGATTGAATCTACTCAAAAAGCATAGATTGTCAAACTGGATTGAAAACCAAGATCCAGCTACATACTACTATTTACAAGAGACACACTTTGGAGTCAAAGATGTAACTAAGTTAAAGGTAAAAGGGTAGAAAAGGTACCATGCAAACAGCAACCAGAAGAGATCCAGAGTGACTATTGTTGTGCCACTGAGTTGGTTCCAACTCATAGCGACCTTGTACAGGGTTTCCGAGGAGTGGCTGGTGAGTTTAAACTGCTGACTTTGTGGTTCAAACTGACCTTGCAGTCCAGTGCTTTATCCCACAGACCTTAAGACAAAAATGTTGCCAGCAACAAAGGAATATTGCATTTGAGGCAATCAAAAGTACCATGGCTTGAGTTAGTTGCACTTAGTCCTCAAATTGATACCTTTGCTCCAGAACACTTTAAAGAGATCTTGTGCAGCAGATTTGCCTAATGCATTATGTTGTTTGATTTCTTGACTGCTACTTCCATGAGTGTTGATAGTGGAGCCAAGCAAAATGAAGTCTCTGGCAACTTCAATTTTTTTCTCTATTGTTATGTTATTTACTGGTACAGTTGTGAGGATTTTTTGTTTTCTTTACATTGAAGTGTAATCCATACTGAAGGTGTATGTCAAGCCCTCTTCACTTTGAGCAAGCAAGGTGGTACCATCTACATATTTTAGGTCGTTAGTGAATCTTCCTCCAATCCTGATGCCAAATTCTATTTCATATAATCCAGTTTCTCAGATTATTTGCTCAGCATACAGAATTGAGTAAGTATGGTGAAAGAATGCAACCCTGGTGCATGCCTTTCCTGATTTTAAACCATTGTTCTGTTTGAGTGTGACTGCCTCTTGGTCTATGTACATGTTCCTCATGAGCACAACTAAGTGTTCTGGAATACCTATTCTTTGCAATGTTATCCATAGCTTGTCATGATCCACACAGTTGAAAGCCTCTGCATAGTCAATAAAGTACAAGTAAACATCTTTCTGGTATTCTCTGCTTTCAGCCAAGACCTGTCTGATGTCAGCATTGACATCCTTTGTTCCATATTCTCTTCTGAATCAGGCTTGAATTTCTGGTAGTTCCCTGTTGATGTACTCTTGTAGCCGTTTTTGAATTAAGCAATATTCTACTTTCATGTGATATTAATGATACTGTTCAAGGATTTCCACTTTCCATCAGTTTACCTCCCTTTGGAATTTGCACAAATATGTCTCTCTTTGAGATGGTTGACCAGGTGGCTATCTTCCAAATTTCTTGGCATAGCTGAGTGAACCCCTTCGGTGCTTCATCAGTTTGTTGGTAGATTTCAATTTATATTCCATCAATTCCTGGATCCTTTTTTTGGCCAATGCCTTCCTTCAGTATAGCTTGGACTTCCTTCAGTACCATCAGTTCTTGATCATATGCTACCTTTTGAAATGGATGAACATCTGTCTTTTATTGGGGGGTGGGTATAGAAGTGTAGTGGTTACGAATCGGGCTGCGAACCTTAAGGTCAGCAGTTCGAAAATACCAGCTGCTCCGCAGGAAAAAGATGAGGCTTTCTGCTCCCGTAAAGATTTACAGCCTCGGAAACCCTGTTCAGGGTCGCTATGGGTCGGAACCGACTCAACGGCACTTAACAACAACAACAACAGTGACTGTATATAGCTTACATATTCTTTTGATGTTTTCTGCATCATTCAATATATTGCCCATAGACTACTTCAGGTACTGCAAATTGAGGCTTGAATGCTTTCTTCTGTTCTTTCAGCTTGGGAAATACTGAGTGTGTTCTCCTCTGATTTTGTAAACTCCAGGTCTTTGCACATTTCATTATAATACATGACTGTCTTCTCGAGCTACCCTTTGAAATTATCTTTTCACCTCTTTTACTTCCATTCACTTTAGCATCTCTATGCTGGAGAGGAAGTTTCAGAGTCTCTGACATCTGTTTTGAGCTTTTCTTTCTTTCCTGTCTTTTTGATGACCTTTTGTTTTCTTCCTGTATGGTGTATTGATGTCAACCCACAACTCTTCTGGTCTTTGGTCAGTAGTGTCTAATGTATCAAATCTCTTCTTGAGATGGTCTCTAAATTCCAATATGATATTTTCAAGGTCATATTTGGGATCTCGTGGGCTTGCTTTAATTTTCTTCAGCTTCAGCCTGAACTTGCATATGAGCAATTGATGGTTTGCTCCTCAGTCTGTCCCTGGCCTTGTTTTGTCTGATTGTTCATTTCTCTTTCCACAGATGTAGTCAGTTTGATTAATGTGTATTCATTCCATCTAGTGAGGTTCATGTTTATAGTCACCTTTTATGTTGTTTTAAAAGGTATTTGCAATGAATAAGTCATTGGTCTTGCAAAAATCTGCCATGCGATATCTCCCACATTGTTTCTATCACCAAGGCCTTATTTCCAACCTTTACATTCCCATCATCAGTAATTATCACTAGTCTTGAAGAAGTTGGTAGAATTCTTCAATTTCATCACCACTGACTTTAGTGGTAGGTGCATAAATTTGAATAATAGTGGTATTAACCAGTCTTCCTTGTAGATGTATGGATATTATCCTATCATTGTACTTCAAGATCTTGAAATGGTCTTTTTGATGATGAATATGACACCATTCCTCTTGAATTCGTTGTTACCAGCATAGTAAACCATATGATTGTCAGATTCAAAGTGGTCAATACCAATCCATTTCAATTCAATGATGCTTAAGGCATTCCTTTTCATTTTTTACAACTTTCAATTTTCCTAAATTCATACTTCGTACATTTCACATTCTGTTTATTGATGGATGATTACAGTTGCTTCTCCTCAATTTGAATTGTGCCCCATCAGCAGATGAAGGTCTGAAAGTTTTTCTCCATTTGCATCATCATGGTCAACTCTACTTTGAGTTGAGTAGACTGTGCATGGTGTTTTCTAATGGACCACTGTTGTTGTTGTTAAGTGCAGTCGAGTTGGTTCCGACCCATAGCTACCTTGTATAGGATTTCCGAGGAGCAGCTGGTGAGCTTGAACTACTGACCTTGCAGTTCAGATGGCTTTTGCAGTCTGGCGCATTAACCCAAAGCGCTACACCAGGACTCCAATGGGCCATAGAAGTAGGTAAAAAAGTCAACAAGGAAGTAGAAGACTTGAACAACACTGTTAGCCAATTGGACCTAACATAGCACACTTTACCTAACAACAACACAGTGCACATTCTATTCAGTTGTATACAGAACATTCTACAGGATAGGCCACATGCTAGATCATAAAACAAGTCTAAATAAATTAAAAGAATTGAAATCATACATAGGATTTTCTTTAGCCATAGTGGAATTTAATTAGAAATCAACAACAAGGAAATTTGGGAAATTCACAAATACATGGAAATAAAACCACACAGTCATAAATAACCAGTGGATCAAAGAAGGAATCACAAGGCAAATTATTAAATACTTTGAAGTGAATGAAAATGAAAACACAACATACCAAAATTAACTGCAAGTAGCTAAAACAGTTCTTAGAGGGAAATCTACAGCTATAAATGCCTATCTTAGAAGAAAGCTCTGAAATCAGTAAAACCTTTTACCTTAAAAAACTGGGCAAATAAGTGCAAACTAAACCCAAAGCAAGCAGAAAGAAAGAAACAGTAAAGATTAGGGTGGAAGTAAATAATAGAAAAGCTGTCGAGAAAACTGAAAACAGAAGTTGCCTCAGAAATGGTCAACAAATCTAACAAAGTTTAGATGTCCTAATCAAGAAAGAAAGATTCAGATGATTAAAATGAGGAATTGAGGACACATCACTACTGATTTTAGAAAATAGGATTAAAGGGAATCATGGGAACAAGTCATATCATACTAGTGGGAATATGAAATAGTGCAGTCTCTTTGGGAAACAGTGAGGCAGTTCCTCAAAAGTTAAATATAGTTATCATGTGACCCAGCAACATAAGTCCACACAAAAATATGAATGTGCATAGGAGCACTGTCCATTTAAAAGAAAAAAACAACAAACCCACTGTTGTCAATTCAGACTCATAGTGACCTATTGGTACAGTGGTTAAAGTGCTTGGTTGCCAAACAAAAGTTTGGCAGTTGTAACCCACCAGCCGTTCCACAACAGAAATGTCTGGCAATCTGCTTCCATAAATATTTACAGCCTTGGAAACCCTGTGTGGTAGTTCTGCTTTGTCCTGCAGAATTGCTAGGAGTTGCTATAAGCATTATTTGTAATAACCAAAATCTGGAAGCAGCTCAAGTGTCCGTCCATCTACCGATGAAGGGATAAACAAATTATGTTTTTTTTCTGGTGTGGTGCTATAGGATAAGCAGTAGACTCTGAACTACAAGGTTGATGGTTCAAACTCACCAGCTGCTCCTTGGAAACCCTATACAGGGTCCCTACGGGTCAGAACCAACTTGACATCACTTAACAACAGCCATACAGTGTATTAATATTTAGCATTAAAAAGGAATGATATACCAATACATAGTACAACATGGATGGACCTTAAAAACATTATGTGGAAGAAGCCAGCCACAAAAGAGCACACATTGAATGGTTCCATTTATATAAAATTTCTAGAGTAGTCAAATCTAAAGAAATAGAAAGTAGATTACTATTTACTTACCTAGAGCTAGGCATGGGAATGTGAATGATTGCTAAGAGGCATGAAGCTTCTTTCTGTTAAAAACAGAACCAAAATTTTTTTATTGTGAATTGCGTGAAGGCTTACAGAGCAGATCATCAGTTTTGCATCCAGCAAATCCTGTACTTTGCTTCATTGCAATTATTACAATCCCCTCTATATACCATCAGTTAACAGTATTTGCCTCTGTTCACTTTAGCTATTGCATTCTTCCCTGTATCTTCCTTCCTCTGCTAAACTCCATCTTGTTGTCTATTGCCTGCCTTGTCACCCATGTTAACATGTGGTCTACCCTCTAGCCAGAGAATAATTTCCCCTCTTCTATCTCCCTGTAAACATCACAGATTGTTTCTTTTATTAAGAAAACCTTTTCTTAACTTTTTACAACATTGGTTTCAACAATATTTGTCCTTTGTGATAGACTAATTTTCACTCAGCATAATGTCCTCTAGGTTCATCCCTGTTTTGAGGTGTTTCACAAATTCATCGTTATTTTTCAGTGTTGTGTAGTATTCCATTGTGTGTATGTTCTGAAGTTTTTTTAACCATTCTTCTGTTGACGGACATTTAGGCTGTCTCCATGGTTTTATGTGTCGCTTGTAGACCGCATATTGAAGGGTCCTGTTTCCTTATCCGCTCTGCTCTGTCTCTTGACTAGTATATTTAATCCATTTATACTCAGCGTAATTATTGACAGGTATGAATTAAATTGCTGTTACTTGGTTGTGTGTGTTTGAGGTGCTGCTGGTTTCTTTGTTTCACATAATTTTCTGCACTGATTTCGTTTGTCTGTGGGTTTTCTTTTCATGTCTGTTTTGTTACTGTTTACTAAATTCTTTTGATTTTCCTCTTTTATTTTGGAGTGCTGGTGTATTAATTTTCAGGGGAAATTACTGGCTGTCCTATAATTAATTTTTTTTCTATGTAAAAAGCCTTTTTTCTTGAAATCTACTTGCCTTCCTTGCCATCTGAATGATCTGTAGCTATACTGTTCCCTCATTTTGCTTTGTAGTTGACTTCATTATTAGCTGATATCTCTGGTTCCCTATTTTTAGTCTTGTAGGTTTGTTTTACTTTAAATACTTCTATATTTAGATTGGAGTCCTGGTGTGGCACTGAAGGGTAATGCACTGGACTGAAAAGTCGGTTTGAACTGCAAGGTTGGCAGTTCAAACTCACCAGCTGCTCCTTGGAAACCCTATACAGGGTCTCTATGAGTTGGAACTGATTTAATGGCACTAACAACAACAACATAATCTAGATTGAGTTCTGGGTGGTGTTGTCATGTAGGGTAATCTCAGATTGATGTTTGCTGTTGTTGGTTTTCAGTTATTATAAATTACTTAATTTCTGTTCATCAGGAAATGTCCTAATTTCACCTTCATACTTGAGGTACTTTGCTGGGTATATGATTCTTGGTTGGCAGTGTTTTTTGTTTCAGAGTTTTGTATATGTCATCCAATTGCCTTCTTGCCTGCATGGTTTCTGTTAAGAAATCAGTTTATTCTTATTGGTCCTCCTTTATTAGGAGGGACAGGGAAATGGAGCTATAGAAGAGAAAAATAAGAGAGAAAATAAACAGAAGAAATTTAATTAAAAGCACAAAAGATTAGTTAAATAGAGAAAAGAAGAACAGGAAGGTGGAGCTATAGAAAATAAAAATAAAAGAAGAAATTATAAATACTTAGAAAAACCAGGAAGAGGGAAGATGAAAAGCAAAAGAGAAAAAGTAGTAAAGAAAGACCAAAGGGGGAAAACAAAGAAGAGGAAAATGAACATAGAAGAATGAAAACCAAGCAGATATACAAAGGATGAACTTCAAGGGAATAGAAAGAATGAGCAAACAAAATCAATGAAAGAAAAAACCCAAGCTTGGAAAACCAGTGCAGCTGTTGGACCTGGAGAAGAGAAACCTGTGGGGCACTCCCGCAAGCTAAGGAGCTCATGAGGTGGGTGTGGGAGGGATGTGACAGCAGAGTTCCTGTTCAGGGCACTCAACCCAGAAGTAGTTTATGTATCTGCTGTCAGTGTCTATTAGGACCACAGGACAGCTGGGGGCAGGGAGACTGATTAAATGCTGGTCTGGTGTCTCTGCAGATTCTGTAGGTCTGGAGCTGAGCCTGCCTAAATCCAGGCACCAAAGCAATGCAGCTTGCCTTTGTCTTGCACTGGCGTGGCTCCCAACCATGTGGCTATGAACCTCTAGAGTGCAACTCCTGGAGAGCAGGGTCTGTGCTGGGGGTGGATGAGGGTGGTAGCTCACCATCCCTTTGGTCATCAGGAGGTAGTGGGGAAAAAGAAGGACTCGTACCTTTCACGTCACCTGTGTGAATCTTTTCTGCCAGGCAACCTTCTATTGTCAAATCTGCTCACATAATGATCAAACCACATCTGACTGGCCTTTCAACATTCAGTCTCCCTCTTTCGTTGTCCCTGCTCAGCATCATTTTTGAAGTGATAGAAATGCTGTAAAATTAGATTGTGGTGATGGTTACACAGTTCTGTAAAAATCATCTTAATTGTACACTAAAAATGGGTGATTTTCTGGTACGTAAAGTATATCTCAAGAAAGCTGTTTTAAAAGATTACCACATAAATTGGAGTTAAAATGCATTGTCTGGCTGTGTTTGGATGGCTGTCTGCCTCTCTCTTTTATGTCCCTCCTTCCACCCCATTCCAGCTGAAGGACAAGATGTGTCATTCTGTTTATTCAAGTTTTTAAAATTATGTATTTCTCTGTGAAGCTTTATATTTTTCTTCATTCAATCAGTTACCTAGGAGATAGTCTGAGGGATCCAGAGGATGCTGCTTTACTAGAGATGATCCAAAGAACAGATCATCTATTTGAGAGGGTATAAAACTGGCTGTGACATTCTGTTGTTCATTTCTTGAGGAAAAAAACAATGAGATTCTCTGTAAATCAAAAACCAAACCTCTTGTACGCGAAACTCTCTGCTTCACAGAGAGATTCTTTGAGAGAAAGTCAAGAACCCATTTATATTTATAATTTTTCTTCCCATTGTCAGTAACTCTGAGATAGCAGCTATTTTGGCTCATAAATCTCTCTCTGTAGCACTGATACTTTCTTTAGGAATGTCTCTTAGATGTGAACATATCAGGCAAATCATGTATATATTTTGTGGGACTTTGATTCATATTATCAAATTGATTTCCTAAAGGCTTGCACCAAGTTGTACTACTCCCAGAAATGGTGAGAGTGCATCTCAGTTTTTTTTTTTTTTTTAAGATTGATTATTTCTTGAATAGAGTGATCATATTTTCTTCTGCCATTTGTTCACTGTATTTTTTTCATACTAATGAGTATGAATATTATTCGTTTGTCATTTGTGGAAAATTTGCTTCCAGATTTGTTCACTTCTCATTTTGTTGTGATAGATTTTGATGTACAGGAATAGTACTTTTTTTTAAGGTTTTTATTGTGGGTTGAGTAAAGGTTTACAGGGCAGACCATCAATTTTACATTCATCAAATCATTGCAATGTGGTTACAAATCGGGCTGCTAACCTCAGGGTCACCAGTTGGAAACTACCAGCTGTGCCACAGGAGAAAGATGGGGCTTTCTGCTCCTGTAAAGATTTACGGCCTTGGAAACCCTGTACAGGGTCGCTATGAGTCGGAACCAACTGCATGGCACATAACAACAACAACAGCATGTACCATCAGTTAACAGCATGTCTCTATAGTCACTTTAGCTTTTTTCAAAAACAACAACAACAACAAAAAAAAAAAACCCACTCAGGCATATATAATAATTTACACCTCCAAAAGGCACATTCTGAAAGTCTGCCTCCTGGCCACCTGCTCTTAGTCCCTTTCTTCCCATGAATCTGGAGTCCTCAGCCGCTCCCTCTCTCCATGTCCCCATCTCTGCCTCAGTCTCTGGCGTCGCTGCTAATCTGGATAAGGTCCAGCATTCTTTCTGCTTGTGCTCTGCTCCCTCGATGGTCCTAGGGTCCTCTGTTTCTGGACTGTAAGATTAACTACTCCCCTGTTTTTGTTACAAAACTTCTACCTTTACAGTTGTGAGAGTTGCAATTAGTCATGATAACAATTATTCACTATTGAATCATACGAATCTTATCCCCATCTCTTTTCACCCGACACATCTAGACAAGATGCAAACTATTCAGTGGGGACTCTTCCCTCCACCCCACCCCCACACTCTTAAACTAAACTCCCTCTTGAAACCTTGTAAGCCAATCACTTCGTGCCGTTATTGCCCCCACATTTTAGGTAGCCAATGTCTAAGTTGCCCATCCCTGTCTACCATGTGTACAGAGGGGATAGCATTGATTCTTGATGTGAAGACATGAAGACGCCTTCCCACTCTGTTGGTATTTAAAGTTACTACCTCCATGAGTATAGGCCAAGTTCATCAAATTGTAGCAATCTATATCCTTGTTTCTTTTATAAAAAAAATAATTTATTTTTTATTTTTTGTAATCTTCTCTAGTCGAGTTCTGATTATCAAGCCATTGAGGCTAGGTCAAATAGGTACTATCTGCAAGTTTGGGTGTTCTTGTGTATCTCCCCTCACTTCATCTCAGCTGGATGCTTCACTCTCAGCTCTAGCCCTCTGTGGCTATGTCCTTGTCCATGGTCTCAAGTGTCCTCAGGTCTCACCATACTTTGGACCAACCAGCCCTTCTTCTTCTCACTCTCATCTCCAGGTCAACGGGAGTCAATGGGCTGTGGTTGAACTCAGCCCATTTCTTCACTGCTGCCTTTCCTCCTCTTCCACTCACCAGTAGACCAATGTGGTCATCAGCAAGCTTACATGCCTGTTGATGTGTTCCCTTTGAGAGTCAGTCTTAGAGTGGAGTTTGTCCTGCAGGAACTTCATTGCTTGCCTTGATGGCTTCCTGGAGAACAGCTTGCTTATTCTTGTAGTTGCCAGTCATGCTGACATTTTTGTTTTGGGTTTTTCCTGATGATCTTTTTTTGAAGATGTATCTTTTGTTGCTCTAGCTGTTCCAGGCTGGTCTGCTTGTCCTTTCTAGTGGGAATGTCCCACCTCATAAGGTTCTGGATGGGACTCAAGGTTCCACCTAAGGTCCTATACTCTGCAAAGGCTTTGCCAGAGGCCTATTCACTGGGCAAGTTCTGGAACACCTTTTAGGTATTCCAGTCAGTTATAGGCTTACAAGTTTTCTGTAATCATGTTTCCCAACATTCCTTTCTATTCCATTCAACTATTTTACAATAGTAGGCAAGGGAAACCACTATTCATAAGCCAGTCAAGCATTTTAGTATTGTTTCCCCTCTTCAAATTATGCCTAGATTTCTGTATCACAGAGCCCTGTTGTTCCAAGGTTGAGCATGCATCACTATTTACCTCTGTCCCACTTAGGCCATGCGAACGTGTCTCAGTGTTCCCCTATCTACCTTGTTCTTCCACCTCCTCCCCCTTCTTGTATTGCCCTCCCCAACACCCGAACTAAACCCCCCACCCCAACCCCACTGTTGTGGTTACCTTGTTGTTGTTGTTAGGTGCCATAGAGTCGGTACCGACTCATAGTGACCTTATGCACAGCAGAATGAAACACTGCCTGATCCTGGGCCAACTGCACTACTGTTGCCACACATGAGCCACTTGGCCAATCCATCTCATTGTGGTTACCTTATGTGCCATTAATTCTTCCCTCCATTTAAGACAGTCTATTTTATCTTGTAATCTACCTCACCTTCTCACCACCTGGGTCTCTGTTCCTCTGGGTTTACTTTTTTTCCACATTGTATTTGTTTTGATCATAGACTGACCTCCCAGGTCCTCTGTTCTTATAATTTTATTCTGTTCTTAACGCTTCCATTTGTCAATTGAGTTGATGCTGCCATGTACGTCATTCTGTAGTTGTTGTGTGTTCTTGTTGGTTCTCAGTTCACAGAACTCTGTTTAGGATGTTTTTCATAGCAGGGTTGGCTTTGGCAAAATCCCTTAGCTTCTGTTTATCCTGGGATGTTTTGATTACACCATCGTATTTGATTGACAGCTTTGCTGGGTAGAGGATTCTTGGTCGGAAGTTTTTTTTTTTTTCCTTTCAGGGTTTAATATATGTCTCCCCATTGCCTTCTTGCCTGCATGGTTTCTGTTGAGAAGTAAGAACTTAATCTGATTTGCCTTTGTATGTTGCACTTCTATTTTCCCTAGCTGCTTTCAGGATTCTGTCCTTATCTTTGATTTGGGAGAGCTTGATTATTATAAGTCTTGGTGATTTTCTTTTAGGGTCTATCCTTCCTGTTGTTCATTGAGCTTCTTGAATGCTTATATTTTCACTTTTCAGGATGTTAGGAAAATTTTCTTCCAGAAGCTCTTCAACTATCTTCCTCTGTGGACTTGTGTGATTGTTCCTGTTCCAGAATGCCAGTAATTCATGTTGTCCAACATGAATCTTAGGCTTTCTTCAGATTTTTTTAAATCCTTTTTTGTGCTTGCTCTTCTGTCTTAGTAGCGTTGAGAGATTTACCTTCTAGCTCACTAGTTCTGGCTTCTATCTCTTCAATTCTACTCCTTTGTCCTTTCAGTATATTGCCCAATTCTGATAGTAATCGTTTGAACCTCTTTCTGTAGGTTTTGAATTGTTGCCAAAGCTGTATCTATCGTATTTGATTGTTCCTGTAGCACTTTCCTGACTTCTTCCTTATTTTGCTCAAGTACATTGTATAGTGTTTTGATACATTTTATAATCATTTTTATGAATCCTTCTTAGGCATTTCGAAAGCCTGCCCATCTTCCAGTATGGAGTGTAGGTCTACTTCCGGCTCATTTGCCTCAGTCACTTTATCTCATTTCTGGACATGTGCTGATATATTGTCATCTGTTTCTGCCTTTTGGGCATATTCAGGAGTTATCTGTGGCCTTGAAACTTAGATGGGTGTGTATTTTGGTATTTTTTATGCTTTCTGATTGTCTCCAGGTAGATGTGATCAGGAGATGGGCTTCCCTTTTCACTCTTCTTCCTGAGAAATTTCAAGATGCCACTCAGGAATAGTACATTTTTATATAAGTAGTGTATTGATGTTTTCTTTTGTGATTTCTGTGAATAAATTCTCATCTAGTTTTCTTCTCTTTTATATTGCCTTCATTTCTTAGTTTAATTTTTAAATCTGTGTGAAATTATGAAGTGTGAGTTTAGTATCCAAATTGATTTTTATTTCAAAATAGCCACTTTTCTAGGACAGTTTATTGAATAATCAATCTAGTCCTTCTCCATTAATTTGTGATGCCTCATTTGTCATATACTGTTACTGGTAAGTGCTGTTGAGTCTGTTGTGACCCATAGTGACCCTGTATAGGGTTTCCGAGGAACAGCTGGTGAATTAGAACCTCCGACCTTACGATTCAAACCGACAGTTGGGTCCAGTGCTTATTCTATAGTGCCATACCAGGACTTCCATTTCTCAGATAATGTTATATGTTAATGATCTTTTTTCTAGACTTTTGATTCATTGATTTGTCCCACTATTCTTGTATCAATATTGTTGCTTTTGTACCATCAATTTGTCTCATAATTTTGTTAACTAGTGTGGTTTTATAGCATATTTTAATATATAGTATGACAAGCTTCTATTCTTTCATTATTCTTGTTTGTTGTTGTTAAGTGCCATCAAATCAGTTCCAACTCAAAGCAACCCTGTGTATAGGGTTTCCAAGGCTTTAAATTTTCATGGGAGCAGAAATCCTCATTCACATGTTTATTTAGAATCATGTTATCAAATTTTAGAAAATTCCATTGGGGCTTAGATTTCAGTTGCATTAAAATTTTGAAATAATTGATATTTTTCCGTCATTTTTTGTTCAGAAAGGTTTTTTTTTTTTTGTCATGCAAACCATCTTCATATACAAGGAAATACATGTATAAGTGATAGACTTTTTTTCTCTTTTCTCCTCCCTGCCCAAACTTCACAGTAGACCAATTCTTTCCCAAATATATCACCAGCTTACAACATAGATCCACTTTTGCATTCTTAACAACTCATTCTAGTCATCTGATTACGTGTTATGTCACTCTCTTTAGACAAGTATTAGTTAAAATTGTAAGTAAGCAGCAGTCTTGCTTACTTTGAATAAATGAAATTCTCCCTCTACTCATTTTTCTTATTGATGATACATAGGATTTAATTTTGAACATTTTCTTTTATAATAGCCATTTGTAGAACATCCTTGTTAACTCAAAAGAATTCCCCTTTATATGAAGAGAACTGTTCGTGATGATTCATCACTAGCTTTCAGAGTGGATGGGTGGTAGTTACAAAATACTACATTTGAACAAATGGCATTTTATTAAAAAACAAATATTTCTTACTCAGAGCTTTAGAATGTATATATAGAAAGACGGATTCATTCCCTCCCTACAACGACCCCATAGGGGATCGTAAAAGGAGCATCATTTATCAGTCCAAGTTAACAATTGAATGCTGAGGTGGGAAGAAGTGGAATGATGTAACCAGAGCACCAATCAAAGGCAGAGTTGGAAGGTCTTTAGTTGCCTTCATCACACAAGAATAATTGCAATTATGTGAGTAATGTCATCAGAAAACCTTAGTGAATGTCTTATCCTAAATGATTATTTTTGGACACTTGTGGCTATATCTCATTTTGCTATTACACTTTGGCTTATTTGGGGGTGTGTTTAGGTTATGATTTTCTTTGCTAGATTGTAAGCTCCTTGAAGGAAGATGCCACATTGTACTCACCTTGGAATCAACTTTAATTGTTGAATTGGGTGTGCTTATATTTACGCTCTAACCCTTTTGAGGGAATCCTGATGGCACAATGATTAAGCACTTGGCTGCTAACTGAATGGTTCAAACCTACCCAACAACTCTCTCAGAGAAAGATCTGGTGATAATGCTCTCGTAAAGATCACCCTATTGGGCAGTTCTCCTCTGCCACATGGGGCTGCTTTTAGTTGGAATCAACGTGGTGGCATAGGACAACTGTACCTTTTGAATAACAAGTTACCAAAAAGAAAGCGACCAGAGGCAGAATAAGCACATTAAGTTATATATTTAAGGAGAAATACTGTCATTTGGAGATACTGCCTTTGACTTCTGAGAGCTGGAGAAGAGGGGAGACTACTTCAGTATCTGGTTTGGAAAATGAATCATAAGAATAGGTACTGAACTTTGCTCTCGGCCTGCTAATGGGTGGCTAGTAGAGATCGAGAAGGCTATCTATATACATGTATGGCTTCAAAGGAAGAGGTTTGAACTTGGTTTTAAGTTACACAAAGTGGAATTCAGTTATAAGGATCTTTTTGTATGTGAAAGAAGATGTCTACATTTTTCACATTTGCTTGTATGACATGAAAATGAAAGCAAGAGAATGCAACCAAGGCAAGGAAAGCTTTAGGATTTTATGTGATCATTTGAATCGATATTTGATTTTACACCCATCCCAAGTTTTCTAGGTGAAAGTGTATACAGTTAAATTTATTTTCTATACAATGGTGTATACACTCTTGTCTTTTTGTTGGAGTGTGAGGGCTAGGACTTAGCTTTTCTTTCCTCTTTTGAACTTTCCCCACTTTGGTTGCTCATCTTGTCAGAGCCTTGGAAAGTTTTAAAATGTTTATCAAAAGGGATGTTTGGATTTTGTGATTAGCCGTCAGTTTTGATTGCCAGTAACCCAGTGTTATGAATGATCAAGAATTAGAATTGTGTTTAAGATTTTCATTTTTGTAAACTCTACCTGTGTTACTACCCCCAAAGGAGACTTAGTAGCACAGAGTTCAAACACCTGACTGCTAACCTAACAATTATCAGTTCAAACCCACCATCAGGAGAAAGATGTGGCAGTCTGTTGTCATAAAATTACAGCCTTGGAAACCCTGTGGGGCAGTTTTGCTGTGTTATATGGGTCCTTATCAGTCAAAGTTGACTTGATGGTAATGTTGTGGGTTTTTTTCCTTTTAAACCACCTCTAGTTAACTTGTTGAAGATAGTAATGCTGGAGCAGGGGCATGAGCACTCCCAGTGGTGCACCCTGTGTAGGATCCCAGATTGAGGACCAATGAGGGGTCCCCAGGAGCTCTACACCCTTCCCTTGCTCTCACCTTCCATTATCCCTAAGGCCAGCGGGAATGGATACTTCAGTATTATCTTCCTTTGCAAAGGAAAATCTAATTTCTGGAATGTTTTGTCAGGAATTTTCCCTTTATTTCTTTTACTCCTTTTTAAGGTCACATTACTTGACAGATTAAAACAAGCAAATGAACACAAGCACACTGTTAATAATTGTATTAATTTTATTTTTTGTTTAAATGTTGTTCAGGGAAAAAATAACACCAATTGTTTTAGATTTGGATTTTCAAAAGCTTTGAAATAACTCTTTGATAACATTAGTAGGAGTAGTTGTTTTTTATTCTTACTAGCTTTCTTTGTGATGTATTTTTGACTGAATTGTTGAGCTAAAAGGTAAGACACTTGAAGTTACATGCAAAGAGAAATAAATCATGGATTTACTGATGTACACATCAGTAACAGTGGGCTGAGATAGGCAGATCAAGATGAGTTTCTATCTGTTGTTGTTGTTGTGTTGTGAAGTGCCTTCGAGTTGGTCCCGACCCATAGCGACCCTGTACAGGGTTTCCGAGGGTGTAAATCCTTACGGGAGTAGAAAGCCTCATCTTTCTCCCGCGGAGTGGCTGGTAGTTTCGAACCACTGACCTTGAGGTTTGCAGCCCGATTCGTAACCACTACGCTACCAGAGTTTCTATCTAGACTGTATAAATAATATATTTTAAAAAAACATTCCACACTCTCTCTCCTAAGCTTTGGCCCTATATTTTGCCCTTCCTTCTCAGGATTCATGTACAATTCACTTTAATGTTTACGAGACTCCCACCCTTTCACTTACTTTCCCCCCATCCCTTTCTCTGTTATGTTTCACATTTTAATCTCGACTGCATCTTGGAGTGGGTCCCTAGCGCATAGATTGTTGTTGTTAAGTGCCGCCGAGTTGGTTCCTACCCATAGCGACCCTGTATAGGGTTTCCAAGGAGCAACTGGTGAGCTTGAACCACCAACCTTGCAGCTCAAATGGTTTTGCATTCTGGCGCATTAACCCACAGCGCCACACCAGGACTCCATAGATAGATGTGTATATATGTACATGTGTGTCAGTCACTCTTATATTTGTGCAGGGTTAACAGGAATAACATGGACTGTTGAAATCCAGGATGACCCACAGAAACTCTTTTACTTAAAAACTCTTTTAAGCTTAACTCTTATGTCTACAGTTTTATTATAAATCTTTTATTAGAGAGTTCTGGTAGCATGCCATTTCACTCATCTTACTC
The DNA here is from genome assembly GCF_000296735.1 of Chrysochloris asiatica. Taxonomy (NCBI): domain Eukaryota; kingdom Metazoa; phylum Chordata; class Mammalia; order Afrosoricida; family Chrysochloridae; genus Chrysochloris; species Chrysochloris asiatica. Next base: position 15,430,110 of record NW_006408536.1, read on the forward strand.
CTTGCTGAATGACCAGAAACTCGATTCACAGAGGAAAGGAGATGAGCATCAGTTAGGTGGTTCTGCAGGATCAATCTCTCCATCCCTCCACATCTCCATAAATTATAAGCTGTATTGATCTCTTCACTTTGATGTATGAACTTATTTTACCAAAAGCCCGGGTGGATGTGGAAATTGGAATGTGATCTTTTATCTGAGCTGATGAGTCTCAGCTTTGTACTGAAGCAAAACAAAACAAAGCCACACAGGTCTGGATGGTCTCCTTTTTTCATCCTAAGATTATAAGGATAATGCACGACACTTGATCAGATTCTATAGACAGCCTGTCCATTTTCAGTGGCTTAGAACGAGACTGAAGGTTGCTTGAGGTTAGAAACCCATTATTTACTTTTCCATCCCTCCTTCTTCTGCTCAGGGTGACACTGAGATCTTCATTTTGAGATTCATGAGACAATGTTTAATTCTCTCTTGGGAAGATCATTTCACCTTTTTAGCCATTAGTTTCTCTACTGCAGATTCAAAGGTTGCTTTAGAAGTTTCTATTGTTTTTACCTGGTGTGGTGCTGTGGCCTAATGTGGCAGACTGCAAAGTCATTTGAACTGCAAAGGTCGGTGGTTCAGGCTCACCAGCTGTTCCTTGAAAACCCTATTGAGGGTCACTGTGGGTCAGGATCGACTCGATGGCACTTAACAACAGCAACAACTGTTTTTACATCTGGGAACCTTTTCTGAAAGTTTTTGTCCCTTTGGTTGACAAATTCTTGTATTTTCATTAGAATAACTTCTTTAAGGAGTTCTGGTAGCGTAGTGGTTATGAGTCGGGCTGCTAACCTCAAGGTCAGCTAGTTTGAAACTACCAGCAGTTCTGTGAGAGAAAGATGAGGCTTTCTACTTCCGTAAAGATTTACAGCCTTGGAAATCCTATACAGGGTTGCTATGAGTTGGGTCTGACTCCACGGCACACCACCACCACCACCACCTCCATACTTACTTCTTCAGATCAAGTACATGGTAACTGTTTATATATAGTCCTTCAAAACATTTTAGCCTGTATACCCTTATTTTGTCTCTGAAGTTTCTTGAAATGAAGAGTTTAAGGATCCTTACTCTACTTTTTGTAAACACTTCCCATGGTCAATTGTACATATCATCTACAGTCCCTTTTAGCTCTTGTAGTCAACAGTCATTTGTTGAATGAATCTCATTCCCTCATGACCTGTCAGAAGCTTCTGGAGAATTTTGGAGACTTCTGATTACTTGGTGATTTTGTTGAGTAATGAAGTGAAAACGTTGTGGCAATACTGGTTTCTGCTAATCTTTGATTCCGTGAGGTTGGGTGGATGGTGAGCTGAGTGTTCGCTTTGCATTCAGTTTAGCATGCTCAGAAGCCCTCCTAAAGGGCCTGGTATCATCTCCTTGTTTATTTAGACAGTGTTCTATAAAACGGCCCATGGCACATTGGATTGAATTACAAACACTAGGTGCCAATCCCATCCCCCAAGTTTTTGTAGATTGTGTCTAAAGACTGCTAACTAAATGATTTGCTTGTTTTAACTTATTTAATATTTCCATTTTAATACAGACAGATAAAAGGAATCCATAATAATATGACAAATGCCCACCACCAGCTAAGACATTTTAAAATGAACCTATGACATGTCACGTATGTTACCCCATCTCACTTCCATCATTGTGTGTGTTTTGAGGAAGAAAGGAACTCTTTTTTTTTTTTCTTTTCGAAAAACAACTTTTTATTATGATTTCGGTGAGTTTACAGAGCAAATTGGTTTTCCATTTCTCAACAATTTTTATACATTTTGCTTTGTGATACTAATTGCAATCTCTGTAATTTAACAGCTTTCTTCCCACTTATTCCGTGTTTACCATTTCCATCCATCCTTCTTCACTTTCCCGTCCTACTTTCTGAGCTTTATCCCTGACCAAATGTTGTTCTTTTTTTTAAAGTTTTTATTGTTAATTGAGTGATAGTTTACATGGGGAAACATCAGTTCGTTTCATTGCAATGATTACAACCCCCTGCATGCTTCATCATTCAACAGTATTTGCTTCTATTCCCTCTGTTGTTGTTGTTGTTGTTGTTGTTGTTGTTTTGATGTGCTCCAAAACACTCAGAAATCATTCAGACAGACATAGGGTACATCCTGTCCCCGGCCACCAGCACACATCCCCTCTCCCTCCATGAGTGTAGAATCCTCAGCTGCCTCCATCTCTCTGTGTCATCCTCTCTGCTTTGATCTCTGGTGTCGCAGCTTCTCTGGGTACGGTCTCTAACTCCATTCTTGCTTTTCTCCCTTGATGGTCCCAGGGTCCTCCACTCCGGGACTGTAAGATCAACTACTCACCCCTTTTTGCTACAAAACTAATACTTTTATAGTTGAGAAGAAAGGAACTCTTGATGAAGAATGACTTGAGTAAGAGAGCTTTCCTTCTGCTTTAACTTTCTGTTTGCTAAAGGTAGACATAGTACAACAAATAGGGAAGTAATAACCTTTTCTTGTCTTTTAAAATCAGTCTTTCTAGAAAATTCTAAAAAGAAATCCTTCTATAAATTTCTATGCACTCTTTGAACCTCATTCAATACAAGACATAGCGAAGGAAAGGTGTTCTGGTGTGGCTTTATAGCTAGCATAAGCACTCGACCGCAAGGTGAGTTTGAACCTCAGGGTCAGAGGTTCAGATTCACCAGACACTCCTCGGAAAACCTGTACAGGGTCACTATGAGTCAGAACTGACTTGATAGCACTTAATAACAATAACAGCCAAGGAAAATAGCACTTAACCCACCAGGACAAACTTTATCCTTCCTGACGGTTTGTTTTATGTGCTTTATGTGCCAGGCATTGTGGTATCAGTTGTTTGTTGCCACAATCATGCTGCATAAAAAAAAAAAAAAATCCACAAAACTTCAATGGCATACACCAACATGCATTTATTGCTAGATCTGGAGTCATATGGAAGCTGTCTGAGTAACTCTTCTGAATTCAGCTTGGCTTCCTCACATGTCTGGAGGTCAGCTAACATTTGGTTTAATTTGGGATGGTCTCGGCTGGCATGGCTGAGTGCCTCAGCTCTGTTTCAGAGCAAGTCTTGGGGTGGGGGTCTACTTTGCTTTTAAGGGAGGCATTTTAAAGTCAAGGGACAAAAGGCGTGCATGTATGGGGGGTGGTGGTAATGAATAAAGAATTAGGTCCTCAATGCAGTCTTGTCACCCCAATGGTCTATGCAAAGTAATGTTGTAGAGGCAGTTGTGTAATCCTCAAAACAACCCTGAGAAGTGACATTATTTCCGTTTTATTGTTGGAAAAACTGAGGCTGAGAGAGATGACATGACCTACTGAGTTGGTGCAGTTTGGGTTTGAACCTGGGTCTGTCAGTCCCCTTCCTCCACACTGCTTCTGTTCATCTCTTCTTTGGCATGTTACACTTTTGATTATCACGTCTTTGTGGAAATGATCTATTTTTTCCTTTTGTGCCCCTGTATTCTTCCTCATTACCCCAACTCCATCTCTTTTTTATATTTTGTGGACACTTCTCCAGTTTCTTAATTGTAAGCTGTTTTCATGGTCCTGTCTTTGGCACCTTTTATTTTGTAACTGCGCTCCTGGTCTCAGTCAGTGCTGTAAAGCATACAGCACCTAAACCCCACCTCTGAGCCAGGCCTCCCTGCTTAGTATCCCTTCCTCACACACACTCTCAGATACTGTCCTGGTTACTGGTCTCAGCTACAAGTCACAGACAGCTTGGTGCTGTAGTTAAGAGGTGTCAGTCCTCCACAGTAGAAAATCAAGAGGCAAGACAGGTTCCTGGGCCCAGGTTTTTACCTCTTTGCCTTGCCTCTTGCTGAGTTGGTTTCACCATACAGCCATCAGGGGCTTCTCTTTTTCTAGATGTCCTGGGCATACCCATCTATGTCCCTCACTATGCCACTCTGCTACCCATTACCGAACCAGTGGCTGCTTACCCATTACCGCACCCAGGTCATGTGGTCTGCAGTAGAGTGGTCTGCTCTTTAGTTGGTAGCATTCCTAACCTTTAGTTCATCTCATTAACACAACAGGATCACTCTTAACACCTTCATTTCCCTTCATCATTGTTGTTTCTTCCTTTGTGTTTGAGATCATTGGTGGTGGTGGTGGTGGTGTGCTGTGGAGGAGTGGATTCCAACTCATAGTGACCCTGCATAGGGTTTCTGAGGCTGTAAAGCTTTAAGGGAGCAGAAAACCTTGAGATTAGTAAAGGCCTGTTCTGTGCCGTTTTCTGGGCTTGTCTCTAATATTCCACAAGAAGGCCCCTCAGTGCCTGTTCCCAAGAGTCTAGGATTTGGGAGAGAGGCAGGGGATCAAGCAGTCTCCTCAAGGTGTGCATGGGGTTAAGAGGGAGCACTGTGCAGTGGCTGCTGTATGATCTGATGGTGGTACATACTTAGCCCGCCCTTAAAGTAAGTCAATGAAGGCGTTCGGGAGTGTGTTGCCATTAAACTAGTGATTCAGCCTTATTCAACCATAGCAATGTCTTTTATCTTTCCTTTAAAAAAAAAATGCCCCTGGTTTCTGATTTGGACCTGTTTTACTGCTTGAAGACGAGAAATCAGCAACAGATGACCCTCAAGCTAAATTCAATCAGTCTGTTTTAGTCATTAAAGTTTTATTGGAACGTAGTCACAACCATTCATTGAACACTGGTGGTGATGTCGAATAAGCACTGGACTACTAACCAAGAGATTGGCAGTTCAAATCCACCAACTGCTCTTCAGGAGAGAGATGAGGCTTTCTGCACCTGTAAAGGTTTACAGTCTTTGACACCTTATGTTGTTTCTATTGTGCGCTGTTGAGCTGGTTTCAGCTCATAGTGACCCTGTATAGGCTTTCCGAGAGTTGCTACTGGGTTTGAACTGGTGACTTTGTGGTTACCAGTCCAATGCTTATCCTATAGCACCACACCAGGGCTCTTGGAAACCCTATACAGGGTCGCTATGATTCAGAATTGATTTGATGGTAAGTGGATTTGGATTTGGTGTTTTTGATGACTGCTGTTGCACTACAATGGAGTCCTGATTTGGTGCTATGGAATAAGCACTGGACTACCAGCTGTAAGGTCGGTGGTTCAAATCCACCAGCCACTCCTTGGAAACCCTATACAGGGTCTCTATGAGTCAGAACTCACTCTATGGCACTTAACAACAATAAAAATTGCATTACAACAGCAGAGTTGTTGCCATAGAGACCGTATGGCTGCAAATCCCCTTACCAGAAAAGAAAGGTTTGCTGATCCTGTGGCGCTGTGGGTTAATGCACTAGACTGCAAAACTGTTTGAACTGCAAGGTTGGCGGTTCAAGCTCACCAGATGCTCCTCGGAAATCCTATACAGGGTCACTATGGATCGGAATTGACTTGACGACACTTAACAACAACAACAACTATAAACCAGTTGCAAGGTTTCTTTAAATTGTTAGTTTGGTGGTTCAAGCTCGCCAGCTATTCTTCAGAAACCGTATACAAGGTTGCTATGAGTTGGAACTGACTTGATAACATTTAACAACACAACAACAACAGCAACCATAAACCAGTAGAATAATCCAGTACCTGTCCTCTAGGCAGTTTCATTTTACAAAATGATACTGACATACGTATAATACATAGAAAGCATTGCCTTGAGTCCTCTAGAGTAAAAGGTGGATTATATTGAAGAAGGTTGTGTAGAGAGACTGATGGGCATTTTTCTTTCTGTTTCTCCCACTCTGTGGTTCCTTTCTCTGTGGTGGGTTTTTTTGTTTTTTTTTTTTGTCTGTTTGTGTGTGTGTGTGTGTGTGTGGAGTTTGTTTGTTTTCCTATGACTGAATCTTCACATTCGTTTTCTTGGTTCAAGTTTCTAGATTTATACTTTTCTACATTTACAATTTCTGAATGTACACATTCATGACACCCTGTTTCCTCCCTCTTGCAGGGAAAATAATGGTTCAGGTCAGTTTGGAAAAGGAAAAGTCTAAGTGAGAAACCATTGCTACTCTCACCTACTTCCAGGAAAAGTATAACTTGTTTGTTTAAATAAAGAGAGGGTAGATGTGTAGTAAATAAAGAGAAAAATCTTTATTTTGCATTGCATTGAATATATATAGAAAGGTAATATGCGTTACTACTTTTTATTTAGAAAAAGAAATCTGCTTACAGAGTTTCACTGGCAGATCGACATTCCCATTATCCACACTGCTCATTTGCTTCCAGTGGCCTTTTCAGGAAGCCACCCCTCCAAAGGGGCCTTGGCAAGCAACTAGTTGTAGCCCCTTATTGGTAGCCCACAGTAATGGACTTTATTGTTGTCATTACTACCAACCAGATCATCTGCTCATCAAGACAGCTTTTGTGCAGTAGTGGTGTTTAGACCTCACTGCTGTGTGTGTATTTGTTGTATATTTTTTCTTAGATTCACCTTAAGTTTTCTTAGACTTATTACAGAAATATTGTGTCCTGTGTTGCGCTGCAGGGTAATGCACTAGACTGCAAAGTTGGTTGGAATCACAAGGTCAGAGGCTCAAACCCACCAGCCAGCCACTTCTTGGAACCCCTTGGAGTCCTGGTGCTCAGGACTTGACTGCTAACCATGGGTGGGCAGTTCAAACCCACCAGCTGCTCTTTGGAAACCCTATACAGAGTCACTATGAGTCAGAACTGATTCAGTGGCACTTAACAATAATAACACTGTAGAAGACTAAAATAATATAGGGATGTCATGGTATCAAGAGTAAAAAAATTCCTGCCCTCACCCCCGTTGATACTCCCCAGAGGTGTTTTTGTTTTTTTTTAACTGGATTTTTTTTTTTCATCAAAATAGAAATATTTACATTTAAAAAAAATTAAAGCAATATCCTTTTTTTAAAAAAATGTTTTATTGTGAATTATATGATAGTTTACATGGGAGAACTTTAGTTTTACCTTCATTCCATTGTATATCATCTCATTGCCATGGTTCCAATCCCCTCCATGCATCATCAACCAACCAAAGGGTATACCCTGCAAGCCTACCCCCTACACTACCCCATACCCCCAGTCTTCAGTATACAGTCGCTCTCCCTCTCTGGATCTAAAGTCTCCAGCTGCTCCATCGCTCCACATCATTATTTCTGCCTTCATTTCAGGCATCACTGCTTCTCTGGGTAGGGTCCCGCTCTCTGCTTTTCTCTCTTGATGGTCCTAGGGACCTCTGCTCCTAGACTGAAAAGTTAATCACTCCCCTCCTTGTTATAAAACGTCTACCTTTACATTTTCAACCCTCACAATCAGTCCTGATAACAATTATTCACTATGGTATCACAAGAGACCTGTCTGCATTTCATTGCATCAGCCCCGCCTAGTCAGATTGAATACTACTCACTGGAGATTCTACCTTCTTCCAGGCCCTCTGGATCTAGGTTCCCCCTTGAAAGCTTGTAAGCCAGTCACTTCTTGCCTTTGTAGCCCCCCACCCCCCATTTTGGGTAGCCAATGTCCAAGTTGCCCATCCCT
>NW_006408536.1:15439255-15465475 GCF_000296735.1 Chrysochloris asiatica
TTTCCAGAGAGGTTAGACCATTTTGCAGTCCCACCAGCAATGCAGGAGTGTCCCAGTCTCTCCACATCCCCACCAGCATTTATTGTCCTCTACATTTTTCATCTTTGCTGTTATTGTTGGTGTGAGAGCTCTCCCTTTTTTCATTCCTCCCTTCCTGTCAATTTTTCTTACTCTTTCTCCTCACTCTCCTGCCCACTTATCTGCCAAATTGTTCCCTTACAACCCCCTGCCCCTTACCTGTAGAAATTGTTGTTGTTAAACACTGTTGAGTCAGTACCTACTCACAGCGACCCTGTATTGTGTTTCCAAGGAACAGCTAGCTAGTGGATTTGAACTACCAGCTTTGCGGTCCAGTGCTTATCCTGTAGTGCCACACCAGGACTCATTTGTCAGCAGCAAGTTTAAGAATGCCTTTAAAAATGAATCTAGTGGGGGAGTGTGCTAGATAGAAGGGGAAAAGAAATCTTGTTTATGCTCAACAAATAACATTTAGAATCTTTCTTGAGTTTTTCCTTTGAACTTCGGTATTCTTATTTTACTTGAATGATTCTGCATAAAACATTTAAAAGTAGATCAAACAAAGCTATAAATATGTTGAGTTCTTTTGGGCATTTTGACAAAAACAGTCTAGCTAAAGCAGAGAAAAGTAATGTGCTTTGTGTATTGGATTTTTTTTCCTCTCTAATGCTGGGCTTTCTCTCCCAGGGAGGTGGCTGGCTAGACTGGGGGATTCAGACCAGGGACATTTGGAGAAATACCTCTGATACTTTGGACTGTGGGGGGTGGGGTGGGCAGACATGCTAAAAAGGCAGAGCCAGTGCCTGGGACCAGCCTAAGGGAAGGCAAAACCAGAGGAATGTTTGGAGACTGCTTTTGCTTGCCTCACTTTGTTGGGAAGGAAAGGCTGGGGGAAAAAACTTGGTTGATTGAGCTGGTACAAATAATGAACAAAGCTGCCTTTTAGCAGGTTAATGAATGCAAAGCCAAATGGAAAAAAGGGAGGGTGTCATGTGGAAGTCAACTCTCCTGCAGAGTAGGAGAATGCTGAGGCACAGAGCCATGAAGATATAGTCTGTGAGACTGTTGCAGTGCTGGGTCCATTCGTGTTTCTGTCTCTTTTGTGTTGAGGCCCAGGATTCTCTTGATGAACTTGAGCACCGTCAGTGTGGGCCAAGTATCTCTGAGTAGAAAGATCAAAGGTCAGGCATTTTTTCAGTTAGGCAGTTCCCACACCATTTTTATAAGACAGCTAAGGTGTAGGAGTTCTTAATACTCTGACACCAAAAATTGTAGCATGTCGCTTCTTGAGGAAATAACAGGTGACAGTGTTAACACTGAAAAACTTCATATGCAGTTTCTGTTCTCAGAAACCTAGTTTATAAAATGGATGTCTTCCTGTGTAGCCAAACAGCTAAGTACTCAAGTTCTAGCTGAAAGCTTGGTGGTTCAAACCCACGCAAAGGTGCCTAGGAAGATAGGCCTGGTGTGATCTGCTTCCAAAAGGTCACAGTCTTGAAAGCCCTATGGAGAAGTTCTTTGTCACACTATGACTCAGAATTGACTCAGTGTCAACTAACAACATTTCTTTATTAACTCAGAATATGGCAGAAACTTGATTTTTTGTTGTATATTAATCAATTGACTTTTAGACTGCATTCAGTAGCTCCTTTAAATTGTGCATTAAGCTCTGAAGTTTATAAGACTGTGGAGGAACTGGATCTGGGAATTGTGTACTTCCTTCTGTTTCTAGTTGTGTGGCACTTGGGTGCACATAGGGATTGAGAGTGTGAATTTGTTTATGAAATGGTTTCATAACCATTATGAGGGACATGAGAGTCTTCATAATAGTGTTTGTGAAAATGGTATGCATCAGAGAGCTTAGAGGTAGAAGGGTAGAAGGGGTAGGGACAGCATGTAAATGGACACTGTGATAGAGAAAAGCATTGGCTGTTAGTTGAAGTCAGGAAGGGGCCCCAAGAGTGAATGGGTGGGTGGGTGACAGAGAGAGCTCAGTGGATGGGCACAGTGCCTCTCTGCCTGGAGGGTGATGGCTGCCTGAGCTGAGTATGCTGGGAGAGTCAGGCCAGGGAAGACAACATTGAGAATGGTAACTGATTGGCTCCTCTGGGGTTAATCAGGGACCTGCCCATGAGAGGCTGGCCTCCTGTGGGTTATGGAACAGCAGAAACGGTTCTCGGACTGGCACCTCCTGCTTATCTTCCTGCACCAGCCTTAGCCAGCTTCTGTTGGGTGCTCCGAGTCCCTTTGTCATCAGGCCATCCACATCACCTTTCTGCCTGATCCAGCTGGTATTTATTTACTTAGGGAATATGAAATAACTGCTATAAATGCCTTCGAAGTGTCTTCATAAAGGTAAGTTTCATAATGCAGGACACTAATTTTAGTAAGTGACTGATGTTTTTAAAAAGCGACTACAATGTACTGTGTACTCTTTATAAAAACAAGTTGATGTGCAAAAGCATTTACGTGAGTCTGTCTATCTTTATACTTCCCCCAGCCTTAATCCCCAGAAGTAATCGCTGTTACTTTGGAGTGTAGTCTTCTCTACCATTTTCTGTGTTTACACATGTGTAGTCATGTGCACACACACGTCTTCTCTCATTCATTTGATTGGATATTAGTTGGATGTTGTATGAATTCAGTTATTCAGTAATAAACATTTGTTGAGTGCATGATGAGCTCTGGGTAATCGGGAAAATAAAATAGTCCATTGTGCTTACAGTTATGGAGTGTGTGTGTGTGTAATTTAAAATAAAATCAGGGTTATATCAGACATATTACTTGATTTCAATTTTTTAACTTAATGAATTATGAACACCTTTTCATATCAGTACAAATAGAGTTACTTGTTCTGTTTATTCCATGTTACCACCTGTCAGTTTTGGCTTGTGTGTTGCTGTGATGCTGGAAGTTATACTACTAGTACGTTAAATACTAGCAGGGTCACCCATGGTGAACAGATTTCAATAGAGCTTTCAGACTAAGACAGACTAGGAGTAAAGACCTGGCAATCTACAGGCAGCCCCTGGGTTACTAACATCATCTGGTCCCACATGTAAGTCTAATTTGTAGGTAAGTCAGAACAGGTGACCGGGATTCTTTTTTTGAGAAATTGTTCAGTCTTTTCACTGATTTAAAAGCTGTATGTGGAGCAAGTGAAGACAATTGTGATGCATTTGTTGTGAGTAGATGTTGGTTCACTCATTTCAAAGGGCAAATTTACATAACATTAAAGAGCAAATATGAGTTGTCTGTATGTCCATAACCTGGGTACTGCCTGTACTTCTGAAAATTGGTCAATGGATCACAACAGAACATTGTCCGATAGAGTGCTGGAAGATGAGCCCCTGCAGTTGGAAGGCATTTAATATACATAGAGGCTGGCACAATGGACTTGAGCATACAGTGATTGTGAAGATGGCACAGGCCTAGGCAACAGTTCATTGTTTTGTACATTGTTATCACCATGTGATGAGCCAAGATGGCAACTCACGACATTATTTCCATGGCCTGGGTATACCATGATTTATGTAGCTCTTGCTCTATTTGTTGACATTCTGGCTGTTTCCTACATAGTTCTGCTGTATATATGCATTTGCTGTTGAACATAATACTTCCCTGAACATTTACTTATGTAGATCATCTTATTGAGGGTCTTCCTCTAGTTTGCTGACCCTCCACTTTACCAAGCATGATGTCCTTCCACAGGGAGAGGTCCCACCTGATAACATGTCCAAAGTACTTAAGACAGATGGAAGTCTCGCCATCCTGGCTTTTAAAGTAGCATTCCAACTGTACTTCTTCCAAGACATATTTGCTCATAAGTCTAGCTGACCAGGATATATTCAGTATTCTCCTCCATTGTGATGCTGAAGGATAATGCACTGGATCACAAGGTCAGTTTGAGCAGCAAGGTTAGTGTTTCAAACACACCAACCGCTCCTCAGAAACTTTATACAGGGCTGCTATGGGTTGAAACCAACTCAAGAGCACTTCACCACCACCACCACCACCACCGTAATTCAAAGCTATCAATTCTTCTGTGGACTTCCTTATTCATTGTCCATCTTCCACATGCATATGAGGTGCTTGAAAAGACCAAGGCTTAAGTGCCTACTCTAATAGACACTGAACTAGTTGCTGGGGATAAAATGCCAGTAAAAAGAGGGTCCTGAACCCCCCCTCCTTGCTCCCAGAGAGGTTAACAAACACCAGATGATGATGATAACTGTGTATATCTGTGTTCCTGTTTGTATATTGGCCTCTCCTTTCTTGGGTCTATGATCCTGTTAACCATTTTTATTTCTCCCCAGACATTCTGTTTTTCATTGTCTTCCCTTGGTCCATCTGTCTGCTTCCTTTCACAAGCCATCATGCCTACCTGTGACACCAGGAACTTCTTAGAACACTGTCCTTGTCACATCTTACCAAAATCTGCACAGAAACTTCATCATTGCCTAAGAAAATAAAGCTTAAGGAGCCCTGGTGGTGCAATGGTGAAGCACTCAACTGTTAACCAAAGAGATTGGCAGTTCAAAGGCCACCAACTGCTCTGCAGGGAAAAATGACCTGCTCCTGTAAAGATGACAGCTTAGGAAACCTTATTGGAGTAGGGCTGCTGTGACCTCTAGGGACTCTTGAGTCAGAACTGACTCAACACAACACAGCAACATCCTTACTTAGCTTGGTATCCAAAGTCCCCATAGAAACCAATTTCCAGTCAACCTCCTAGTATTATTTTTGGATTGGTATAACAAGAGGACTGAAAATCACAACTTATTTAACCCATGTACCTTGGACCAGTTATCTATCCTTACTGGACTCATCCATAAAGATGGGGCCAGCACCCTGTGCCCAATAGGGGTAGCATGAGGACTTAAGGTGAGGCTGTAACATGCCTGACACAGAGCAAACATCTAATCAATGCTTCCTGCATCCCCACAAGATTAAGTTGATTTACCATCTGCCGGACTCATACACTCATGGCTCAGAGACCTGAATAATTGTTTCCTTCTGGTTTGATACTTTTCTCCTGTATTCTGGCAGGACATGGGAGAAAACGAGCACTAGCATGGCACTTTCAAATGATCATCTCTGCCTTGGAAGTAGCAGGCAAATGGATTTGCTGTTTGCTGCCATGCAAATATGTTGATTGTACACATCCCTATGTCAATCAAGCAGGCTAATCTCCAGGGACCAAACAGTGCTGCTTAATTAAATACTATACATTTTCACTGTGCTAATCCAGCCACAGCCAAGAGTCGTTTGCAAAGACAGACCCAGGACTTCCTTTTTTTGAGTACCATCAGTGTCTGACGTGTCCTATTCCTCTTGAGTTACATGACGTTAAAGCCAGAGAAGGAATGGACAGTTTTTCAGTAGGGGGTGTGTTGTAGCGTCTGCAGAAGCAGCAGTTCAGCTTTCTCACCCCTTGCACCCAGGATCCACTGGATTTCCCAGGCAAAAATGTGCTTTTCTACATTTATTTAGTTCCGTTTGTGTCATTTTTCCATCCCAAAATAGGAAACCACATCTCTTGCATAAATTAAAGTTTCCAACTAAAGAACAGCTGCTTTAAGAACTAGGCATGCTGCTCATTAACTTGGGGAGTCATTGTACCCGCCTGCAAGGTTCACTAATGAGTCATAGCTGAGGCTATCTTCTCTCTCATCCCTGCCCAGGAAGAGCTTGAAAAGACTTAGTGCAGCTGCCCAGTGGAACCATGAGATAAAATAACAGCATAGCAGCATTCACCTGGGTTATGTATTAGAATGATAATTTGTCAAATATTTTGATTTTTCTTTACCCTACTGGGATCTAAATAACATGGTTCTGGAAAAGTCCTGTGTGGTTGGCCTGATACTTCTCTTTGGACAATGATTTGTCTAGATGTGTCTTAACCTTGGCTGTAGGCTAGCATCCCTCCAGAGAGCTTTAAAAATCTGGGTACCCAGGTTACATCCCAGACCAATTTAATCATTCTCTGGGGGCACTCACTTATTAGGTTGTTTTTGTTTGTCATCCTAAAATTTTTGAAAGTTTGAAAAATTTCAAATGTACAGAAAAGTTATAATTGTGGTATAATAAATATCCATATATACTTTATTGAAGTTCACCAATTATTAGGATTTTTGCCATATTTGCTTTATTTCTCTTTTTCTCTGCACACACACAATTTTTTTTTAGATCAAGTTACAGACATCAGGATACTTTTTAAATACTACAGAATGCATCTCCTAAGAATAAACACAGTTTTTTATGTAACTACAACAGAATCAATCTATTTAGGAAATTTGATGTTAACATAATGCTGTTAGGAGCCCTGGTGGTGCCATGGTTAAAGCTCTTTGCTAACTAAAAGATTGTATGTTCAAACCCATCAGCTGCTCTACAGGAGAAAGATGTGGCAGTCTGCTTCCATAAAGATTTATAGCTTTGGGCACCCTGTGGGGACAGTTTTTCTCTGTCCAGTAGGGGTCACTATGAGTCGGAACCAATGAGATGTCCATGGATTTGGGTTTTTTTAAAATAATTTGGTTACTTGGTATTTAGGGCACATTCAAATTTTACCAGTTCCCCCAATAATGTCCCTAATTGCTTTTTCTTTTTTCAAAATACATAACCCGATTAAATTTGCGTGCATTCTATTGTCGTATCTCTTTACTTTTTTCTTTTTTGAAATTGATAACAGCTCCATAGTCTTCTTAAATTCTTTTGTGTTGTTGGCTTTTTTTTTTTTTTAAGATTGTTTGTAGAGTTTCCCTCCAGTTGTATTTGCATTGTTTGCTTGTGATTGGAATCTGGTTAACTGTTTTTAGCAGAAGTACTTCATTAGTTTTGGCACAGCAGATATTCCTGGCTCCTCTCCTGTTCTTCTTAGCCCAGCCCAGGGAGCAGCCATTCCCCTCTGGAGACCTAGTTCCTCGGGGTTTGGTGTTAAAAGGTGTCAGCAGAGTTAGGAAAACTCCCCAGGTAATTTCAATGTGCAGCCAACGTTGAGAATCACTGGGTTAGGTATTCCAAGGGAGGCCATCTGTTCCCACAAGATGTTTTCTCTTTACCTTGAATTAATGGTTCTGATTAGTTGCTGAGGCTCTTAACATTTTTTTGTGGGCATGTGTGTAGGGGGTGGAGTGGGAATCTGGTTTAAATACAGATTTCCTAGCCCCAACCCCAGAGTGCAGGGTTCAGTAGGTGCTAGAAGTAACTCTGGGAAATAGAAATTAGAAACTTCTGATTTTCCTTTAAAAAAAAAAAAAAATTGTTGAGAATATGCACAACAAAAACAACACCAACTCAAGTTTCTCCCTGTACAGTTCACTAACAATGATTAGTTTCTTTGAGGTGTATCACCATTCTCACCCTCCTTTTCTGAGTCGTTCCTCTGCCATTCACATAAACTCAATGGCCCCTAAGGTTCCTATGGTAGTCTTTTGAGTTGCTGTTGTCAATTTGATCCCATACAGATAGATCTGAAAAGAGCACAATGGTCAATGCTCAAGAAAGAGACATCCTTTGCTAGTTAAACCAAACTTGTTATTTTGTGTGGGGACCCTTAAGAAGACTTCTGGAATATTTTTGGTTTATCTCAGGGCATTAGTTTCAGGGGTTCATTAAGCCTCTATAGCTGATTTTCCTTTTTGATATTTATCAATGTTTTCTCTCTTGCACTACAATTTCAGGATACTGCTCTGCCCTCCTAAGCATGTATGATGATCTTTTTAGATTAGATTAGTGGATTCCTTGAAACTGTCAAATGATTTAAAAACCCTGATTGTTTTGTTTTTGCTGCTGTTGTATTATGGGTGTGTGTGTGATACTTTGGGTCAACTAAGAACTTTCAACATTCACGCAGTCTAAAAAAAATTAGACTGCGTGAATGTTGAAAGTTCTTAGTTGACCCAAAGTCTTTTCTACCACTGCATTATTTGTTGTATCTTTTTATGGTCATTTTCTGAGTTGGCCTAGTAAAGTTTTCTTATGCTGTCAGACCCCTGGATGAAGACTCTAAAATATGTGTGGGCTAAAGAGCTCTGGTAACGTAGTGGTTACGAATCGGGCTGCTAACCTCAAGGTTGACAGTTTGAAGCTACCAGCTGTTCCGTGGGAGAAATATGAGGCTTTCTGCTCCTGTGAAGATTTGCAACCTCGGAAACAGGGTCACTGTGAGTCGGAACCAACTCCATGGTACTTAACAACAACATGTCTAAGACTGGGTCATAATATCCTTTTGTGAATGTATTACATTCCCACCTTACTCAACCAGCTTTGCTTCATTAAAGTATGGGCCCCAGTTCCCAGCAGCTGTAAGGAAACACTCCTGATTTGTGGAGTTTTGCTTCCTTGTTTTGACTCTGTACCATGTATGACACTGTAGAATTTGCGCTGGACTGTGAACCACAAGGTTAGCAGTTCAAACCCACCAGCTGCTCCTCGGAAACCCCATACAGGGTTGTTATGAGTCAGAACCGCCTCATCTGCACTTAACAGCAACAGCAACAACAGTGTTATCCCAGCTAGTCTGTTCTGCATTCGTAGTACCCATGACCGAGAATTCTTAAGAACATTCATACATAAGAGGCAGCGTCTCTGGAGTTCATTGCCTGGTCTAAAATCCTACGCCCTCCACTGACTAGTTGTAAGACCTCTGGTAAAATATTCAATCTCATTGCCTCTTCAGACTTCTCATGTGTAAAAAGGATGTCAGTGACCTACTCCAGAGGTGTAATATATGTGTCAATGGGGTAATACATGCTATGTGCTTAATAGCCTCTAGCTCATAGTTAGTGCACAATGAATGTTCTAGCCAAAAACCCACTGCCATCAAGTCGAGTCTGATTCACATTGACCCTATCAGACAGAGTAGAACTATCTCATAGTTGTTCCGTAACTCAAATGCATCAGTTCTTCATTGTCCAACTTTCACATGCATATGAAGTTAGTGAAAATGTCATGGCTTGGATCAGATGCACCTTCATCATCAAACTGATGTCTTGAACATTTTAAAGAAGTTTTATGCAGCAAATTTGCCTAATGCAATTTGTCATTTGATTTCTTGACTGTTGCTTCCATGAGTGTTGATGGTTGCTCTGAGCAAAATGAAGCCTTTGACAACTTCAATCTTTTCTCCATCTATCTTGTTATTTTTTGGTACAGTGGTGAGGATTCCTGTTTTCTTTACATTGAGGTACAACCCATACTGAAGGCTGAGGTCTTTGGTCTTCATCAGTAAGTATTTTAAGTTCTCTTAGCTTTCAGCAAGCAAGATTGTGTCATCTGAATGTCATAGGTTGTTAATGTCTAATTTTAAGTGTTTCGTTTTTAGGAAGTACAAGTCATCTATTTTGTCTTCTGCTATTTGTGTGTTTTCGGTTATGTTTGATAATGTATTTATGGCATGATTCAGAGCCCCTAAGTTTGTCCCTATTTGTTCACTGATGCTTTTTATACTTCTGAGTTTTACATTTACGTCTTTAATCCACTCTGAGTTGTTTTTGTATATGGTATGAGATATGGGTCTTGTTTCATTCTTCTGCAGATGGATTTCCAGTTTTGCCAGCACCATTTGTTGAAGAGACTATCTTCCCCATTTAATGTGTTTTGGCCTTTTGTCAAAGATAATTGATCATAGGTGGATGAATACCTATGATCCACCTTGCATATATTTTATTTTTTAAGGTTTTTAAAAATTGTTGCAAAAATTTGGCAATACAACATTGCTTAGTCAACATTTTTACTTGTAAATTTCAGCGAAACAAATTACATCAATTATGTTGTGCAACCAACACCAACATTCATTGTTACATTTTCCATTCCCATAAACAGAAACTCAGTATGAGCTAAACAAATATTCTTCTCTCTCCCATTCCCTCCAGCCCCTGGTAACCACTGTTAAATCCTGAACTCTGTACATTAATGTTTCATACTTTCAAAATCAGACAATATTTATGTTTTTGATGCTTGAATTATTAATTCACTCAGCCTAATGTTTTCAGGGGTCATCAATGTTGAGACCTATATGAGGACTTTATATATCTTTATGGCAGAATAATATTCCATTTTGTTTATCCACTCATCTGTCAATGAGCATTTTTTTTTTTTAAGTTTTATTGTGAATTGAGAGAAGTTTACAGGGCAGATCATCAGTTATACTTTCAACAAATCATACACTTTGTATCATTACAATGGTTATAATCCCCTCCATGTACCATCATTTAACAATATTTCTCTCTATTCATTTTAGTTCTTTTTTTTAAACACTCAGGCATATATAATAATTCACACATCCAAAGGGCACATTCTGCAAGTCTGCCACCTGGCCGTCAGCTCTCTGTCCCTCTCTTTCCATGATCTAGAGTCCTCAGCTGCTCTCTCTCTCCATGTCTCCATCTCTGGTGTTGCTGCTTCTCTGGATAAGGTCTCACACTCCGCTTGTGCTCTTCTCCCTTAATGGTCCTAGGGTCTTCTGTTTCTGGACTATAAGTTTAACTACTCTCCCGTTTTTGTTACAAAACTTCTACCTTTACAATTGTGACAGTCTCAATTAATCATGATAAGTTACTCACTATTGAATCATAAGAATCTTGTCCCCATCTCTTTTTACCAGACCCATCTAGACAAGATGAAAACTATTCAGTGGGGACTCTATAGTCCCCCTCACACTCTTAAACTAAACTCCCTCTAGAAACCTTGTAAGAATGTAGAAACCTCATTTTAGGTAGCCAGTGTCTAAGTTGCCTGTTCCCAGTGTACCCTGTATTCAGAGGGGATAGGATTGATAATTGAGGTGAAGACTCCTTCCCTCTCTGTTTGTATTTAGAGCTACTACCTCTATAAGTATAGGCCAAGTTCAACATATTGTAGCAATTTACCCTCGTTTCCTTTATCAATTTTTTTTTGTAAGTTTTTATTGTGAGGTTTACATGGGACAACATCAGCCTTACACTCACTCATCCTATCGTATTTCGTTTCATTGCAATGATTACGATCCCTGCCATGCATCATCAAATAACCCCAAAGGGTACACCACACAGGCCTTCTCCTTTCCTGAGTCCAGTGTCCCCAGCCGTTCCATCTGTCCATGCATTGTCTCTGTCTCCATCCCTGGTGTCACTGCCTCTCTGGGTAGGGTCCCGCTCTCCGTTCTTCTCACTTGATGGTCCCAGGGACCTCAGCTCCTGGACTACAAAGTCAGTCACTCTCCTCCTTTTGTCAAAAAACATCTACCTCAATTTCCTAGCCTCACAGTCAGACCTGATGGCAATTATTCACTATTGTACCACAAGAGTCTTATCCCCATTTCCTTATGCCAGCCCAGTCCCAACAAATTGGAAATCATTCAGTGGTGATTCTACCTTCCCCTGCCCCATCTGGAACTAGGTTCGCTCTTGAAAGCCAGTTTTTAAGAAAAATCTTCCTCTAGTCGAGTTCTGATTATCAAGCTATCGAGGCTAGGTCAGATGGGTATTATCTGCAAGTTTGGATGTTCTTGTGCGTCACCCCTCACTTCCTCTCAGCTCTAACCCTCTGTGGTTATGTCCTTCCTTGTCCATGGACTCAGGTCTCACCATACTTTGGACCAACCAGCCCTTCTTCCTCTTCTCTCTCTCATCTCCAGATTAACAGGAGTCTATGGAACGTGGTTGAACTCAGCCCATTTCTTCATTGCTGCCTTTCCTCCTCTTCCACTCACCAGTAGACCATTGTGGTCGTCAGCAAGCTAACATGACTGCTTATGTGTTCCCTTTGAGTTTCAGTCTTAGAGGGGCTTTGTCCTGAATGTACCTGATTGCTTGCCTTGATGGCTTCCTGGTGAACAACTTGCTTATTCTTGTAGTAGCCAATCATATGGCCATTTTTGTTTTGGGTTTTTTCTAATGAACTTTCTTTGAAGATGTATATTCTGTCACTTGGTTGTTCCAGTCTGGTCTGCTAGTTCTTTCTGGTGGGATTGTCCCACCTCAGCATTTAATTTTTTTTAAAGAAAAATTTTCTTTCAAGACCCAGTCTATTCAATAGACAAAAACCCAGTACAGTGTGTTAAAACTTGAGTTCATGTGGACGGGGCTCTGAGCATGAAGATTGTTGTTGTTGTTGAGTGCTATCGAGTCAGGTTCCTACCTATAGCAACCTTGTATAGGGTTTCCAAGGAGTGGCTGGTGAGCTTGAACTGCTGACCTTGCAGTTCAGACAAACTTTGCAGTCAAGCACATTAACCCACAGTGCCACACCAGGGCTCCAAACATGAAGGTAAGAGATTCCAAACCACAGCCTGGGTAACTCAGGATCTTTCTCCATATGACACTGGCTATTGTAAGGAGATTACATTGTCATCTACTTACCTTCTTGAGGGTAGATCAAGACTCACAAGTAAACATCAGTGAAATTCCAGGAAAGGGAAAATAATGGCCAGTGACATCCTTAAATTTCTGATGATCAGAGGCAACTGAAATACCTCTACCAGTTCCAGACATTGAACTGGGTTAAAGGAGTGGTGATGGTGTACAACCGAGTCAGTTCCCTGTATAGTGTTTCCAAGGCTGTTAATCTTCATGGAAGCAGAAAGCCCCATTTTTCTCCCGCAGGGCAACTGGTAGATTCAAACTACTGACCTTGTGGTTAGCAGCCCAGGTCGTAATCCACTATTTTACCATTGTTCCTTGGGTTAAAGAATACTGTTGTTGTTAAGTGCCCTTGAGTCGATTCTGACTCATCATGAGCCTGTATAGGGTTTCCAAGGAGCAGCTGATGGATTTGAACCACTGACCTTGTGCTTATCCTACAGTGCCATACCAGGACTCCATTAAAGAGAACGGCAAAAACTCAAAACTGAATCAGTGATAGTCAGAAGTCACTTATCCCACTTCCTCCCTGTGTTTACTGTTTACATTTAACCCCTGTCTTATCCCTTCTCAACTCTGTACTTAGAAAAATGCTGCCCTTTTGATGTTCAATGATTGACCATTCCGTGGGGAGCATACCTGGCTAGTATGCATCACTCTTTCCTTTGCTGTTTTGCAGTGTTGTGCTAGATGGTACTTTCTACTGAGTCTTAGGAAAACACACACAGAACTGTACTTTTTAGTTTGTTTCCCAATATAACCCTATCTACTACTTGACCCTTGGAGGCCAAGATGGCCAAACTTCATCTCTCATACTTTGTACGTATTGTCAGGAGGGACCAGTCGCTGAGGAAGGATATCATGTTTGGTAAGGTGGAGGGTCAGAGAAAAAGAGAAAGACCCCCAACGAGATGGATGGACTAAGTGGCAGCATCGATGGACTCAAGTGTGGCAACAGTAGTGAGGTTGGCCCAGGATCGGGCAGTGTTCGTTCTGCTGTGCATAAGGTCGCTATGAGTCGGTACCGACTCGATGGCACCTAACAACAACAACAACTACCTGACTGAAAATTGGACGAGAGTTGAGTTTCTTTCCAGACCTGAAGGGTGATTGAGGGCCATAGTCTCAGGTTCCTCCAACTCTTTCTTGACCAGTAAACCTGGTCTTTTTGTGTGTGTGTGTGTGGTTTTTTTTTTTTTTAATTAAACAATTTTGAGTTTTGTACCACATTTTCTCCCACTCTATCTGGTACCCTCTAATGTGATCCCTCTCAGAGCAGTTAATAGTGGCAGCCGGGCTTTCTTAGAGACTCTAAGAAATATTGACTGGCAGAAAGTTGTGATTGTGTTATTCCACCTGCTTCTGGGCAGAGTTTGTAGAAGTGCAAATCGTGTATTTTCTTCCAGCTCCTCAATACGCTGGGATGGGCTCTAAGAATGCATCACTCTTTCCTTTGCTGTTTTGCAGTGTTGTGCTAGATGGTACTTTCTACTGAGTCTTAGGAAAACACACACAGAACTGTACTTTTTAGTTTGTTTTTTCTTTCTCAGTCCTGAGTGGTGTAAATGGTTATTGTGCTTGAATGCTCACTGGAAGGTTAGTGATTTGAGTTCACCTAGTGACAGTGCCTCGAAAGAAAGGTCTGACAGTCTGCTTCTGACAAATCGGAAACCCAGTGGAACACAGTTCTACTCTGACATACATAGGGTGTCCATGAGTCAGAATCAACTCCAGGGCAATAGATGGTGGTAGTGTTAATGTTTGGTTTTCTACAGTACTTAGTCTTCAGTTGTTATTTTTAAGTCACTCTGGTCAGTTTTTTAATGACTTCCATGGTTGTGAGCCACTACTCGGACACCTAGGTCTCTGTGAGTCGCAACCGACTCGATGGGACTTAATAACAACAACGGTTGTGGATGTCTGTTTTCAGACATTTATGTCATTTTACTTGTTTCCCATTGCTCAGATTTATATCTCTAGAGTTCACTTCCTTAATTAACATCTAGCAAATATACTTCATCTTAAGGGGCATTTGTGGAGACAGGCAAGTTGCAGGGTAGGTAGGAGAGGGGAGCCAAGATAGTCTTGTCATCTAGACTTTCTTTGTTATAATGAGAAATCTTTTGCCTTTATGATGCAGAGGGCTTGATTTGATTGACAGCATGTCAGTAGCTGTGAAAGGAGGAGTGAGAATAGAGTTTTTTGCACTTCATGTTGACTTCCCTCCCACCTTGGCAAAACCAGCTGGACTAGGCCCTCTGCCCCTACTTGGGGCTGCACTCCTCTGCTGACTGACAGTACAGTTAGCACCTGGGGAAACGCCTGAGCATTGGGTGTGTGTTCTCCTTCACACCAGGGGTGCGATGTATTTATGTAGTCACCAGAGATGAGGTTAGACAAACATCGATTCTGAACTTGTCTTCTCTTTCCTCTGTTTAGCCTTCATTCTTCCTTAGAAGTGATGTACAGGCAGAGAAAGATGGGACACAAAGAACTAGGCCACTGGCTTTTGAAAACCATTGATCACTGAGCATATTGGATGTAGCAAGGAAACCTTCCCCTTTGTATGGTGTCATGCTGTTTGGGGGCCTCAGTGTGCCCTGTGATCACACCCAGAGGGGTTTCTGTTCACAGGAAAAACATTAAAAAGAAGAAAAAATCCCTGTAGGCAGTGTCCAAAAATAATTTAAGCATTTCTAAATGTGTTTCTTTTAAATTGTTGATGCCTTTGGTTTTCCAGGTCATGCGGTGGCATAAAGGAAGGGCAGTCAGCCATGAGCAACAGACGTCTGAGCAGTATTGGTTTCACTTCTTGTCTCTCATCCACTTCTCTCTTTGCTTGGGCCCCCACTACTGTGTGTCTATCTGCCTGTTTCTCTCTATCTCTCTCTTACACACACACATACCATATGAATTTTTCTTCCCACTGTGCACATCTGTGGTGTGGTTGAGCTGTGGATAATTGTGTCTGGGCGTAATCTAGCTCTAAGCCAGGGACTGCCAGTTATGCCACACTGGATACGTGTGATGGTGTCACCTTGAGTGTCCTCTGGTTGAGTGAAGTGCAGTCCTGCTTTTAATCTTGATTTGCCTGAGTAGGTTCTGTGTAAGCAAGCTAGAGCTGTTAATGGATCCCTTGAGACAGAGGGACAAGGACAACGTGGGTATGTTGGACTGATGTGGGGCATTTGAAATGGTACCAAGAGAAGGCTGCAATCAAATTGGCCTATGCTTATCGGGTCTGACTTCCAGCATGTTGAAAGGGTGATGATTAGTAATAAGAAGGCCGAGGTACTTTATCTGTTCCTTTGCACATTTGGGGAAAATTTCCTCTGCCTTGCTAGCATTAGAAGCAGACCATTCTCTTTTCTCTACCATATCACATCAGCTTTCATTAAAAATCAATGGCAGCCAACTGCAAAGTCCCATTCATAGAAACCCGTTTAAGGCAACACTGTGCTCCAGTGCTTCAGGGATGGGGTTTTTGCCTTCTGCACAAATGAATCTGTTTCTCATATTCATGCCTTCCTGACCCAGCAGCTTTTAAAAGACCAAGAAGCATTGCTCTGCTTTCCTACTGCCTTTCCCTGTGAGACCAGGGCTGCCATGCCTCTAGCCATTTCCCAGAAAGCATATTTGAGACAAGTCAGCTTAATTTGCCTGCATGCCTAGGAAACCTCTCTTTAAAACCTTATTTTGGAAGAAGAGCTGTATCTAAATATTTTGCTTTTCTCATCCAGGTGAGCGACGGAGACGCCGATGCCAGGTGGCATTCAGCTACCTGCCTCAGAATGACGATGAACTTGAGCTGAAAGTTGGTGACATCATAGAGGTAGTAGGAGAGGTAAGCGAGTTGGGAGAACAGTGTGGTCACCATATGTGTGTTGGTCAGAACCCACCAGCTGACTCACTTGGGAGGAGCCCTTTGCTGCAGATTCCAAAGCTATTTGGCCTTGACCCATTGAACAGTAGAACTCAAAGAGAATTTATAAATCATCTGGTTGAACATCCTCTCTGAGGAATTGGATTCCCTGAAAGGAATACCTCCACAACAGTTGGAGGCCAGTATGGGGCCACTTAAAACAGTCATACTATGTATGTCTGAAATGTCAACCCAGCACCACATAGTAGAATCCAGATATCCAGAGTGACCCTGGTCCATCTCTAGAGTCTGGATCCCATATTCTCTCTGGGTGACACCATTGTATTTGTGGTTGTTGTTAAGTGTCATTGAGTAGGTTCTTACCCCCAGTGACCCTGTATAGGGTTCTCAAGGACTGGCTGGTGAATTTGATCTGCCGATCTTGTGGTTCAAACTGACCTTGCAATTCAGTGCTTTATCCCAGAGCGCCACACCAAGACTCCAGATTTTTTTAGTGCACAAAGCCTTGTCTTTCTCCTGGGAGCAACTGATGTACTAGAACTTCTAACCTTGTTGTTCGCAGTCCAGTACTTATCCTATGTATTTAGTGGGAAGGAAAAGAGCTGGCATTTCTTAATTGTCCTAAAAGGACCTAGTATGTGATAGGCAAGACTCTGCATATGTTAACTCATCATATCCACTTTCATTTGTGGAAACAGGCTGAAGGGATCCTAGCAGAGGCAGGGCCAAGTGTGGAAGCCATCTGATTAGAGATCCTTGCTCTTTTCACTGATCACATTCCCCTTGTTCCTGGTTTGTGGTGGCTACTCAGCACTAGCTGCTGATGAGCTATCTCACCAGAAACTGAGATATGCTTCTCAGTCTCCATTCCCTTGGGCTCGGGGGATGCTGGGCCTTGGACTTAGAACCTGATCCATCATTCTGATTCAGCACTTGTAGCTGAATATAGAAATACAGTTTTCTGACTGCTTTCATTTCCTGAATGCCATTTGACCTTACAGAAACCCGTAATTTAAAAACAAAAGGAAGCTGGAAGTCGGAAGAATTTAAGTGAACTATCACATGGATAAAAGTGGCAGAGCTGATGCTAGAAGCCACGTTCCATGGCTCTCCTAGAAATCTAAAGTGAGCATGTGTCAAGGCTTTATTAAACTCTTTAATGAGGGACTCTGCAAGATGATAAGACAGACTCAAGGGAAATTGTGAAAGAGTAAAGTTATATTTTAGTGATTGAAGGTGAAAATTCTTGATTAAGATTGCTCAGTTAGATGCAAAACTACTTAGTGACCTACAGGGCCATAACAGTGTGACCTATGAGTTTATCTTTTTTAGGGGACAAATAATTTGCACTTCTATCTGTTGAAAATTATTGGAATCACTTTATGTTTTCTACCAGTTAACATTCACACTAATAGAGTTGTAGATTAAGCTCATATATGGTCAATAGTATGTCAAACGAAGATACATGTCCTTAAAGAAATGGGATTGGAGGTAAGGGAAGGACTGCTCAACAGTGCTCAACATGGCACTAGCAGGACATGCAGGAACCCATTTCCCTATTTCTGAGTTTGGCTAATTTATAGTAATACATCATTCATTCTTTTTATCCCTGGTGTTGGCAGGAGACATTTGTTGAAAGGTGAGAAAGTGAAAAAAACAACAACAAAAAAAAAACGAATGCTAAACAGAGTAGAACATAGATCACAATGGTAGAAGGACAAATTTCTTAAGACTGAAACCTGGAAGAAATTTTAGAGGAAAAAAAATTAAACAGATGTTACTAATGAAAAAAAAAAAAGGAAATTAAAATCTTACACATGAAAAAATGTCTTGTCCTGCTATTAAAGAATTACAAATTAAGAAAATGTAGTTTCCTCTTATGCAAGGGGGCTCTTACATAAAAAGCTTCTGGGAAAATTCCATTATCTTTCAATTCTGTTTACCCTTAAACTTTTTGAAGCCCCCTCATATACTTAGGAAAAGCGTAAGAAAATATTTAATGGTAAGAATGTTGGCAATTTTAGTAAAACTGATGACTTTGTATATCTGTATGATTGTTATATAAAATATAAAAGTATCTAGCAAGATGCATCAGGAAGCCGTAAAAACCTGAATAACACCCTTTGACCAAATAATTATATTCCTAAGAATTGATCCACAGAAAATGATTAACAAGAGATAGCTTTAATATAAAAATTTGTGTATTGGATTTGATAATCCAAGAAGCTCAGGCTGTTCTATAATTATCTCTCCAAATAATGTTGAGGTAAACACTCTTATTTTCTAATGTGGAGAGCTGGTAAAAATATTCCTGTTAAGGTGAGGGAAATCATGTTTAAGAGCACAAGTGATTAGATTGGAACCACCATCATACAAACATAACCATTAGCACACAACCAGATCAAGCTAACGTATTTGCAAGTTTAAGTACATTTATAATAGATTTACATAGCTGAGGGACTTATCGAATATTTAAGTGCTTACTCTGTGAAAGAAACTGTGTTTATTGAGATTCAAAGATTTATTTAGCAAAATTTCAGCCTTGAAACAAGTTCAGTCTAATCAGGAAAGTTAAGATATACACAGCTAGAAAAATAACTAAAAGTCCAAGATATTATTAGAGAAAATTGTGATAGTATTGACAAGTTAGAAAGGAATTTAAGAATTAAAGTACTCATTCAGGGTGATGAAGATGCTTCCTTGAATAAGTGAACTTTTAACTGGACATCTGAAAGATGGCCAGTATCTTGAAGGAATTCATCAATACGCGCATGGTTCTGGGCTAGTCTGGAGGAAAGAAGGCAGAGCTTACTACAGCTTTGCAGCAGGGGGTGACTTGTAAAAGTTTGGGGAGTGGAAGAAGCAGGAGCTGGTGGATGCAATGACATGGGGTGCCGATGAAAGTTATAGTGCTGCTCATACTGAATTTTTAAAGGAATAACCATTTAAATTTTGTTTTTTGCTTTTTTTTTCATATTTTAAGAGGGTTTCTAAGGTTAGCATATCCTGATATTACCTGAGAATAGTGATAGGGCAAAACTAAGGATGTCTGTAAAAGCCCAACCAGAAACCCTTTACACTGTGAAGAAAATCACGAATGTTATTGTTCTGTCCCATTGCACAGAGTTTGCCTAAGTCTTTAAGAGAATTATTAAATCATTTCCCTTTGAATTGCTTTGTAGACTTCTTTTTTGAAGAATACTCTCCTAAGGAATTTTTCTGAAGAACAAGGGGAGGGAAAAAACGCTCCTGAACTTCTGTATATATGGAAAGTAACTCTGGTGTCTATGTGGTTTAGGCATTGGACTGCTAACTGCAAGATTGGCAGTTCAAACTCTCCAACTACTTCTCGGGAAAAAGTTGAGGCTTTGTGCTCTCTTAAATATTTACAGTCTGGAAATCCTAAAAGGGATCACTGTTGAGTTGGGATTGACTTGATGGCAGTGTTTTTTGTGGTGTGTTGTTTTTAGTGTATATGAAATGTTCTAGTCCTGCCAGGAAAAGGTAATTATATAATGAACTACATGGGAATGGAGGGAAAAATACTGGTCCAGGCACTAAGGACCCAGATAAAGCTTGGATGTATTTGGCACAAACAGCTTCCTTTATCCTAAACTTAATACTGATGATTCTTTAAAGCAACTAAAATGGAAAATACTGTCTGTGTTTATATCTTCAGGAAGTGATCCTTTAAAAATACATGTATTTTGCTTTTATTATTTGATAATTCTACTGATAGGAAGAAATGTTTTCCAAAAACAAATTTTGATTTTGTGGCAATATTTTTAAAGCGAAGTCATGTCTGAGCACAAAAGAACATGTTGTTGTCAGGTGCTTTTGAGTCCGTTCCATTAGTTTGAAATCCCTGAGTAGTGCAAACAGTAAAGCACTGAACTACCAGCCAGAAGGTTGGCAATCCAAACCCAACAGAAGTGTTTCAGAATACTGGCTTGATGGTCTGCTTCTGAAAAGTCACAGCTTTGAAAATTCTGTGGAGTAGTTCTGCTTTACACATCTGGGGTCAACGTGCATTGGAATTGGACTTGACAGCAACAACATAGGAAATTTTAGAAAAGGCTAAACTAATCAAAAGTGATAAAACTCAGATTAGTGAATGCTTGCAGGGGATTGGCTAGGAAAGGATACAAAAGAACTTTTTAAAGTAATGGAAATGTTTCATATGTTGATAGAGATGTGAATTACATAGGTTTGTATGCATTTGTTAAAACAGATCAACCTGTATGCTTAAGGTCTATAAATTTGAATGGATTAAGCCTTAATTTAAAAACAACAACTTAGTATTGTTCTTCTGATTTAAAATATCGAAACACCTTCACCTACCTATCTTAGATAGGAGAAAGGACTGGTATTGAAATTCTCCTATAATTATTTTGAAATAAATTTTGAGGACATTTTTAATAATTCTAGGTCTAGCCATTTCCTTAGATTTTGATTTGTCTAGTTTACTTTATGAAAAGTATGGTAAAGAAAACACCTCTTGGACCAATGAGGCTGAAATATTTTGCCTGCTTGCTTCCCCCTCCTTTCCCATCCCTCTCATGTGCTCCTCACTGGGGTTTGGGTAACACAGGGTTAATTGGACTTAAGAAAGAAAGAAAGAAAGAAGGGAGGGAGGGAAGGAAAGAAGGAATTCATAGCAGCCATGAAAGAGATTTTCCTGACTTGCTACTCAGAGCCTGAGGTTGACTTTGTCATTGTTGTTAAGTGCTTTCGAGTCAGTTCTGACTTAAGTGACCCTGTAGAGTGTTTCTGAGGCGCAACTGGTGGGTTTGGACTGCGGACCTTGTGGTTAGCAGTCCAGTGCTGATCCAACAGCTCCACAACAGGATCCTTCTTGGTATAGTTGACATACAAAACTTTACCATTGATGAAACTGAATTCTTAGCTGCTAGGGTACAAACCTGCAGATGGGCATGGCCAGCTTTTCATCTATAAACATCTCTTTAAACACCTTATAAATGTAAAATATAGATAGTATGTTAGATGGTTGTGATGGTGATGGGGTGTGTTGAAATTCATCCTGCTGCTTTCCCAACTTCCAACAGAGTTAAAATACAGAAACTACCTCATTGGGTCTTGACACCATCCCCCCCCCCCATGCTGTTGATCCTAAAGTCATGAAAATTGCAGGATACTTCAAGACACAAATTGTTTAAGTGGTTTTACTGTTGGTCTTTCTCATATGCTACCAGGTGTAAGTTGCCCAGTTCCCAGTTCTCTCTTGCCATGGGTTGGTCATGGAGGGACACAGGTTGGGTTTGTTCTCTGTGTAGAGCCAAGGTCTATAGGAAACTCTGTATGGAGTGTGCCAGGGGAAGGGACGAGGAGGTGGGCATTTGACCCTTATTACTTTCCTTGGGTCAGAAATTATCAGCTTTCAGTGGCATCTTTTGTTGTTGTTAAAGGCTGTGGAGTCAATTCCGACTCATAGTGACCCTGTGTATAGGCTTTCCGAGGAGCGGCTGGTGAGTTTGAACTGCTGACCTTGTGCTTCAAATCGACCTTGCAGTGTAGTGCATTATCCCACAGTGCCACACCAACTTTTAGAAAGAGACATGGTTCTCTCTCTTTAAACAGAGAAACATAAAAATGAATAAGCTTGCTTTCTAAACAGGCAATATATAGTTGCTGGTATATCTTTTTGGTTTCAGAAGCTCCTAAAGGGAAAGGGTTTTTATCCGTTCACTGGTGAATTTATCCCAAGTTCTCGGGCATTGTCCACCAGTGCCTACGACAGACTATGTGCTCAAAACATATTGGGGGAATGAATGACCCCATGCCCATCTCTTGAAGGAGCACACAGACTCACAAGGACAAATACCTCATTCGGATCAGGAGCCAATCTAGTAAAAATCTCTTTATCCATTCAGCTTCTCCAACCAAAGTAGAAGGAAAAGTCCTTTTGTGGGCGAATCAGGGCTTCACAGACTGCCATGAAGGATTTTCCCCCAATGATTTCCCTGTCATTCATTCATTTAATGCGTGAGACACTGTGCCTTACTCTTAGAATGAATAAATGTCATTACTCTGGGCTTTAGTGTCCTCATCTTTATACATGAAGATGTGTCTAAAGAAAGATAGTATAAAAGTGAGGCTCATTTTCCTCCTATCTGTAGCCTGAATCTTAAGCCCAGAGCATCAGGCTGTGGTAAGAAATAGTATTAGATGGCTCTCACTGTGCTGGGGCAGCCCCTTGCCCCCTTTTTGTGAGGTGAAGTGGGCCAGCCAGGAGAGGTGAGCAACAGTGCTAGTCCTTCCACTCACCATGTGGCTAATGATAACCCTCTACTTTTCCTCCAGTCAGTCAGCCACTCCTCCCAGACTATGCAGTGACAATGATACAGACTTCTGGGGGGTGTGGTGAGGTGAAGACACCGATTTTCCCAGCAGGCAGCCAACTGATCCCCCACATCCGGGACACTTCCCTGAGAAATCCCTGGGAGCAGGAACTTTATTGAGACTGTCACATGGAATAGAGAATTGGCTTAAGCTGCTCTGCACTGTGGGGGATTGTGCCAGGGACCTCTCATTTGTGGTGTGTACCCTTGGTTTTTCCTCCTGCTCTGTATTCCCTGGAGAAGGAAGGTCACTTCATGGTTTTGAATCGGGCTGCTAACCTCAAGGTTGGCAGTTCGAAACTGCCAGCTGTTCCGCGGGAGAAAGATGAGGCTTTCTGCTCCCATAAAGATTTGCAGCCTCGGAAACCCTGTGCAGGGTCACTATGAGTCGTAACCGACTCCACAGTACTTACCAACAATTCTGAACTATAACAAGGGATCCTGCGATCTAGTTCCTGTGACTAATTCTATTCAGGCATGTGGTGAATCTCCCTAAGCATCTTAATCCTATAAAAAGCTCCTTGAAAAAATGATACAAACCAGTTGAATTGGCAGAGAAACACCAAATGATTTCACATAAAACCTTGGTAAATGGCACAGTCTGATGCTAAATAATCATTTGGACCATTCTGCAGGGATGCAGATTTTGTGATTTCTCTACAGCTGCTCTAAGCCTACTGTTCTAGTTGTTTCCATTCCAGAGCTCCTCCAGCTCCCCCATTTCTGGGATGGCTCTCTCTCTCTCTCTCACACACACCACCCCTACATATTCCCCACATCCCCCCCCACACACACACACACACTCACACACACTGTTTTTTCTGTTTTTCGAGATCAACCTTAAATTTTGATTTCTTT
Organism: Chrysochloris asiatica; assembly: GCF_000296735.1. NCBI lineage: Eukaryota > Metazoa > Chordata > Mammalia > Afrosoricida > Chrysochloridae > Chrysochloris > Chrysochloris asiatica. The sequence continues at coordinate 15,462,718 of NW_006408536.1, forward strand.
CCTCTCAAAACCTGCCTTTAGCATCCCAGATCTTGGGTGTTCAACTTTGTGTGACAGTTTTGGTTTGTGCTACATCATAGCATTTTTTCATCTATTTGCTTTGCATTAGATTTTAGTCATATATGCTCCCCACTCCCTCTTCAAAGCATGCACCCTTTCTACTCATTAGACGGACAACTTCTTGAGGGGAAAGAAAGAGAGAAAGATAAAAGAAAGAAAGAAGCCATGTCAAGTACGGTTCTATCTCCTCAGCCCATAGTGTATCACGATACTTATACCTCTATCTCAGATTGAGATGCTGCTCTAAACACAATAACTGTAGCACAGTGATTATTCCTGTTGTATAGATGGAAAACAGGGCCTGTCTTTGGTAGGAGATTTCAATAAGACCACACAGCTGCTAAGTTTCAGCATGGGATTTGAACTGGGCTTTGGACCTTTAATTTTCTTTTTTAAAAATAATTTTAACACTTGAATTATATTGATTTGGGTAGGTCATGCACTCAAGTAGTTAAAAACTAAAAAAAAAATACAGAGGTTCTAGGACTCTCTCTATGATACCACACCATAACCAAACCACATCATGTTGCTATGATGCAGAAAGCTATGCCACTGGTATTTTAGATACCAGCAATGTCACCCATGGTGGACAGGTTTCAGCGGAGCTTCCAGACTAGGAATAAGGAGAGACAGACAACTTAGAATGTTTAGCCACTGAAAAGCTTATGAATAACAGAAGGTGAGTCCCTCAGGTTGGAAGGCACTCAAAATAATGACTGGGGAAGAACTGCCTTCTCAAGTAGAGTTGACCATGATAGTGTGAATGAAGTAAAGCTTTGGAGATCTTCATTTGCTGATGAGGTACAACTCAAAATGAGGAGAAGCAGCTGCAAACATCCATTAATAATCAGAATGTGGAATGTATGATGTATGAATCTAGGAAAATTGCAATTTGTCAGAAATGAAACAGAATGTATAAAGATAGATATCTTAGGTATTAGTGAGCTGAAATGGACTGGTATTGATTACTTTAAGTAAAATAATCATATGATTTATTGTACTAGAAAAGCAAATTCAAGAGGAATGACATCACATTCATTGTTAAAAAACATTTCGAGATTTATCTTGAAGTCAAGGCTGTCTGTGACAGGGTAATATCTACACTTCTACAAGGTATGGTGAGGACTGAACCGATAACTGCAAGGTCGGTGGTTCAAACCAACCAGCAGCTCCTTGGAAACCCTGTACAGGGTCTCTATGAGTCAGAATCGACTTGACGGCACTTAACACCACCACAAGGAAGACCATTAATACCACTATTATTCAAATTTACTCACCTATAATTAAAGCCAGTGCTGATAAAATGGAAGAATTTTACCAATTACTTCAGCCTTAAATTGAAACATGCAATAAAGATGCATTGATAATTACTGGTGATTGGAATGCAAAGGTTGGAAACTAAGAGGGAAGGATCAGTAGATGGAAAATATGGCCTTGGTGATAGAAATGATGCTGGAGATAGCATGATAGAATTTTGCAAGACCAATGACTTTTTCATTGCAGGTATCCATAGAACACACAGGAATCAAATTGATTACATCTACAGGAAGAGATGGTAGAGAACTCAGTAACACCAACTAAAACAAGGCCAGAGGCAGACTGTGAAACAGACCATCAGTTGCTCAAATGCAAGTTCAAGCTGACGATGAAGAAAATTAAAACAAGTCCATGAGAGCCAAAATATGACCTTTGGTATATCCCACCTGAATTTAGAGACCGTCTGAAGTACAGATTTGATGCACTAGACACTAATGACCAAAATAGAGAAGAGTTATTGGGTGACATCAACGGTATCATACAGGAAGAAGGCAAAAGGTAATGAAAAAGACAGGAAATAAAGAAAAGACCAAAATGGAAGTCAGAAGAGGCTCTGAAACTTGCTCCCCAGCACAGAGATGCTAAAAGGAATGGAAGAAATGAGGAGGTAAAAGAATTGAACAGAAAAATTAAAAGGACAGTTCAAGAAGACAAAGTCAGGTATTATAATAAAATGTGCAAAGACTTGGAATTAGAAAACCAAAGGGAAGAACCCCCTTGGCATTTCTCAAGCTTCGAATTGCAATATTGAAGGATTCTATAGGCAAAAATACTGAATGATGCAGAAAGCATCTAAAGAAGATGTAAGATATACATAGTCACTGTACTAAAAAGAATTGGTCAGTGTTCCACCATTTCAAGAACCATTTCAAGAACCATGACCAAGAGCCAATGGTACTAAAGGAAGAAGTTCAAGTGCACTGAAAGCATTGGCAAAAAACAGGGCTCCAGGAATTGACAGAATACAAATTGAAAATTTTCAACAAACTGATGCATTACTGGAGGCACTCATCTGTGCCAGGAAATTTGTTAGACAGTTACCTGGCCAACCAATTTGAAAAGATCCATATATGTTTTCATTCAAAAGGGAGGTGACTTCAGAGTGGACGGAGATGGGCAACTTGGACATTGGATACTCAAATGGGGAGTGGGGGGACTACAAAGGCAAGAAGTGACTGGCTTACAAGCTTTCAAGAGGGAACCTAATGCTAGGGGAACATGGAGGAAGGCAGAATCTCCAGTAGGTACTATTCAATCTGTCTGGGCGGAGCGGATGAAAGGAAATACAGATGGGGAACTTGTGATACTATAGTGAATAATGCTTATCAGGACGGATTGTGAGGGTTGGAAATGCAAAGGTAGACGTTTTGTAACAAGGAAG
>NW_006408536.1:15478102-15486220 GCF_000296735.1 Chrysochloris asiatica
AACCCTACAAGTCCTGGGGGGTGGAGAGAAGTTCTGTGTCTAGGAAGACTACATACCATTCCCATAAAAGTATGACAAGAAAATGGACAGTTCAAGCCCCACCTAGGTAATCTTGTGTGTTCTGAGACAATGAGAATGAATTTCAGGTCTGTCTTTCTCCAGGTCCTGAAAGTCTCCCTCCAGCTTCTCTGCTGCCCTTTCCAGCTCATGGAGCAAAAGGTCAGGGCCGGGAAGTTTTGTTCTCCCAGTTGCTAACCCGATTTCCTCTGTAGGCATCTGTGCGTCTCTTGTGCTGTCCTGAGCAAAGGTCATGGGTTTGAATGTTGTAAAAGGCTTGACTGTGTCCTCATGGTAAAGCACTACCTGGGGTCAAAGACATTTCTTTCTAATAAGAGGACAGCAGCTTAGTCTGCCAAAATTATTGTCAAACTCCTTTATTTTCCATTTGGAAAATCTGACTTGAGTGATAATCTCATGTATTTCTGTGTCTGTTTGATTGGACACATTCCTGATTCGGAGGGCAAAGCCATTTCAAGAGATGTGCTCAGCTAACTTGGAGTCTTAGCAGCTCTGGAATATGCAGTCTGTCATACATAAAATAGCAGGGTTTCAGCAACTTTCTCCCTCTCCACTGCCAAAGCCTGGGACCCTCAGTTCCACTCCATCCTAGGTTCTATGGCAGAAAAGATGTCAATCTTTTCTACCATAGGGAACATAGACAACAAAAGGGAACAATGAGTTGTCTCGGAGTTCCTGCTGCCTTCGCTGACTAGAAGGAACAAGGTGTCCTTGATCCCACTTTATTGGGTAGTATTGTTGTTAGGTGTTGTCAAGTCAGTTCCAATTCTAAGTGACCCTGCATGGGGTTTCTTAGGAGCAGCTATAGGTTTGAACTGCTGACCTTGCAGTTAGCAGTTGAGTGTTTAACCTAAAGTGCCACACCATGTCTCCTTATTGGAAATACAGCTCCTGAATTCCACACTAGACTTTTAACAGCTCTGATGTCTCCTTTTGAAACAGAAATGTATTGTACATAGTAATTAGGCCCTATGATAAAATTGCTATACCCAAGGACCTTGTGAATTGAATGAACTTTTTTTTTAATGTTTTATTGTGAATTATGTGATAGTTTACTTGTGAGAACATTAACTTTACATTCATCCTACCGTATATTGTTTAATTGTCATGGTTACAATCCCCTCCATTTATCATCAACCAACCAAAGGGTATATATTCTGCAAACCTGCCCCCTGGTCGCAAGCACACAGCCCTTCTCCCTCTCTGGGTTGAGAGTTCCCAGCCGCTCCATCTCTCCGCGTCATCATCTCTGCCTCCATCTCTGGTGTCACTGTTTTATCTGAGTAGCTACCCGCACTCAGCTCTTCTCCCTTGATGGTCCCAGGGACCTCGGCTCCTGGACTGCAAAGTCAACCACTCCTCTCCTTTTGCTACAAAATGTCTACCTTTACATTTGCAACCCTCACAGTCAGTCCTGATAGCAATTATTCACTATTGTGCCACATGAGTGCTATACCCATCTCCTTTCATCAGCCCCACCCAGACAGATTGGATACTATTCAGTGGAGAATCTATCTTCCTCCATGTCCTCTGGATCTAGGCTCCCTCTTGAAAGCTTGTAAACCAGTCACTTCTTGCCTTTGTAGCCCCCCCCCCCCCCCCCACTTTTTTTTGGGTAGCCAATGTCCAAGTTGCCCACCCCTCTCTACCCTGTGTATCGAGGGGGTGGGAATGATCCTCACTGTAACGATTTGTTCCCTCTTTTGAGCTACTGCATCCATAGGTGTAGGTCAAGTTCATAAAATTGTGTCAGATTACTCTTTTTTTTTCCTCTTCTTTCTTCTTCTAGTGAGTTCTGATCATCCAGCCATTGAAGCCAGGTCAAGTGGGTATTATCTGCAAGTGTGGGTATTCTTGTGCACATGCCATCTCTTCTTATCAGCTGGACGTTTCACTCTCCATTCTAGTCCTCTGTGGCTATGTCACTGACTCTGGTCCCAAGAGTCCCTAGGTCTTGCCATCCTTTTGAGTAACCAGGTCTCCACCCGGGTTCACAGGAGTCTATTAAACATAGTAGGGCTTAGCTCACAGCTTCATTGCTGTTTTTCCCTCACTTCCCCTTATCAGTGACCAATGTGATCACTAGTCAGAGCGCATGTCTGCTTATGTATTCCCATTGAGTCTTAGTCTTGGAAGGGGGTTTGCCCTGAGGGGACCTGACCACTTGCCTTGATGTCTCCTGGGTGAGCAACTTGCTTGTTCTTGTAGTTATCAGTCGGACTGCCTATATTGTTTTGTATTTTCCCTGTCGGTCATTCTTTTAAGAAGTATCTTCTGATCTTCTAGCAGCTCCACTCTGATCTGCTTGTCCACCTCTGAAGATTCAGGATGCTGTTTAGGATTCCACCTATGGTCTTATGTAATGCAGAGGCTCCCCAGGAAGCCTCCTTCACTGGGCACATCATAGCCCCATATTATGTATTCCAATCAGTTATAGGCAGAAGATGGACTTATAAACTTTCTATGGTGATATTTTTGTCTATTCCTTCGCTTCCCCTCAAGTGTCCACTTTATAATGGATCTTAACATTGTTTCCCCCCTTTTGCCCATTCCAACCATGTCTCAATCCCTGTATCCCAGAGCCCTGTTGTTCCCAGGTTGTGCAGATATCATTATTTACCTTTGTCCCACTTAGCCCATGCAAACATGCCTAATTGTTCTCCCATCAGCCTTGTTCTTCCATTGAATGAACTTTTTTTTTTTTTTGAGGGGAGGACGTATGTTAAAAAATATAACATTATTTCCATGGGAAAATGCATTACAGTTTTCCGTGATAATCATCTGTATAAACCATCTGACCCATAGACGGTCCTTAGTAAATGGTCACTCTTCATTCTTAGTAGTGACAAGCCCTTGGGACATATCAGGTAGTTAGGAGGCTGCACTCACGCTGAATGATCCCATGTTCACTAGAGCAGCATGCCTGCATTTGGAAATTACTTTGGGATAACTATATTGATAAAGAAAGGAGATTTGGGGTGGGCTGGGTGGGGTGATTAAGCAACCTCTTTGAGAGAGCTTTGGCCTCTTGTTATCCTGCCATCCCAGCTGTGCACTTTAGAGCTGGATATCAGAGAAGTGATGCCTTTTGGAGCTATTGAAAAAGCTGTCTCCTCTCACTCCTGCTCAGCAGAATGGATACTGGACCTTGCCGGTTCCCTCAGCTCAAAGTATATGGTACTGAACTTCCTAGAGCAGGAGAATTAGGGGCCTGAACAGGGTGGCATCCACCATCACTTAGCTTCTGTTCACCTATTCAAAAGGGATTGTTTCTGCTATGAAGACCGCTCCCTCCCCAACATTTGTTCAATTAAAAGCCTTCTGTTTCAGGACTAGGGAGAGCCCAGTATTCATGGGGGTGTTTGGTTTCAGCAGCCAAGCTTAGTTATGAAATCTGTTCATTATTTAAGTGGGGGGGGGGGGAATTTAGGTCCCTGGAGAGACTTGATCTCCTAATCAAGATAGATATTTCTGGTAAGAACCACCTAGCTTTTGTAATCTTCCTGTATGTATAGATATGGGGCAAAGGGCATCTCTATCCATCATTCCATTTGTCCATATTTTCCCCATCCATCGATTCTTCTTTCTCTCTTTTCTTTCATTAAACCTTTATTGACCCTCTGTTTTTACTAAGGCACTGTACAAGGCAGTGAAGATATACAAGGTCCCTTTTGTCATTAAGATCACATTACAGAGTGTACACAATCCATTCGGAGTTGAGGAAGGTGTCAAGGTACTTTGCTAACTGGGGTCTGAGGATCAGTGGCTACAAAGGCCAAGAGGCCAGTCCCGTTGGGCTTTTTAAAGTGGGGTGATCACACAGGGTTTCAGGGGCAGAGCAGATGTGATAATAATGTCTCTATGGCTTGCTAAGGAATCTTGGTGTGGCACTATAGGCTAAGTACTGGCTTTCTAACCACAGGGTCGGAGGTTCATACTCACCAGCTGCTCCTTGGAAATCCTATACAGGGTCACTATGAGTCAGAACTGGCAGTTTGCTATTACTGTTTCTTGATGTTAAGTGTCGTCGAGTTGGTTCTGACCCATAGCGACCCTGTATAGGGTTTCCGAGGAGCAGCTGATGAGCTTGAACCACTGACCCTATGGTTCAAACTGACTTTGCAGTCCAGCGCATTAACCCGCTCTTTGATTTGCTAAATCGAAATAATCCCCAGAAAGGGAACGAGATGGCATCTATGTTTGTGCAGGTTTTTCAGTAGCCATTTATCATTCTGAATCTGCTTCAGCATGTGACTATGATGAAATTTATATAATCAGCTCACATCACATGCAGAAATTATACATACTGGTAGTATTTTTCCAAGGAAAACTGGTTTTAAAGTGAATATCCTTATTTTCTACACCCAGAGAGTGGTGTTACTACTTTCGATGTTACTTAATTTTTTTTTCGAAATAATTGTAGATTCACAGGAAGTTGCAAAAATTACACTACAGGGGTATTTCATGTGCCCTTTATCCAGTTTTCCCCAGTGGTAATAACATTTTGCATAGCTATAAACCCCCTAAACCAAACCTGATGCTGTCTAGTCGATTCCAACTCGGAGTGACTACAGGACATAGTAGAACTGCCCCATAGGGTTTCCAAAGCTGTAAATTGTTTTGGAAATAGACTGCCACATCTCTGTTACACAGAGTGGCTGGTAGGTTTGAACTGCTAATGTGTCAGTTAGCAGCCGAATGCTTAAATGCTGTGCTACCAGGTCCCCATTCAGAACTACAGTCCATGCATATTTGCTTGTGTAAAAAAACAAAAACACAAGAAAGACAAATCTGATTAATGTACAAAGACATCTAGCTTTACACCTTGGTATAAACTTAAAATGTACTCAATTGAGGTCTTTGTTATACCAGTCCATTTAATACTCTTCATAAATTACCCTTTTCCCAGAGATTGCTTAATTCATATGTGGTTTTCAGTAAATTCAACTCCTAATGTTTGTGCCATTTAGGTTAATTTTTGGAGGTTGTAGTGACATCATATAAAACTTTTCTTACTTTAAATGCTTCCAGACATTAGAGTGAGTTTTTTTTTTAAGATGGAAGAATCTGTGTTTGGATATATGTGATGATGGATACCTTGTGTTCAGTGAATCCTGGTACATTTCTTTTTGTATTTCTTTCCTTCTCTCTCTCTTGCTGTCTCTCTCTGTCTTTCTTTTTCACACACACCTGTATGTGCACATGTTCGTTTGGCATTGGCACTCTTCACATTTTTATTTCTAGAAAACATTTGAGGTGGTTTCAGTTATGTTCTATGAACCAACGGACTGTGATAGAAGAAACAGTGGTGTTCTGTTTACAAAGAAGTGTGCCAGGTCTGCTTAACACGTGGTAGATGCTCAGTAATTGCTTATTGGATCATTTTTTATTCTTAAGAGGCACTTTTCTCTCTGAATGACAGGTATAATTTGCTCGAACTTGCTTTTCTTTTACTCTGGAGTTCTTTTACATATGGTGGTGTATTTTGAAAATCTTATAACTTTGGAAGACAACTGTCTGGCCGACTGATTGGAAGAGATCAATGTTTATGCCCATTCCAAAGAGAGGTGACCCAACAGAATGCGGAAATCATCGGACAATCTCTTTGATATCTCAAGCGAGTAAAGTTTTGCTAAAGGAAATACAGAAATGGCTACAATTATACATTGACAGAGAACTTCCAGAGGTTCAAGCTGGATTCAGAAGAGGCAGTGGAACGAGATATATCATTGCTGATGTCCGATGGATCTTGGCTGAAATCAGAGAATATCGGAAGGATGTTTACCTGTGCTTTATTGACTACGCAAAGGCTTTCGATTGTGTGGATCATGACAAGCTATGGACAACATTGAGAAGTATGAGTATTCCAGAATACTTAATTGTACTTCTAAGAAATCTGTACCTAGACCAAGAAGCAGTTGTTCGAACAGAACATGGGAACACTGGATGTTTTAAAATTGGGAAAGGTGTGAGACAGGGTTGTATTCTTTCACCATACTTATTCAACCTGTATGCTGAGCAAATAATACGAGAAGCTGGGTTCTATGAAGAAAAACGTGGCATCAGGATTGGAGGAAGACTCATTAACAACCTGCGATATGCAGATGATACAACCTTGATCGCTGAAAGTGAAGAGGACTTGAAACATTTACTTATGAAGATCAAAGAGCACAGCCTTCAATATGGATTACATCTCAATGTCAAGAAAACAAAAATCCTCACCACTGGACCAATAAACAACATTCTTATCAATGGAGAAAAGATTGAAGTTGTCAAGGACTTCATTCTTCTTGGATAAACTATCAACACTCGCGAAAGCAGCAGTCAAGAGATCAGACGACGTATTGCATTAGGCAAATCTGCTGCACAGGAACTTTTTAAAGTGTTGAAGAGCAGAGATGTCAGCTTGAGGACTAAGGTGTGCCTGACCCAGGCCATTGTGTTTTCAGTAGCCTCATATGGATGCGAAAGCTGGACAGTGAATAAGGAAGATTGTAGAAGAATTGATGCCTTTGAGTTGTGGTGTTGGAGGAGAATACTGAAAGTGCCATAGACTGCCAAAAGAACCAATAGATCTGTTTTGGAAGAAGTGCAGCCAGAGTGCTTCTTGGAGGCCAGGATGGCTAAGCTTCGTCTCTCCTACTTTGGACATATTGTCCGGAGGAAACAATCGTTGGAGAAGGATGTCATGCTGGGTAAGGTGGAGGGTCAGAGAAAAAGAGGAAGACCCCCAACGAGATGGATTGGCCAGGTGGCATCATTGATGGACTCAAGTGTGGCAGCGGTAGTGAGGTTGGCCGAGGATCGGACATTGTTTCGTTCTGCTGTGCATGGGGTCGCTATGAGTTGGTTCCGACTCGATGGCACCTGACAACAACAACATAACTTTCTTAGATCTTTATGCTGGGTAATCGCTTATATCAAAGAAAGAGTTGTAAGCACTAGTATATGTTGATAATGTGGTTTATTATCTCAGAGAAAGAAATTCAGTTATGTAGTGGGAGAAACTCTTTGCAGCGTATTTAAATTTGAAAATATCCTTACGTTTGTATCTTTTAAAGAATTTATGAAACCTTAAAGGTGATTTCTGGATTATTTTAGTGAATGCTTAACTTTCATAAAAAGTTTCTAACATTAACAAAAGTAGAGGGTGTTTCTGTCACCCAGCATCAGCAATTTTCACCTATTACCAATGAGAGTCACTTAACACTCCTACTCACTCCTCCCCTCTATTGTTTTGAAGCAAACCTCAGATCTCTCATAATTTCATCTATAGATAATGTCAATACAAAGGGATTCTTAAGAAACCATCGATACACCAAAATGAACAAACAAAAACCCAACTTGTAATATCTTAATTAGTCAGTATTCATTTTTCCTTAATTGTCTTATTTCTAAAAGAAAATTTGTAAGTTTGAATCTGGATCCAAACAAGGTACCTACATTGTGCTTTGCTGACAACTCTTAAGTCTTGTTTATTGATTCCTCCTCTATGTCACCTTTTTGTCTTGCTGGTTTTCAACGGAGGAACTGACGTCCTTTGTCTATTAGTTTGCCACAATCTGCCTTTGCTGATTTAATCTCAACCATGTTTTTAACCTGTATTCCTAGAAATTGGTTTGCCACAATCTGCCTTTGCGGATTTAATCTCAGCAATGCTTTTAACCTCTATTCCTAGAAATTGGTCAATAGATTTAGGAGCTTGACCAGATTCAGATTTGAGATATGCAAAGAGGCTTCAGATAGTTCATGGAAAAATGAAATTAAATGTTATTAGAAGTTTTCCATGACCTTTCTGGAGCCCACTTGTATACTCCCTTCAAGACTGTTCATAGATGGAGCTGTAAATGTTTGGTTGGTTGTCTATGTCTGGATACACGCAGTCACTGATGATTTGTACCAAATTTATTCCTTCATTGTTGTTGTTGTTGTTAAGTGCCGTTGAGTCGGGTCCGACCCATAGCGACCCTGTACAGGGTTTCCGAGGGTGTAAATCTTTACGGGAGTAGAAAGCCTCATCTTTCTCCCGCGGAGCAGCTG
>NW_006408536.1:15487523-15491360 GCF_000296735.1 Chrysochloris asiatica
CGTCTTTGTTACAAAATTTCTACCTTTATAGTTGTAACCATTGCAATTAGTCATGATAACAATTGTTCTTGTTGTTAAGTGCCATCGAGTCAATTCCGACCCATAGTGACCCTGTATTGGGTTTCCTAGGAGTTGCCGGTGAGCTTGAACTGCCCATCTTGCAGTTCAAATGGTTGCAGTCTGGCGGCACACCAGGATTCCATGATAACAGTAACTCACTATTAAATCATAAGAATCTCATCCCCATCTCTTTTCACCAGACCCATCTAGACAAGATGAAAATTATTCAGTGGGGAGTCTACCTTCCTATGCACACACTTAAATAAAACTCCCTCTTGAAACCTGGTAAGCCAGTCACTTTGTGCCTTTATCACCCCCTCATTTTAGGCAGCCAGTGTCTAAGTTGCCCATCCCTATCTACCCTGTGTACAGAGGGGATAGCATTAATACTTGATGTGAAGACTCCTTCCCTCTCTGTTGGTATTTTGAGCTACTACATCCATAAACATAGGTCAAGTTCATCACATTGTAGCAATTTACACTAATTTCCTTTATCAAAAATTGGTTGTGGTTTTTTTTTTAATCTTCCTCTAGTCCTCCATCTTCTTTTGTTGCTTTCTGCATCAGTCAATATTTTGTCCGTAGAATCCTTCAATATACTGCAAGTCGAGGCTTGAATTTTTCCTTCAGTTCCCTCAGCTTGAGAAATGCTGAGTGTGCCCTTTACTTATGATTTTCTAACTCCAGGTCTTTGTACATTTCATTATAATGTTTGACTTTGTCTTCTTGAGCTGCCTTTTGAAATTTTCTGTTCAGCTCTTTCACCTCCTCATTTCTTCCACTTGCTTTAGCAACTCTATGCTGGAGAACAAGTTTCAGAGTCCCTTCTGATATCAATTTTGGTCTTTTCCTTATTTCTTGTCTTCTTAATTACCTTTTGCTTTCTTCTTGTATGATGTTCTTGATGTCATCCTACAACTTTTCTGGTCTTTGGTCTTTAGTGTCTAATGCATCAAATCTGTTCTTCAGATTATCTCTAAATTCAGGTGGGATATGTTCAAGGTCATATTCTGACACTCATGGACTAGTTACTTTAAGTTTTCTTCAGCTTCAGTCTGTGATTGGCCATGTTTTGGTTGATGATATGGAGCTTTTCCACCATGTCTTTCAATAGATGTGGCCAATTTGATTTCTGTGTATTCCATCTGGTGAGGTCTATGTGTATAGTCATCTTTTATGTTGTTTAAAAAAAGGTATTTACAATGAAGACGTCACTGGTCTTGCAAAATTCTATCATATGTCCTCTAGCATCATTTCTATCACCAAGGCCATATTTTTCGACTACTGATCCTTCCTCTTTGTTTTCAAGCTTTGCATTCCAGTCACCAGTAATTATCAATATATCTTAATTGCATGTTTGATCAATTTCAGACTGGAAAAGTTTATAGAATTCTTCAATTTCATCATCACTGGCTTTCGTGGTTGGTGTGCACATTTGAATAATAGTGGTATTTGTCATTCCCAGCATAGTAAACTGTGTGATTGTCTGATTCAAAATGGCCAATGCCAGTCCATTGCAGCTCATTATTGCCTAGGATATCAACGTTATACATTCCATTTAATTTTTGATATCTTCCAATTTTCCTAGATTCCTACTTCATACATTCCATGTTCCAATTATTAATGAATGTTTACAACTGTTTCTTTTAATTTTGAGTTGTGCTCCATCAGCAAATCAAAGTCCAGAAGCCTTACCTCCATTCCCGTCATCACGGTCAACTCTACTTTGAGGAGGCAGCTCTTCCCCAGTGGTATTTTGAGTGCCTTCCAACCTGAGGGGCCCATCTTCTGGCACCATGTTTAAATATTCAATATTCTGGTGCTGACAGTGTTCCACTATTATTCATAAGATTTTCAGTGACTACATTTTCAGAAATAGTCTGTCTCTCCTTCCTAGTCTGTCTTTGTCTGGAAACTCAGCTGAAACCTATCTGGTGACACAGCTTCCAGAATCACAGCAGCACACAATCTACCACAGTACGACAAACTGACAGACAAGTGGTGCTTAGTCTCATTAGGGTACCATTTAACAACAACAAAAAAAGGATACTGTGGTAAAAAAAATTATTTTGAGGTCAGGACTAACTTGCTATTTTGCTATTGGAAAACTCAAGTGTATATTTTGCGAAATCATTGAAGCTCTGCCACAAGTTTACCAGAATACTGCCCTACATAAAAAACAAAGCAAAATTGTTTTTACATGACTCAAACATTTTAAGGCAGGTGGGAAAGACGCCAAAGGCAGAGAGGTAAACTTAGAAGGTTTTGGAGACATTTTTGCAGGGGGAACACTCCGAAGAAGTAATTTTGATCAGTTTTCTTGAAAGGCACAGGACAAACACAGTGGTTTCTTAGGAAGTTTTCAAAAGGAAAGTTGTGCTGAGGAATATTTTTTCCATTGTGGTACTGCACCTGCTGATTTTTCTTGGAGAGTAGCAAGGACTGTCTTAAAACAATTTTGTTGGGAAACCTTATGCCATTTACCCTACAACCCTGATACTGCCCCTTCAGACTTCCTTTTGTTCCCCAAACTCATCATTGAAAAGGATTTGAGTCCCTTGAGGATACATTTGACATGGTGTAATGGAAGAGCACAGAATGCTTTGGGAAAGGGTTAGAGAGACGGAAACACTGCCCTCAGAAGTGGATAGACTTTGGTAGAGAATATGTCAGGAAACAACTACTTTACAGTTTGATATTTTTGTTTATATAGTAATACTTTTTGACTTACCTTTGTACAATATTTCTCCAGATCTGAAAACTTTCTTGTCAGTATTCCAACTTGGAGGCTCATGTCTGTTTCAAATGATCAAATGCAGATTCCTATATATGTTGACAAAGGAGCAAGTTCTCATCTTGGAAAGGACCAGTGGGTGCAGTTTTTCTGTATTTTATTCAGGTGGTTGAAATGAGCATGACCACTGACTCAGTCAGCAAACAGTTAATTTGTTTAATTTGTTTTGTGGTTCTTTGTTTTGTTCTTCTCAGTGTAGGAGGACATTGCATTATTGCTATTAATATTTGTTTGAACTGATAATAAATTGGGTTATTATTACCATCAATATTGGTGTCAGATAGTCACAAGTTTACATCTCTCATAGAACCAGAGGCCTATGTCCAACTGCCTACTTCAGTATCTCCACCTGGAGATCTTAAAATCTTATTAGCTTGTCCAAACCTGAGCACCTCATCATTCCTCTCCAGCAGCTCTACCCAGATGTAGTCTCTCTCTTATCCCTGACTTCTCTCCTTTTCTCACATCCTATGTTCCATCCATCAGGAAACCCTATCTATCCTGCCCCCTAAATATAATCCAGAATCCAACCACGTCTCATGGCCTCCCAAGGTCTTTCGCCATTTCTGCAATGGTCCCTGAATAACCTCTTCCTGCTCCACAGCCCTCCTTCCCCCTGCAGTCTGGTCTCTACCACGCAGCCAAAGTGAGCCTTTGCAATCCATGCCACACCTCTCCTATGCTTCCCACCTCATTCAAGTAAAAGACCTTGTCACGTCCTGGTATGGCCTAGGTGGCCTAACCCCTCTTACCACCCTGACTTCCTCCCTCCCCCTTCTCCTCCTCCCTTCCTACCTCAGACATTCTGCACATAATCCCAGCTGACGGTCTTTGCCGTGGTGATCCCCGCTGCACTGGGGCTCTGCATCTGGAGCCTCACCTAGCTGCCTCCCTCTCTTCCTTGAAGGTTTTGTTCAAACTGGCTTTTTCAAGGAGGCCTGACCTGACCCAGGGATTCTGAAACCTGCTCCTTCCGCCCCCCC
>NW_006408536.1:15491460-15501853 GCF_000296735.1 Chrysochloris asiatica
CATCTTTCTCCCGCGGAGCAGCTGGTAGTTTCGAACCGCTGACCTTAAGGTTCGCAGCCCGATTCGTAACCACTACGCTACCAGAGCTCCTTCATTAGGGGTTGCAAAATGGTGTCCACAGGAATTTTTTCAAAGAAATGAGAAATGGTATATACACAGATCACCAGTGGAAAAAAGTGTTGAGTAAATTAGGTTTTGAAAAAACAATGCATCCAAACTTGTTTCCTTAATAATGAAGACAGAATCTTCCTATGTTAGGATAAAGAAAAGTTTAGAGTTCAATGAGCACATTAAAGCCCAGTGTTAAATGAGCACTTTAAAGCCCAGTGCAGTGAAACAAAGTCCTGAGCTTGGACTGGCCTGAGGTCAGCATTACTGGCTGGCCTTCTGAGCATACTGTGGTGCTGTCTTCATCACCATGTGTGGTGTACTTTTTCCCAGAGTACTGACAAATTTCAAGCCAGAGTACAGTTTAGCCTGTTTTTTTTTTTCTTCTTATCACAGATCATGATTAATTAATTGCCCTTTCAGTTACAACTTACACATGCTAGTTACCAGTTTAAACTTTCTGACTTCTTTGTCGTTTCTCTGACACCCTATATAGGGTTGCTGTGAGTCAGAACCTACTCCATGGCACTTAACAACAACAGCAACAGTATTGATTAAATAATGTGAAACAAAGCTAATTACTAAATGTTATAATCACAGAATAAGATGTATATGGACTCAATGCAAATAAACCTTTGTCCTATTTTAATTTCATACGTATTTTGCTTCACATTTAAGATGTAAATGCATTTTTTTCTTGTAAAAATCTTTCTGTGTTATTGAATTTCTTGGATTCTAAAATAATTTTTGTAAAGCTATAAAAAGGATTTTAAACTTGTAGCTACAGGAACATTTTCAGTTATATCCCATAATCTTCAGAGGACGAAATTTTGTATTTTCTCTCTATAACTGTTTATAACCATGAATTTTCTATTTGAATTGAAATTCTTGTTTTCCTAGCTCCTTATTTAAAAATTTTAGGACCAGATACTTCAGTGACTTGTCCAGCTAAGACAGAGATAGAGGTGATTTTTTTTTGTTTTTTTTTTAAGTTTTTATTGTGAATTGAGTGAAAGCTTACAGGGTGGGCAGACCATCAGTTTTACATTCAACAAATCATATACTTTGTTTCATTACAATGGTTATAATACCCTCCATGTACTGTCAGTTAACAGTATTTCTCTCTATTCACTTTAGCTCTTTTGTTTGTTTTTTTAAACACTCAGGTGATCTTTTAAAACATATTTGGAAAACAACTCCCATGATGCAGAAAACTTGTTTTGTCACCTGCAAGGAACTGATTAACTCTTGCCCCTCTCCTATAGAAACTAAAGCTGACTTGACAGACACCTAGTCTGATGCATCAGTATACATAAAAAAAAAAAAAAATAGATATAATCATTTTGTCAGTGAAGGTTCTATTAGCAATGAAGAACAACTAGCAAGTTGATTAAACAGACTTTCAGGCAAAATTAGATGCTAGCATAAGCACATGATTTCCAGTGCAGATGTTTGCTACTTTCAAGTACTAATGTTTATTAGTGATAGTAGAGTATTTCCCCAAATAAAGTAAGTATACTCATACCCATGAACTTTCCATCCCAATATGCCTATGTGTCCTCTTCCTCTCCTCCCCTAGACCAGGCTCCAGTATCCTTGTTCTACTGGTGGACAGTCAGACTTTGCCAAAGTGTTGACTCTTCACAGTCACAGGTCCATGGTCTTCCTTAACCATTCTCAACCTTGTTCCTGGGAAAGAGCACATGGAAGGTATGCTGTGCCTTGAGGAACATTATTGAAATACTGAGTTTTTTCTTCCTACCCTTTTCTCTAACACAGAGAGGGCTGCTGCTGTTCCTTTTTGGAGGGCCTTGCTTGCAGAACAGCTGTGTTCCCTGGGAGCATCATTTGACTTAATGTTAACTTCAAGCCTTAGCTTAAGCAAAGTAAAAATGTGCCCCAGTACAACCTACCCACTGTCACTTGCTCTGCCTTTGTCCTCAAAGTCCTCAAGAGCTGCAAGTCTAAGAAGAACATTTGAAACACTTGGCTGTTTGTCTAGGTTGTTCTTTTTTAGCCAGTGTTTTGAAGTCTTCATTTTTACTTGAATTGGACATAGCATATCTGTGACAAAAGGACAGAGTTCAAAACAAGGGATCTCACCTTGCCTGTAGGACATGGAGATTGGAAATATCCAATAGCATCTAAGATGTCCCTTTGATTGGTCACAGTTACCCTTGTATATTAAGAGTGATGGAACTCAGAAGCTAACACTCTGGTTCCTATTGGGTTTCCCTCTTTTGAATGGAGTGTTTCTAATAAATAGACAAGTTGCTCTTTCTCTCTCATTCTGCTCTCAACTTCTCCATAAACATGCTCTATGTTTTTGTTCCTCAGACTTAAAAAGCCCCCTGACTGTTCATCAGTTTGATGCTTAAATCATAAGGCATTTTAGAACTGATTCCTTGGCTAACTTAGAGCAGTGCGTTTCATTCTGCTCACCAGCAGTACTCTGTCGAGCTATGTGTGAGGGTATATGTGAGGATGTTCAAATTGGAGCAGTATGTGAACTTTCTGTGCACTCACTCCTGATGCCAGAGAGAGTTGGACTTAAGCTGTGTGTCCAGTCTTCACTAGTGATAACCTCTTCTTATAACAAAATAAAAATGACATTTTACACTGGATGAGCCCTATGTCTTCAAGCTTAAGTACACATGATGATAGGGCAAAGTTGTTTCAAGAAAGAGGGTTTTCTGGTTTCCTTAGTGCTAAGCAGAAAATTCTTTACATTGATATGGGTGCCACTGTTGGTTTCAAACTTCTTTGTTGGAACCCCTCCCTCTAATATATTAATATATGTTCTTGCTTAAAAGTACTGAGGATGATAGAGCTTTTTAAAAAAATGATGCTGTATCTTAAGATTCTTAGAGTCATGGATACCAGTTTTTATCATATAGGGCTCTAGGGGTAGGAAATAAAGGATAATGAAGCTAAGTCTTTATTAAGCTTGGACCATACTCCCCAAAGAGAAGGTTGTACTGTATAATTGAGCTAATGAAGGATTCTGATCAATTGGATTTGATCAGTTGGTTAATTGAAGTTTTCCTATTCTTGAATTAGGATGTCAAAATGGCTCCCAGGTTTATATGTGGCATAATCCGCTACGCCAGCATTTGCAGAAGCAAGTCCTAATTCAGGGTGCTCGGTGCCATCACTGTTGCATGGGGACTTTGGGCTCATTCTGCAATATTCTTAACTTCTGCCTAATGGTCTCTAATTAATTTTTCGGATAAAGCTCTTACAACGGATTCACTGAAGGCAAGTTCAGTTAAAGACTCTTCCTCTTCCTTCTCTTGCTATCATTTGCTCCCTCTATCCCCTCTCTTGTCTTTCTCTCCCCTTCTATTCTCTCATTCACTGTCAGGAAAGACTACCTTTGAAGGGACAATTCTGTACCGAGCTGCACCTGGAAAGACGGAGGGCCACAGACGCTATTACAGTGAGTGACCTTAACCTCAGGAAGCAATTGTAAAGATAAGCTCTGGATACTTGTGTTTTTTGATGCAGCTGTGCTTTCCTGAGCTGCTCATGCTTATGCCAAGTGTCTGTGTGAACTGTGAACTTCTGACCCAAGGACATGCCCTTATTTGCCTAAGATAAGTGTCATCTCCTTGGTGTTGCTACAGGAGCACTGTCACCACCAGTCCCTGGTGCTTCTTGTTTGCTTTGTGGCTTTATCATGTATGTGACATATGTGCATGACCCATGCGTGCAGAAGAGAGAACAGCAGCATTGCCTTGACATAATGCATTTTTTACCAGTAGTTTGTGGCTTCTGGGGAGGTGGAAGATGGCTTGCTTTAGAGATGCCAACCTCTTGTGGTTATTGCTTTTTCTGATTGTTGTTGTTGTTGTTGTTAAGTGCCGTCGAGTCGATTCCAACCCATAGTGACCCTGTATAGGGTTTCCAAGGAGCAGCTGGTGAGCTTGAACCACTGGCTATGCAGTTCAAATGACTTTGCAGTCTGACACATTAGCCCACAGCGCCACACCACATCATTTCGTGATTCAGAGAAATAAGAGTCTGGCCTGGAAGTCCAAGCTAGAAATGGTATTTGGCTTTACTCTTTCTGCCAGTCACCACATTGTAGGACAATGTGTAGCCTTTTGTGCCAAAAAGAAAGCTGTCAAATATTCGGAGGAAATAAATAAATGGGTTAATCTCATGAAACCCTTAGAACAAACAGTTCCTGCCACATATTAGACACTCTATATGTGTGTGCTAGATTCTAAATAAATAAAAGTGGCTCATAGATCCAAACTGGTTAATGCTAGAATCTTAAGGTAGATTACACAAAAGTGGGCAATTGTTTGACTGGTGATAGCAAATTTGAGGAGGCTTTACTCATTTTTCACTTTGAAAGAAAAATGTCCACTTTAATGTATGGTATATATGTGATGAAAGAGAATGTTTTGATAGAAACACCAGAGCCATGCTTCTCAAACTATGATTGAGTTCATTTTGATTTCCATCCCATCATGAATAGAGACTTGGTCCTTCTGCACATGGCTGCTCCACAGGCAGTGCTCCTCATGCAAGAGTTTGACAGCGCCTAGACTGCTTAGTGCCTTGTTCCCTGAGATGTGTCTCTGGTCGCACGTGTGGAAGCCTCACCAACGCATACTGCTATAAACGCTTCTACGCACGCACACTGTCTGCACTTACCTGGCTGTGTTCCTATCGCAAACTCTTTGTGTACTGGCCTCAGTCCACAGACCACACTCTGGGTTATACTGCATGAGAGTGTCATCTGGCACTCTGAGCATGACATGGGGACATTTTATGGGATGGTGTGTGTGATGGGGACCAGAAGCTAAAAGATGCAGTACCAAACAGACATGAAAATGGAAAGGCACTCGTCTTTCCTTCCAAAGAGAAGGAACTCAATAATGGAGTTATTTCCCCAAGCCACATAGTCAGATACTTAATTACTTACTTAGAAGTGATCTAACCAGGCTGCTAGAATTCCCAGAAGAAAAATCTGCTGTGTGTTTCCTTCCAAGGTCATGCTTGTGTGATCAAATGAATATGCAACCTTTCCCTGTGTAATACAAAGAGTATTTCTCACAGTGATTCATCTGAAGTTATTAAGATAAGCCTGGAAGGCAGCTAATACCTAAAAACAGAAGCTCTGTGAAACTTAGGATGACAGTGATGAAAAATATTATGCTTCTAGCTAATGAGGAATAACACAAGAACCCTTCAAAGTCCTTTCTTGTGGAATTGAAACCAACTTGCCTTAATCCATTTGCCCTGCTGCCTTCTGGTGGTAGTGTTGGGGGCTAGGGGTGGGGCAGCAATATTTCCTTTTCACTGTCTGTTTCTTTAGTCTACTCTTGAATGAATCTTTTCAAACCCGAAAAGAATATACGAATATACAAGCCAGCTATCATGTCGAAAGAATCCATACAGCTTAAAGAGGAAATGACACAATATTTAGACTTCAAAATTATATCTGCAGCAGGGATATTTCCAAAAACAATGAACAAATAAGCGCACAAATGGATAATGACTCCCGTGGCCTCTGTGTTTGCACCCTCAAAGCCAGCCCTGCACACTGTGGCTGAGCCCCTGGTTGTACTGGCTGTGTTATCGCTTCTATTCTTATGACGTTGTTCTTTCATTCAGTAAAATTTGTACCAGGGATCTTTCCCCTCTCCACCATTTGGCTTGAAAATACAGTTTTATTGAGAACAGCAGCAACAACACACCAAACCATTGTTTTAAGGATTTGATTGTTAAAAGTTGTTCTTAATTTATAATGACCTTTCTATATTTTGTCTGTTTTCATTTAACAGTTTCTTCCTGCCCCGAGACTTCCTTATTTGAATGACTTCAACATTTTATGACATTTTATGTGAGCAATTATTTGGTGTATCATTTTTTGTACTAAAAGGTCACCTTACCTAGAAGAGACTATTGACTAATAGAGAACAAAAGTTGATGGAGTGCATTCATTCCCAATGGCATTGCTATCATCTGGAGATGTGCAAGAAATGCCCAGGAGGCTTTCAGAGTCAGGTTTAATGACAGAGTTTTGTCTCCTACAAACTATCAACTGAGTCTTGCCCTTTGATGGTGTAGCCAAGGTATTGACCATCCAAGTAAAAATGTACACTCAGAGATGAACCCAATAGGTTCTTCCCTTTAGGAACATGATTGTGGGCAAAACCTTGGGAAATAGGAATTTGGGGAGGTAAGTGTCCTGTGTCTTTTTGATTGCTAGTTGGTGACTTTCAACACAGGTCAGAGGAAGGGTATCATGTCCCCAATGTCCTTTTGGAAAGGGATTCATTTTGGGGGTAAATAATGGTGTTAGGAGGCAGAAGAACTTGGCCTGGTTCTGGCCTCTGGCTCTCTTTCCCGGTTTAGCAAATGAGATCATCTTGCTAGTGAACCCATCTTCATGTCAAGTTTGGTTTAATGCTTTCCTAGAGAAACATGTCTGCATGCATTTATTCCTTGTGAAGCCATCCAAAGAGATTTAATTCTTTGGCAGTAAGAATTTTGTGTGGTTTCTTTAATTGCTAATTTGTTTAAATGGCTTTTAGCTTTACAGTTTCCCTTTAGGAAATGTTACTTTCATTGCTAATTGCTAATTGACATGAGTCATGGAGATGAGAGGTACAGTGTGTGATACTGCCTGGGCTAGGAGGCGAGGAGGGGAGACACAGAGGGTGTGGGGGGCGGTGATAAAGGGTTATTCTCATACACACTGCTAAAGACAAACGTGCATCAGGACAAGGCTTCAGCTGAAAGCAGGGTAAATTCCACATGCACGAAGAAGTCTACTTATAGTAAGATTTTCTGAAAAGTTGATTTTATTCTAAAAAGCAAATACTGGGGGCGGGGAGATAAAAAAACAAAAAAAAACTCAGAACCACTCCTGCTGAGTACAAAACTCCAGTACAAATGACTCCGCATCCAGTAACATGGTGAAAGGTGGTGCCTGGTTGGCTGGGCAATGCTTCTTCAGGGGTAGGGCGAATCTCTGAGCTCTTTCTCCCTCTGCCCCCCATTCTTGGCAGGTTTGCGGGAAACCACAGGCTCTGAGAGTGATGGTGGTGACTCAAGCAGTACCAAATCCGAAGGTGCCAATGGAACTGTCACAACAGCAGCAATCCAACCGAAGAAAGTGAAGGGAGTGGGCTTTGGAGATATTTTCAAAGACAAGCCAATAAAGCTAAGGCCAAGGTCGATTGAAGTAGAAAATGACTTTCTGCCAGTGGAAAAGGTATGATGGACAGTTTCTGTTGTATTTCATTGTCATGTGGAAGTACTCAAAGATTGTACATTGTGGGGTTCAGAGTCTAAGGCTTTTGGGACCTCCTTGTGGGCTTTGAGCACCTCCCATCATATCTCTCCCCTGGGTTGCCAAAGACTACCTTCCAAAGCCTCATGTTCTGGTTTACTGATTCCCTTTACACTGAGCTCCCATTTATGGAATGTTTTTCAGGATGGTTTTTCCAATGGAGAGGCACGTCTCCATTCCCTCTCCAGCAAAGAGCCTCCTGTCTGGCCACAGCAAAACAGAATCAGTGACTTTCATCCTGACACTTTACAAATACCCACCATCTCTCCATATACATTTCTCCAATGCCTTGACCTTGGGTGTGTTGACTGGTTCCACCATAAAAGAAAGAAATTGGGCATTTTTTTTTTTTCTCTAGGAGATGTTTTCAAACTGCTGAGAGGAAATTTCCCCGCTAGCGCACATGGGTGTGTATGTGTGTGTGCGTGGTATGGAGCCGGCCTCTGTTGTGACTCGCTGGGTTGTTCCCATCATGGAACCGGCTATTTTCTTTGCCTCTGGTTCTGGGTTGGTGAGAGGCAGGCAGCTTTGTGTTGCTGCTGAGTACTAGGTTGCCACGGCAACACACCTAGAGCCATCCACACTTGTGACTGTCAGTGACGTCTGTTATGGCACACTTCTGAGCATCCTACCCTTGCCTAGGAGTTGATAAATACTGTGGAATTTTCCAGACCGTAATAAGCAGCACTCATGCTGTGCTTATGGAATGTTTGTTAATTCAATTTAGTAGTAAAATTTTTGCTTTGACGTCGGTGCCAGTACACTTGGGAGATATGGCATTGGCTAAGGCAGATTTATTAGTGGCTTTGAAATGTTTACCAGTTTTTACTGAGATGACTTTTTTTAATATTATGAATTATGTGATAGTTTACATGGGAGAACATTAGCTTTACATTCATCCTATCGTATATCATTTCATTGCAACCTAATTCTGCCTCATAGGGCTTCTAAGACTAAATCTTTTTGGTAGCAAATAGCCTCATCTTTGCCCTGCTTAGTTTCATTGTTGTTGTTAAGTGTTGTCTAGTCGATTCTAACTCATAGTGACCCTGTACAGGGTTTCCATGGAGCGGGTGGTGAGCTTGAGCTGCCAACCTTGCTGTTTAACTGACCTTACAGTCCAGTGATTTAACCCGCAGCACCACCCCACTGCCACACCAGTGCCACACTGCACTTAGTCTCGTTGTTGTTAGGTGCCATTGAGTCAGTACCGACTCATAGCGACCCCATGCACAGCAGAACGAAACATTGCCCTGCCCGGTCCTGGGCCAACCTCACAATTTCTACTACATTTGTGCTCATCGCTGCTGCCACTGTACCAAGCCATCTCATTGGGAGTCTGCCTCTTTTTCTCTGACCCTCCGTTGTAGCAAACATGATATCCTTATCCAGGAACTGGCCCATCCTGACGATATATCTATAGTAGGAGAGACCAAGACTGGCCATCCTGGCTTCCAAGGAGCATTCTGGTTGTACTTCTTCCAACACAGATTGGTTTGTTCTTTTGCTAGTAATACTCTCCTCCAACACCATAACTCAAAAACATCAATTCTTCTACGGTCTTCCTTAATGCACTGTACAACTTTCACATGCATATGAAGTTATTGAAAATACCATGACTGGAGTTAGATGCACCTTAGTCCTCAAACTGACATCTTTGCTCTTCAATGCTTTAAAGAGGTCTTGTGCAGCAAATTTGCCCGATGCAGTACTTCATTTGATTTCTTGGCTGCTGCTTACATGATTGTTGATGGTTGATCCAAGAAAAATGAAGTCTTTGACAGCCTCAATCTTTTCTCCTTGAATCTTGATGTTATTTATTGGTCCAGTGGTGTTTTCTTTACATTGAGGTGCAAACCATACCAATGGCTGTGATCTTTGATACTCAGGTAAGTATTTTTAAGTTCTCTTTGCTTTCAGTAAGCAAGGTACATCACCTGCATATTTCAGGTTGTTAATGAGTCTTCCTCTTATCCTGATGCCACATTTTTCTTCATATAATCCAGCTTCTCAGATTACTTCCTCAGCATACAGATTGAGTAAGTGTAGTGAAAGAATACAACCCTGGTGCACAGATTTCCTCACTTTAAACCATTCAACGTTCCCTTGTTCTAGTCGAGCAACTGCCTCTTGGTCTATGTATAGATTCCTCAAGAGCACAATTAGGTGTTCCAGAATACTCATTCTGCGCAATGCTGTTCATAGCTTGTCATGATCCACACAATCGAAAGCCTTTGCGTAGTAAATAAAGCATAGTCAAACATCTTTCTGGTATTCTCTGCTTTCAGCCAAGATTCATCTGATGTCAGCAATGATTTCTCTTGTTCCGTGTCCTCTTCTGAAACCAGCTTGAACCTCTGGAAGATCTCTGTCAATGTATGGTTGCAGCTGTTTTTGAATTATCTTTAGCAAAATTTTGCTTTCATGGGATATTAATGATACTGTCCAATGGTTTTCACATTCCGGTGGGTCACCTCTCTTTAGAATGAGACAAATAAGGATCTCTTCTAGTCAGTTGGCCAGGTCTTCCAAATTTCTTAATGAGTGAGTGCCTCCAGTGCTGCATCAGTTTAGTGAAAAGATTTCAGTGTGTCAGTTCCGGGGATTGGTTCTTTGCCAGTGCCTTCATTGTGACTTGGACGTCTTCCTTCAGCACCATTGCCTCATGATCATATGCTGTATCTTGAAATGGCTGAACATCAACTATCTCTTTATGGTACAGTGACTCTGTGTATTCCCTCCATCTTCTTCTTCTTCTTCTTTTTTTTTTTTTTTTCAAGTTTTTATTGTGAACTGAGTGAGAGTTTACATGGGAGAACATCTGCGTTAGACCATTGTTCCATTGCAGTGATTACTATCCCCTCTGTGCGTCAGTTGTTGTTGTTGTTGTCATGTGCCATCGAGTCGGAACCGACTCATAGCGACCCCATGCACAGCAGAACGAAACAATGTTCGATCCTGGGCCAACCTCAC